>NW_006921715.1:3733140-3734305 GCF_000298275.1 Orycteropus afer afer | reverse complement strand
TCAATCTTTTCTCCATTTATTGTGATGCTGCTTATTGGTCCAGTTGTGAGGATTTTGTTTTCTTTTTATTGAAGTGTAATCCATACTGCAGACTGTAGTCTTCAAATAGAGATGGTAGGTCTTCTGAATTTTTAAGAAATTTTAAATGTAGCCTCCTATTAGAGCAAAGCACAATATTTTGCATGTTAAACAGAATATTTGGGTGGGTACAGTGGCACTTACTGCCAGCTGCTTTGGGAGTCTATGCTCTGATAATGAAGACACTCTGGTGATGCAGTGCCTAAGGCATTTGACTGCCAATCAGAAGGCTGGAGGTTCAAACCCACCAGCTGCTCCATGGAAGGAAGACTGGGCAATCTACTTCCTTAAAGATTTACTGCCTTGATAACCCAAAGGGGGTTGCTATTAGTTGGAATCGACTTGATGGCAGTGAGTTTGGTTCTTTTAGTTTTCTCTGATAATAATCATTGTTATCACCAATAAACACATCATTTTAACCATTTTATGATGAGCTGCTACATCTATTACTCAACTTGGGAGGTGATAGTGCTCAGACTTGGGAGTAAGACAAGTCCCATGTCTCATGTGATTTGATGGGAGATCCCCTGTAAGTCTGAGACCTTTAATCTCATGAAATGAATTTTAAATGCACAAGTTCATATTAAATGACAAGCCACCATTACTTCAACTGGGTCTGTGTAATGCCAGAATCCACAGTCTTTTCATTTTATCACATTCATTATCACCCTCTTCTGCCCTGCTGAGGAAAATGGAACAGATAACACCACCTACTTCCTAATTTATAGGTGATGATGTATGCAAAGCTCTTGTCAGAGGATGTAATGTACCACAAGCTTTCAGTGGACGTTAACCCTTAGCCTTATGATTGCTGTTGTGGTTACTTACGTAAGAAGGAGAAATTACATACCCATTTTTCTTTTTAGGAAACTGAGGCTTGCTTCACCAAAAGTGAAAGGCAATAATTGGATCTGACTTCTCTGATCATTACAATTGCACAGGTTGTGCCCACACATACATCAACCCCATCACACAGTTTAGATATTGGTCCCAATTCATTCAGAACTCTGTTGAATGTGGTTATTGTGTTGTTATCTTATTATTTCCTCTGTTCAAATACTTAGTCTGAAAAATCAGGATTATAATA
>NW_006921715.1:3731642-3732524 GCF_000298275.1 Orycteropus afer afer | reverse complement strand
CCCCCCCAGTCCTAAACTCCATGGTTTTCACCACCATCACCTGTATGTTTGTAATACCATGTGAGCTACAATGACTTTGACTTCTCAGAGTGGGCTGCCCATCAGAGCACTGTCCATATCTATTGACAAGAGGAACATCACAGAGATATTTCCATTTGTCAGGTCATCTGCTTGTTCTTCCAACATTTCTCTTCTGTGTGAGTATCTTTCTTAAATGCTTTCTCTTTTTTCAAAGAAGATGAAGGTTATCCAGACGACTCTTAAGGAAAAGCTCCTGGAGACATTGCCTAGTGCGAGAAAGAGCTGAAAAGTTGGGAATGACACTTTCCATGGAAGGACCTACTTACTATTGCAGTTTTTGCAGTGGTTCATTCATGTCATCATGTTTTTAGGTGCTGTTTGAGTAAGCTCTGACCCATAGTGACCCCATGTACAACAGAATAAAACATGGCAAAAGCCTGCACCATCTTCACAAGAGATATTGTAGTTAACCCCATTGTTGCAGCCACTGTCAGTCCATCTTGTTGAGGGTCTTCCTCTTTTTCACTGACCCTCTACTTTACCCGCCATGAAGTCCTTCTTTACCATACTCATGTCTAAGGAGCATTCAGGCTGTACTTCTTCTAGTACGGATTTGTTTGTTCTTCTGGACAGACACACTGTATTCAACAGCCTTCACCAACACCACCACTCAAATGTGTCTATTCTTTCATTTTGCTTATTCATTGCCCAGCTTTCACATGCATATGAGGCAACTGGAAATACCAGGGCTTGGGTCAGGAACACTTTAATTCTCAATGGGACATTTTTACTTTTTAATACTCCAAAGGTGTGTTTTGAAGCAGATTTGGCCAATGCAATATGTCATTTCCTAGAGATTCC
>NW_006921715.1:3728991-3730487 GCF_000298275.1 Orycteropus afer afer | reverse complement strand
GACAGACTCAGAAGAAGGAGGAAGCCATCCACTTCTCAAAGAATTGGCCAGTGAAAACCTTATGAATATCAGTGAAACACAGTCTGATATATTACTGGAAAACTTCATGAATACCCCTGAAACATTGTCTGATATAGTGCCAGAAGATGAGCCCATCAGGTCAAAAGGCACTAAAAATTTGACTGGGGAAGAGCTGACTCCTCAGAGTAGAGATGACCTTAACGATACAGATAGAGTAAAGGTTTTTGGACCTCCATTGGCTGATGTGGCACAACTAAAAATGAGCAGAAACAGATGAAAACATCCATTAATAATTGGAACATGGAATGTACAAAGTATGGATCTAGGAAAATTGGAAGTTCTCAAAAATTAAATGGAATGCATAAAGATCCATATCCTAGACATTAGTGAGCTGAAATGGACTGGGTTTGACCATTTAGAATCAGACAATCATGTGATCTACTGTGCCTGGAATGACAAACTAAAGAGGAATGGTGTGGCATTCATCATCACAAAGAGTGTTTTAAGATTTGTCCTGAAGTACAATGGTGTCAGTGATAGGATAATCTCCATAGGCCTACAAGGAAGACCAGTTAATACTATTATTCAAATCTATGCACCAACCACCAAATCCAAAGATGAGGAAATTAGAGATTTCTATCAACAACTTCTGTAGTCTGAAATTGACTGAACATGCAATCAAGATGTGTTGATTATCACTGGTGACTGGAACACAAAAGTTGGAAACAAAGAAGAATTACTGGTAATTGGAAAATTTGGCCTTGGTGAAAGAAGCAACACTGAAGATCGCATGATAGAATTTTGCAAGACCAATAACTTATTCATTGAAAATACCTTTTTTCAAGAACACAAACCGTGGCTATACACGTGGACTTCACCAGATGGAGTACACAGGAATCAGACTGACTACATCTGTGGCAAGAGGTGATGGAAAAGCTCAATATCTTCAGTCAAAACCAGGCCAGGAGCTGATTGTGGAACAGACTGTCAACTGCTTATACACAAGTTCAACTTGAAGTTGAAGACAATTAAAACAAGTCCACAAGAACCAAAATATGACAAGGAATATATCCTTCTTGAATTTAGAGACCATCTACAGAATAGATTTGATGCATTAAACACCAATGTCCAAAACCCAGAGGAATTGTGAGATGACATCAAGAACATCATCCATGAAGAAAGAGGTCATTAAACAGACAAGAAAGCAAGAAAAGACCAAAATGGATGTCAGAAGAGACTCTGAGACTTGCCCTTGAGCAGAAAGTAGCTAAAGCAAATTGAATAAATGACAAAATAAAAGAGGTGAACAGATTTCAAAGACCAGCTTAAGCAGACAAAGCCAATTACTATAATGAAATGTGCAAAGACATGGAGTTAGAAAACCAAAAGGGAAGAATGCACTCAACTTCTCTCAAGCTGAAAGAACTGAGGAAAAAATTTAAGCCTCGAGCTGCGATACTGAAAAATTCTATGAG
>NW_006921715.1:3721997-3728741 GCF_000298275.1 Orycteropus afer afer | reverse complement strand
GAACCGCCAGCCTGCTGGTTAGCAGTCAAGTGCCTTAGCCACTATGCTACCAGAGCTCCCCATTTTAGGAGGCGGCATATGATTAAGAACCAACGGTATGAAAGGAAGAAGTCAAAGCTGCACTGAAGGAATTGGAGAAGAGCAAGGTTCCAGGAACTGACAGAATACCCACTGAGATGTTTCATCAAATGGAAGCTGCACTGGAGGCACTCACTCAGTTACACCAAGAGATTTGGAAGACAGTGACCTGGCCAACTGGCTGGAAGAGATCCATATTTGAACTCATTCCAAAAAAGGGAATCCACAGAGTGTGGAAATTATTGAACAATATTATAAATATTGCATGCAAGTAAAATCTTAATGAAGATAATTCAAAAATGGTTGCAGCAGTATATTGACAGGGAACTTCCAGAGGTACAAGCTGGACTCAGAAGAGGAACTGGAATGAGGGCTATCATAGCTGATGTCAGTTGGATCTTAGCTGAAAGCAAAGACTATCAGAAAGATGTTTACTTATGTTTTATTGACTATGCAAAAGCATTCAATTGTATGGATCATAACAAATTATGGATAACATTGAGAAGAATGGGAATTCCAGAATACTTGATTATGCTCATGAGGACACTGTACATAGATCAGGAGGCTGTCATTAAAGCAGAACAAGGGGATACTGCATGGTTCAAAATCAGGAAGGTAGTACATCAAGGTTGTATCTTTTCACCATACTTGTTCAACTTGTATGCTGAGCAAATACTCTGAGAAGCTGGATTATATGAAGAAGAACATGGCATCAGGATTGGAGGAAGGCTCACTAACAAGCTGCGATATGCAGATGACACAACTTTACCTTCTGAAAGTAAGGATGACTTGAAGCACTTACTAATGAAGATTAAGGGCTACAGTCTGAAGTAAGGATAACATCTCAATATAAAGTAAACAAAAATCCTCACAACTGGTCCAATGAACAGCTTCACAGTGGATGGAGAAAAGATTGAAGTTGTCAAGGACTTCATATTACTTGGTTCTATAATCAACACCAATGGAAGCAGCAGTCAAGACATCAGATGACATATTGCATCGGGCAAATCTGCTCCAAGAGACCTCTTTCAAATGATGAAGAGAAAAGTCTCCTTGAAGACTAAAGTGTGCCTATCCCAAGCCATGGTATTTTTAATGGTATTTTTAATTGCCTCTTATGCATGTGAGAGCTGGACAATCAATAAGGAAAACTGAAGAAGAGTTGATGCTTTTGAGTTGTGGTGTAGGTGGAGAATGTTGAAAGTTCCACGGACTGCTGAAATGACTAACAAGTCTGTCCTGGAATAAGTGCAGCCTGAATGCTCCTTGGAAGCGAGAATGGCCAGACTTCGTTCCACCTACTTTGGTCATGTTGTCAGAAGAGACCATTCCCTGGAGAAGGATATCATGTTTGGTAAAGTGGAGGGTCAGCAAAAAATGCGAAGGTCCCCAATGAGATGGACTGACACAGTGGGTGCAACGACGGGCTCAGGTAGAGCAAGGATCGTGAGGCTGGCATAATACCGGGCAGTGTTTCATTCTGCTGTGCATAGGGTCGCCATGGGTTTGAGATGAGTCAACGGTACCTAACAAAAACAATGACAACACATTATAGACGTCAGACATATATTTTTACCTTTGTGTTTGCCTTTTCTATATCTTCCATCACTAATCAAAGTATAAGATCTGCTATGTAACCTATGTCAAAATCTTTTCTAATTTCTACATGTTGTGGAGTACAGTGGAAATAGTCCACAAATGTTTGTTGAATGAATGTGTGACTACATGACTATTCATTTCTAATTTCATGTTCACTACCTTTTATATCAAATTGAGTTTTCAAGACTCTATCTACCACTATCTGTGATGTGGATAGTAAAATAAATTGAATGTAAAAAGATGGGAAAATTAGGCAGAAGGCCTTATGTTACTTGGGAATGAAATGAGTCATATCAAATTTCCAAGGCTCTATGCACGAATTATCTGTGATATGAGTAGTCGAATAAATTGAATGTTAAATTATGGGAAAATTAGAAAAAGGGCCTGATCTTGTGTGGGAAGGAAAATGGATGCTTTGTCCATGAGCATGTAAGCGAGGGGCACACCTGAAGATGTGGTGCTACTCTCCTCCTCCACCCAACATTTTAGGGGATTCTACAAAGTCATTCTTTGTGCATTTACACTGTTCTCAAACATCTGCCTCTTTGGGGTTCAATCTGTTCATTAGGGTTCTAAGAATGTGCAGGGAAGTTTCAAAGCAGATCTCCCATGTGAATAACTCAGTTGGAAATTTAAGAGAAGCCTGCTCTTTTATGAGAGTGCTTATATAAATGAAACTCATTGCTGTCAAGTCGATGCCAACTCACAGCTACCCTATAAGACAGAATAGGACTGCCCCACAAGATTCCTAAGGCTATAAATCTTTACAAAAGCAGACTGCCACATCTTTATTCTGTGCAGTGGCTTGTGGGTTTGAATCAATAACCTTTGGTTAATAGCTGAGCACTCAAGCACTGCATCACTAGGGATCTTTGAGAATGCTTACAGCTGTCCAAAAATGTGGGAAACATGAATCCTTTGCAATACCCTTCACATGCTTTTCCTCCAAACTACATTTTTTTTTGCTATTTATATCTCTTTAAAAGACACTGTGATCCAGCTCAGCCATGGGACTTAATGTAGACAATGTAAGTTCTTAAAGATACTTTTTTTCCTAGCTGTGGACTACCTACTGTAGTGGCTGAAATTGTCTGATCATCCATATAGCCACCATGGTCATCCCCAACTCACCACTCATCACACTCGAAGATCAGAATTGATGAAACCTCATTTCACACTTGAAATGAAATGTGCAAAGATTTGGAGTTGGAAAATTGAAGGGGAGGAACACATTTGGAATTTCTCAAGCTGAAAGAACTTAAAAAAATTGAAACTTTGAGTTGCAATATTGAAGATTCTATGGGCAAAATATTGAGTGATGGAGGAAGCATCAAAGAAGATGGAAAGAGTACAGAGTCAGTGTACCAAAAATAATTGGTCAATATTCAGCTATTTCAGGGGGTATCATATGATCAAAAACCAATGGTATTGAAGGAAGAAGTTGAAGCTGCACTGAAGGAATTGTGAAAAACAAGGCTCTAGGAATTGATGGAATACTCATTGAGATGTTTCAAAAAATGGATGCAGCACTGGAGGCACTCACGCATTTATGCCAAGAAATTTCGAAGACGACTACCTGGTCAATTGACTGGAAAATATCCATATTTGTGCCCATTCCAGAGAAAGAGGATCCAGCACATTATGGACATTATTGATCAACATCATTAATATCACAAGCAAGTACAATTTTGCTGGAGATAATTCAAACACGTTTGCAGCAGTACATTGACAGAGAACTTCCAGAAATGCAGGCCAGATTCAGAAGAAGGTATGAAATGAGGGATGTCATTGCTGATATCAGAATGATCTTGGCTGAAAGGAAAGAATACCAGAAAGATGTTTGCCCTTGCTTGTGTTTTATCCACTATGCAAAGGTTAACTGTGTGGGTTATAACAAATTGTGGGTAACATTATAAAGAATGAGAATTCCAGAACACTTAATTGTGTTCATGAGGAACCTGTACATAGACCAGCAGGCTGTTGTTCAAACAGAACAACAGGATATTGCTTGGTTTAAAATAAGGAAAGGTGTGTGCCAGGATGGTATCCTTTCACCATATTTATTCAATCTGTATGATAAGCAAATAATCCAAGAACCTGGACTACATGAAGAAGAACATAGAATAAGGGTTGGAGGAAGACTCATTAACAACCTGCTATGTGAAGATGGCACAACCTTGCTTGCTCAAAGTGAAGATGACTTGGAGCACTTACTGATGATGATCAAAGATTACAGTCTTTAATGTGGGTTATACTTTAACATAAAACAAAAATCATTACAACTGGGTCAATAAGCAACATCATGATAAATAAAGGAAAGATTGAAGTTGTCACATATTTCATTTTGCTTGGATTCAAAGTCAACATCCACGGAAGCAGCAGTCAAGAAATAAATCTATGGATTTTGGACGAATCCAATGCAAAAGACCTCTTTAAAGTGTTCAAGAACAAAAATGTCATTTTGAAAACTAAGGTGAAGCTGACCCAAGTTAAGTTATTTTCAATCACCTCATATGCACATGAGAACTGGACAGGGAATAAGGAAGACCTCCAAAGAATTGATGCATTTGAATTATGGTGTTGGCAAAGAATATTGAATATGTCATGGACTTCTAGAAGGATGACGAATTCTGTCCTGGAAGAAGTGCAGCTGGAATGCTCCTTAGAAGGGAGAATGGTCAGACTTTGTCTCACCTACTTCGGTCATGTTGTCAGAAAGGACCAGTCCCTAGAGAAGGATGTCATGCTTGGGAAAGTGGAGGGTCAGTGAAAAAGAGGAAGACCTTCAATGAGATGGATTGACACAGAGCTGGGATGATGGACCCAAGTGTGGCAAGGATGCTGAGGATGAGGCAAGACCTAGCAGTTTTTCATTCTGTTGTACAGAGTCACCAGGAGTTGGAACAGACTTGAGGGTACCTAGTAACAGCAACAACCACAACATTTCACACTTGAGCCTCTTGGGCCCAAAAGTCCACGGATTCTCATTATGATCTGCTTAAGATAACCCTTGCCTCTTGGTCCTCAGGTCCTCTGTCACTTACAAGTATTCTGATCAACTTCAGCACCACTTTAGCTCTCCTCTTTGTCTTCAGTGCAAACCTGCTGTTAATTTGGAGATGCCTTAGTCTGACCAGATAAGCTTCATCCTGTTCTCCACTCACCAAAGGGTTTCCAACTTCACCCCCAGCCTCTCCACCTGATCTTCTTGGGTTCATTCTGAGTCTTGATAGTATGAACCTGGGAGAAATTAATAGAGTCATTTAAATAATATTTAATTTAAATGATATTATTAATAGTGAGTTTTCATAACATAATATACATATAACATTTTATATGTAACACATATATACTATATAGTGTATATAACATAAATCATAACATGGTTTGAATTAAAATAAAATCAGAGTGGATATGAAATATCTTATATAGCATTGTTGTTGTTGTTATGTGCCGTCGAGTCAGCCCCGACTCATAGCGACCCCTCTTTGGGTTTCCAAGGCAGTATCACTACGGAAGCAGGAGTGCCCAACCTAGCATTAGCAATGGCTAAATACTGGGGAAATCTCCTTCCATACACAGACCATGTTGCTATAGCTGCTGCTGAGTCAGCTCCGACTCATGACAGTCTGAAGTAAAATAAAAGTAAATGCTGCCTTTTAACTGCACCGTCTTCATTTCCATTTGTACATTTCAGTCCTGTTGAGACTATTGCGTCTATTCATCTCAGTGAAGGTTTCCCTCATGCTGGTTGACCTTCTATTTTTTATAATGTGATGTCTTTTTCTAGCAATGGGCCTTTACTTGTGATGTGTCCAAAGTGAGCAAGTCAGTCTCCCATCCTCGCTTCTAAGGAGCATTCTGGTTCTACTTCTTCTCAGACTGATTTGCTCATTCTCCTGTGATCCATGATGGTCAGTGTCCTTCACCAACACCATGAATCAAATGTATCAATCCTCTGTCTTTATCATGGTTGAGTGCTCTTCTGCATGTGAAAACACAGCCCATACCACTCAGTTAAACATAGACATTCGTACAATACAAATGCTTCTTGGAGAAAAACACAAAACAATCAAAGAAACAATACTGGTCAAATTAAGGTGTCTTTTATTCTCACTCCAGTCTTTTCATTAAGCAATTCAAATTCTGGGACATGCATAATATTAAGAAATCTATGACCACAACAATCTAGTCTCCCTTCCCAACTAAGTGGGGGCTTACCCGACTGAGACACAAAAGGCTTTAGGTGTTGTTGTTGTTGTTAGGTGCCATCGAGTCATTTCTGACTCCTAGTGACCCCATGCACAGCAGAACGAAACATCGCCCGATTCCATGCCAGCTCCATGATCCCTGCTATACTTGAGCCCATCATCACAGCCACTGTGTGAATCCATCTCGTTGAAGGCCTTCCCCTCTTTCATCGACCCTCCACCCTACCAAGCATGACATCCTTCTCCAGGGAATGGTCCCCTCTGACAACATGACCAAAGTAGGTGAGACGAAGTCTGGCCATTCTCACTTCCAAGGAGCATCTCAGCTGCACTTCCTCCTGGACAGATCTGTTAGTTCTTTTTGCAGTCCATGGTACTTTCAGCATTCTTTGCCAGCACCACAACTTAAAAGTATTAACTCTTCTTTGGTCTTCCTTATTCATTGTCCAGCTCTCACATGTGTACGAGGTGATTAGAAATATCATGGTCTGTGTCAGGTGCACCTTAGTCCCCAAGGAAACATCCTTGCTCCTCAGCACTTGGAAGAGTTCCTTTGCAGCCGAACTGCCCAGTGCTACACGTCGTCTCCTGACTGCTGCTTCTATTGGCATCGATTGTAGAATGAAACAACATGAATTCTTTAACAACCTCAATCTTTTCTCCATTTATCATGATGCTGATTATTGGTTCAGGTCTGAGAATTTTTATTTTCTTTATATTGAGATGTAATCCATACTGCAGACTGTTTTCTTCACTCTTCATCAGTAAGTGCCTCAAGTCATCCTCACTTTCAGCAAGCAAAGTTGTATCATCAGCAAATTTCAGGTTGTTAATGATTCTTCCTCCAATCCTGAAG
>NW_006921715.1:3707217-3717618 GCF_000298275.1 Orycteropus afer afer | reverse complement strand
TGCTGTATGGAAAGTGAATTCGCTCTATAAATCTTCACCCAAATCAAAATAAATAAAAAATAAATAAGTGAATAATAAATAAATAAAAGCCTATAGAACCGCTGTACTCTGCACACATGGGTCACCATGAATTGGAACTGACTGAAGGCAGTGATCAGCAACCGCAGTTTCAAGGCAGTGAGAGGGATTCTAGCCTTGATTTGGAATCTCGCCCACTCATATGCACATTATAAGTGCTCAGCAGAATTGGTTGAATTATTATTAATCACAGGTAGTTGTTACATTCTCCAGGCTTCTACCTCAATTCAGGTGAACCAGTGATGGACAGGTGTTCCAAAGGGGCCCACTGTGGGGCCAGTTGCATGAACACAAGCCAGTCATTGTTCCTTGAACCCTAGCTTCATTTTCCACCAAACCCAAGGATCAGATCAAAAGGGCCCACACTCTTCCAGCTATAACACGACTGCTGTGTGATCCTGCCACGCCAGGTGGGAGTGACCCCCAGCGCACACTGGTGGTAATCTTGCCCGGTCAGCAGACAGCCACACCTGCAAGAAACATGGAAGACGCCTGCCCCTCCCCCAGGAGGTAGACAAACTTTCAGAAGTCCTCTTTTGCACACAGATCCATAGTGCTGTCTGCTTCCACTGTCTTCCTCAAACCAGGAGGAAGTCTCTTTATTGAAATGCTAATGGAGGAGAAACTGTGTAGTAACTGCATCCCCTTTGGGTCTATGAACAATTTACACACAAAATAAAATTGCACTTGGCCTTGTTTCATAGCATATTTGTTTAATTATTCACCTTTTAGAGTGTGTTTCTCTTCAATTAATTTTCAATATTTAAAAGAGGAATAAAAATGTCAGTTTATCTGCACACCTGATAATTAAATATAGTGTGGGGAATAATTATATTACCTAATAGGGGAAATTTGTCCAACTCTAATAACTAACATTTAACAAGGATTTTGCTAATTCCCTTCTCTTCAAAAGGTGTACTTTGATGGTTCCGGCAGAGAATGCGGTGGGAAGGAGAGTGCAGTCTGAGGCCCCGAGGAAGGGTCTCCGGGCCTCCCGGCCCTCGGGCCTTGCGGCGGGGCCCGGCTGCAGCCACTGTCCTGCAGAGACCCGGGGCCCTGCGGAGATCCGGGGCCCCTGCTGCAGCTGCCCATGGCCTGGCCTTGAGGCAGGGCTGAACCCCCACCGCTCGGTGACCACAGGGCAGCAGCGGAGGCCTCTCCCAGCGCCCACTCCTGTGGCCACCTTGTCTCCGGGGCCAAGCACGCTGGTCCGCCGCCAAAGGGCCGCCAAGGCGCTGAGCTGGCTGCGCCTGTGGGCACCTGCGGGCAGAGGAGGAGTGGCGGCCCCCCAAGGCCCGAGAAGGCAGGCCTCAGTGCACGCGTGGTCAGCCGCCTCTCGGGGCCATGCACCCTGCAGGTTCGTGAAGCCGGGACCTGGGGTGACATCTCTGTCTCAGTTGGACACTCTGTCTCAGATGCCACCTCTCCGGGATAAAGGCCTGAACGGGCCTGGCAGGTGAGCGGAGCTCTAGACAACCACGAGAGGAATGCTTAGCGGGCCTTCGGACGTTGCTATTGCAAGAGAGACCTGGTAAAATAAGGAACCGCACGGGGCCGTGAGATTTACCGGCCATGTACAGAAGCCCTGTGTACTAAGATACGAGAAAGCTGCTCTCCACCTCCCCCTGACCTTTTAAAAGAAAACTTTTGTTACTGCTAAGCCTTCTGGATGTAAAGACATTGCCCAAGTATAGTAAGAATTAGGAAATTACCCGTCTTGGAAATGTCCAGGAAATACCTTCTGGAAATGACTTTAAACGGAATTGTTAGGCCGCCCCTAGGAACGACATCAGGAGTGACACGCCCACGTTTGTCCAGTGGATTAGAGGAAATGCATTACTGTGAGTAAGAAGAGAAGACGGTTCTGGGCCACACGGGTCCTACTTAGAAGACATTTCCATATTACCGCCGCTGTTCTGTGTACATTTTCTTCCACCCTGCATGTAGAGTGGGCAATAAGAAGTACGTTTTTCAAATAATCTAGTCTCCTGGGATGTTCTTAAGTGGCCGACACATGTTAAAAGTAGAGGTAGTAAAATAACATTTTGTAAATCTCCTTTTGTAAAAGTTAATATGAAATATATTGGGTTTTCTGTTGCTTTTGAACAGTCAGAAGACCCCTTGGGCAGCACACATTGCGTTTGTGCACCGGGTCTGGAGAGGAAGGAGGAAAAGAAAGAAGGCCCCACACCCGTGTGTTTATAGTGAGGTGAGGTGGACCGCTGTCCCTCATGTCTGTGCATTTTCTTTTACTTTTCTGTGTTTATAGAGTGGATAAAGAACAAATGAGTCAAGATTTACATCTAGTCTTTCTAGATCTTAAAAGAGGTCACCAGTGTACGACAAAAGGAGGGTTGGTAAACACATACATTTTGTGTGAAACTTCCTAGGAAAGATTGTCTTCTGAAAATGTGGACATTATAGCCCACTGGGCTAGTGGAGGAGGAAGAGAAGGGAAGGTTTTAGGCTAGAATGTCCATATTCAGAAGGCACTTTCAGAGTACGTCTATTGTTGCATGTGTGTGGTTTATTCAAACTGTGACTAATATGCTGCATGTATGGAGGACATACTAAGCCCTTACTTGAAACATCTAGTTGGTCTAGATGTTTACAGGTGTCTGACATATGTTAAAAGTACAGGTAATAAAATATCACTTTGTACATGTCTTTTTTGCTAACGTTCATAGGAAATACTGTCTTTGGGAAATGAGATTGTTAAACCACCTCTGAGCAGTATAGTAGTTAGTATCTACACTCGTCCAGTAGTTTGGAAGAGATGCGAGGTAAGGAGCTACTAAATAAATAGATAGATAGATAGATAGATAGATAGATAGATAGATAGATAGATAGATAAAATAATCTAATGTTTTCATACTAGGGCAGTCTCAGACAAAACCATTTTCTGTATGTTATATGCATTTTGTTTTGCTGTGTTTAGTGTATATAATAGACAAATGAGTCCTAATTTTGCACCATCTAGTCTCTAGGTGTTAAAGAGGTTGCTAGTATATGGCAGTGTAGACATAGTAAAGTCAACACATTTTTGTACACTTTGTGTTGAATGCATAGGAATGTCTGTCTTCTATAGATGACTTTTGGATATGAATTTGGTCAGCCACCACTAAGCATTACACATACCTGTACTTGTCTGCTGGATTGGTGGTGGAGAAGGAAGTCAGGAGAGGAAATTAAGACCAAAGGGGTCATATTGAGAAGACACGTCAAATGACAGCCATTGTTAGGTATGTGCAGTTTGATTTAACAGTACTGTGTACATAGTGGAGCTCTTATTTGAAATATCTAGTCTTTCTAGATGTTTCAAAGTGCTTGATTATTTAAAAGTAGAGGTAATTGGATAACATTTTGTAAATATGCTTTTTAAAATTGATGGAAAATACAGTCTTGGAAATGGAATTGTTAAAGACCTCTGTGAACTTTGTACTTGTTTATTACTTGTTCATTGGAGGTGGGAGGCTAGAGATTGCTGAAGATGTTTTGCTAGTGTATACTAGAAATTTTCAGATTATCCATTGCCCTATATGATATGTACATTTCAATTAATTTTGCTATCTATGTTGTGTGTAGACATTGGACAAATGAGTCCTAATTTTATAATATCTAGTCTCTAGATGGGAGCTCTGGTAGCATAGTGCCTAAGGCACTTGACTGCTAATCAGAAGACTGGCGGTTCTAACCCACCAGACACTCCTCGGAAGGAAGATGGGGCAATCTACTTCTGTAGTGATACTGCCACGGAAACCCAAGGACGGGTCGCTATGAGTTGGGTCTGACTCGAGGGCACATAACAACAACAACAACGGTATCTAGATATTAAAGAGTTTGCCAATGTATGACAAAAGTAGAGTTAGTGAATTAACACATTTTCTATACTTTGTGTTAAAATTCATAGAAAGGCTGTCTTTAAAAAAAAATGACTTTTGGAAATGAAATAGTAAAACCACATTTAAGTGACACATGTGCCTAGACTCATCCACTGGGTTGTGGTGGAGAGCAGTTGGAAGAAATGAATGAATGATTCTAGGCCAGAATGATCCTATTTAGAAAACACTTGCAGGTATAACCGTTGTTACATGTTTGTAGTTTATTCAACACTACTGTGTATACAGTGGACACACTTAAGTCCTTTTTGAAACATCTAGTCTTTCTAGATGTTTAGAAGTGCACAAAGTATGTTAAAAGTAGAGATAGTCAATAACAGATTTGGTAGATATCCTTTTGTTAAAATTCATATGGAATATTGTCTGTTGGAAATGGAATGGTCAGGCCACCTCTCTGAACAGTACACATTGTGTTGGTTCATAGAGGAGGCAGAAGAAAGTGCAAAGAGCTCTGTACCCTTATAACAAGGTAAGATTAGCCACTGTCCCTTATGTTCTGAGCGTTTTGTTTTATTTTGCTGTATATAGTGTATGTAAAGGACAAGTCCTAATTTCAACACATCTAGTCTTCCTAGATGTTAAGGAGGGTGCCAGTGTATGACAAAAGTAGAGTTAGCAAACTAATGCTTTTTGTGTTGAAATTCATTGGGAAGATTTGAAGTATGATTTGTGGAAGTGATTGTTGAAGCCCCATCTAAGTATTCCAGATGTTTGTATTTGCCACTGGATTGCTAGAGTGAGTGGGGGGAGGGGCCGGGATCAGAACACTTATTTGGAAGACGTCTGCATATTCCAGCCTCTGCTACAGGTGTGCAGCTGATTCGGTGTCACTGTGTGCATCGTGGAGAGATTGAAGTCCTTATTTGAAACATCTGGAAAGAGTTTTCCTAGCTGTTCAGAAGTATACAATATATGTTAAGAGAATGAAGTAAGACACTTTAAATATATATATGATATGTTTATTAAATATATATATATTAAATATGTATGTTATATGTATATTATATATAATTATATAACTATATAAAACTTTTTTCTGTTAACTCATAGGAATGGTTATATTTTGGGAATGGCATTGCTAACTTTGATGTCTTAGAGGCAGTCTACTGGGTAGTAGGGGTGCGTGGGAAAGGTACAGAGGGAGGGGTTCTATGCCTGAGAGTTAGACAAATTTAGGTAGTCTAAACATTGTTCCATATGTGCATTTAGTTACTATTGCTGTGTTAAAGGACAGATAAGTCCTTACGTGCAAAGTATAAGTAGAGATAGTAAGACAAATCTCTTTATGAAGGTCCTTTTGTTAGTTTATAGGAACAATTGTCTTTTCGAGTGAAATTTATAATTCCGCCTCCTGGAGCTGGAGATATTTCTGTACTTAGTCATTGAAATGGTGGGAGAAGCAGAAAAGGAAGGGTGAAGGGAAGGGCTTTTGGCTAGTACAGCACACCAGAAAACAATGTAGATTACACCATAAGACTACGAAGCACTGTGTTTATTGTGGACGTTGTTTCTTATTTAGCAGCATCTAAGCTTTTTAGAAGGAGCTCTGGTAGCATAGTGCCTAAGGCATTTGACTGCTCACCAGAAGGCTGGCGGTTCAAACCCGCCAGCCATTCCTCGGAAGGAAGGTTGGGCAATCCTACTTCCGTAGTGATACTGCCTCGGAAACCCAAGGAGGGGTCGCTATGAGTCGGGGCCTACTCGACGGCAGACAACAACAACAACAAGCTTTTTAGATATGTTGAGGTGACAATGTATAATAAAAAGTAGTGCTGACGAGTTAACCCATTTGTAAATATCTTTTTGTTATAATTAATAGAAAAGCATGCTGGGCATGGAATGGTTACACCACCTCTGAGCAGTAGGCATCAAGGTTGATCAGGTTGGTTGCAGAGGGGCGGAAGGAAGGGCAAGGGGCGGGATGTATGCTCATGTGCCCACATTGACATTTTGATCACCATGGGTGCATGTGTGCATCTCTTGGCTGTACTGTAGGAGCACATTGATAAATTCAATGGGAGCACCTATTAATATTTTAATAGTTGAGATCTGATAATGAATTACCTTAGAAGCATTACGCACACTGTACTCTTGCTTTATGTTTCATTTTAAAATGAGCATAAAGGAATGAAGTATTATAATTGTAACTCCTGGTATCTTTATCTAGAGTCCTGTTACTATTTTGTCCTTTATGAAATTTTTGTTCCCAAGAAAGGCAGGATTTTTTTTCTTCCTTATCAAGTTAGTATAGTGTATCCTTGGTTGACAAAATACTCATGGCTTTGGGACTGTGAATTGGCAAATATTCGTGGTGTGTGCAAAATCATGAGTCCATGCTGTGTGGCCTCAACAGCCTCAAAATGCATGTTCCCTTGTGCACGTACCTACATAGGATGTAGAAGGACAGTCAAACCACAAGCATCGACATGATGGTGGATGCCTTCTATGTTCTTTGCTTCTCGTTCTTTGCTTTTTGGTTTTCTATGATGCACATGTTCTAAAAGTTTGAAAAGAAAACAATGTTATTTACGTACATGGAGTCCCCCTTGCTTGTACAATAAATTTTGCTTGTTCACACCTAAAGAAAAAAGAAAGAAAGAAAAAAGGTGTACTTTGAATTTCTCTATTTCCCATTCTCTCTAAGTAAAGAGCATCAGGTTGAGTGTCAAACATGTCACCTTTTTATTATTACTACTATGAAAACACACATAGCACAACATGTGCCAGTCCAACATCTTTCAAACATCACTGCCTTTTAAATATGGGTTTGGTCCTTGTCTTGCCATGAAGACAGTGCTACGGGGAAAATCTACTCTTCGAATTCCAGTTTGGATTTCCCGCCCCCCCAAAAATCTCCCCTGTTGTCTAATATATGCAATAATAATAATAATAATAAGGCAATAGGAATTCATTGAAATTTGACTGTGAACCAGAAGGCTGGAGGTTCAAACCCACCAACCACTCCTTGGAAGGAAGATTGGGCAATCTACTTCCATCAAGATACCGCCTCAGAAGCCCAAGGAGGGGTCACTATGAGTCGAATTGACTTGATGGCAGTGCGTTTGGTTTGCATTTATTTTTAAAGCAAGAGGCCCTGGTGGCACAGTGAGTAAGTGCTCAGCTGCTAGCCCAAAGTCGATGGTTAGAATCCACCGGCCACTCCATGGGAGAAAGATGTGACAGTCTACCCCTGTAAAGATTTGTAGCCTAGGGAGCCCCTTAGGACAGTCCTGTCCTGTCTTGTAGGGTGGCTTTGAGCGTGAATTGACATGAGGATAACAGGTTTGATTTTGGGATTTTTATTTTTAAAGGTGACTGTCTGTCTTGAATGGGATATTCCTCCACAATTCACAGTGATATGATCTTTGGGTAAATCTTCATACTAGCAACTAACAGGAACCAAGTGCTAGTCGTTGTGAGGCATTGAAATGCTGTCCTCTGTAGATGTCCCTTCAGTCTTGACCTCCAGGCCTGCACTCATGACTCTGAATATATTGGCCATCCCCCATGTTGCTGTCACACTGGGGACCAAGACATTCATGAGTATACTATGCACTGAACTTAGGGAGGAGAAAAATGTATATCCTTTTAAATAAAAATAACTGAAAGAAGCTTTAAAACTAGAAGAGGGAATTTGCTAAGTTTTCTTCTGGGGGTTCTACTGGTTGAGTGGTCAAGTTCTCGCCTTCTGTGTGAAGGAGGATCCGGGCTTGATCCCCAGCAAGTTCAATCTTGCACTTTGTTATAACATTGAGCAGGTGTCAGCTGAGATTACAGACTAAGACAGACTAGGAAGAAAGGTCTGGCAATGGACTTCCAAAAGTCACCAGAGAAAACCTGTAGGATCAGACGATGGTTCAGTCATGTGGTGCATGGGGCTCCCATGTCAATTCAATGGCAACAACGTCAAGTGTTCTTCCACGCTCCTCAGATGCTAGAGTTACTGTGTTTGTTTGTTTTAACCTTGGACACACAAGTACACATGACACACATGCACTCTCCACCTTTTCCTATCATTCCCTTGACTTCAAAGAGGTAAACCATCGCTGTTACTCTTTCTTATTGTTACACTTGGAAATATTAATAGCCCCTTAAATTTAGTCTCCAGGCCTCATGGCATAGAGCCTAAGGCATTTGACTGCTAACCAGAAGGCTGGTGTTTCAAACCCACCAGCCACTCCTCGGAAGGAAGGTTGGGCAATCTACTTCCATAGAGATACCACCTCAGAAACCCAAGGAGGGGTCGCTATAAGTTGGATTGACTCGACAATGGTGAATTTGGTTTGGTTTTTCATTCTTAAATGTAGTAATTTTGAGATTCTTTTGTTCTGATTGAACAGAAGCTGTATCAGTACATTTCTAGGCACCAGAATCTTTATTTTAGAGAGAGGTTGTGCATTATTTGACTTGTTGGATGTATCCCTTATTGAGGAAACTGAGCCAGGAAGGTTGGAGACATGATCAAAGGTCTTCCATTGCCTCTGTTGTCATTGTCATAGTAGCTGCTACAAACAGCTGCATTACAGCAAGATTTATATAGACTTTCTGTAGCTGTGTAGCCAATTTTGTTCTCAGAGAAATTCTGTGGAGTAGGTAGTACTGTCTTTATTCAAAAGACATGCAGGTAAGATGTCTAGAAGTTAAGCTGGTTTTCCATAGGACAAGCTAAGTATTCTTTTCCTTACCATTCGAAGGTGGTGAAGTGAGGTGTCAGAGCGGACCAAAGCTCTCCCCGCTGGGCCCCCAGTCCACATGAATCTTCCTCCCTCCCTATCACCTATAGTTCGGTGTCTGCTACTGGGTGTAGCATACCTTGATGTATACCTGGATGTCCCATTTTGTCTTCTGGATAGAGAAAATCAGAAAGGGCTATGACACTCAGAGGACAACCATGAAATGTTGCGGGCTGAACCATGGTAACCGACGTGTCCATTCCCTTGGACTTGGAGAACGTTGGAGGATATTCCCACGGCTCAAGGGAAGACAGTGAAGTCTGTCTCTGGTGCTGCCCCAGATCACCTGGAAAGACAGTCCCCACCACAGCTTATGCTCGCCTGAGCCCCAGCCCTTCAGTCCCACCTCCAGGGCAGGGAAGAAAGGGGCGTGGGAGAAGTGAGGGCGATGTGAGCTCATGGACAACAGGGGTTCATTTTGCTTTCAAGGAAGAATTTTCTCATCTAAGAAGCAATCGGAAAGCCGATAGTTCCAGAAGTGGCTCAGCTGCTTTTCAAGGCCTCGGAGGCCCCAGGCTGCCCCCACCCAGCTGCTCCACACACGGTGTGTGGCTGGATATCGCTCCTGCTCTCAATCCTCATGCCGGTTCCCTTTTCCTGCCCCAACTTACTAACCATCCCAGGTAATCTCTATTTGAGCACACTTCTCTTTGTTTTGTCTCCCCTTGCAAGCCCTTCTTTGCCTACTGTCTGGCCGCTTCCCATGCCCCCTCGCTCACACTCTCCTCTCGTCTCTGTGCACCCATCACTCCATCTGTGAACACAGGGAGCGATGGAACGAGGAGGCCCTTAGCATCTTGACACTTGGTCGTTTGCCATGTTGGTTAATTGTTTGCCTTGTCAATCAGTCATAAAAACTTATCATATTAAAACAAAAACAGGAGTTTGCTGGTGGAGACCAGCAAACTATATCAAGACCTCACAACTTTAGGGAAATTTCTGGCTTTTCTTAGGCACTTTATGTTTCTGAACCATATGGTATTTTACCAAATTCTATCTTTTTCTGGAACGCATGTACTCTTTATCACGTTCCAGAGATAGGTGTTATCTTCCCCACAAGTAAGGGTGTGGCTCAGAACTGGTGAATGACTTACTCAAGTCCTATCCTTGGTGAATGGGACTTGCTGGATAGGGGAGCTGGTGCTGGGGTCCTGACAAGAAGGCTGTGGAGAGGTAGAAAAAGGAGAACAGAGCTCCTAAGTCCTGTCTGTTGTGGTTTTTTTTTTCTTGATTTCTTGGTTTATTCCTTCTTCCCCCCTTCCCTCCCTCCCTCCCTTCCTCCTTCTCTCTCTTCCTTGTCTCTCCCTCCCTCCTTCCCTCCGTCTTTCCCTCCCTCCTTCCTTCCGTCTTTCCCTCCTCCCTCCTTCCTTTCTTCCTTTCTGCCTTCACTCCTCCCCTCCTCCCTCCCTTCCTTCCTTCCACCCCTCCTTCTCTCCTTTACTTACATCCTACCTCATCCCTCCCTCTGCTCCTTCCCTCCTCCTTCCTTTACTCTTCCCCTTCCCTGCCCTTCTTTCTTCTCTCTTTCTTTCCCTACTTTCTCCCCCTTTTTTTTTTTTGTCTATATGACCGGCACTAATTGAGAATGTTTGTACACATTATTCAGTCAATTCTCTGATAACATGCAAACAAAATGTTTGTCCTTCCCACTTAACAGATGAAGAGCCACATGCCTGAAATCCCACCTATAC
>NW_006921715.1:3705322-3706347 GCF_000298275.1 Orycteropus afer afer | reverse complement strand
TCTTTGGGACAGAGGGCAAGAGAGGAGGGCAGGGTACAGCCATGAGAAATCCACGGGTGATGCATCTGAAAACAGGAAGAGGCAGCTGAGACTCCTAGTTTGAACTTGGATGGAGGCTCTGTTTTGGTGGTGTTTGGAGAAAGTCAGGAGTAAAGCCAGAATCATGGTTGCTTCCTTGTGTGACTACGGAGGTTTGCTGATGTCACTCTCCATTGTGTAGCTACTGTCACCTCTCTGCTTTAAATAAGTTACAATTCAAGAATGAATCCTTAAATGCCTGGTCCCAGTTGATTTGTCCATAGTGGCATGTTAGTGAATATTGTATTTTAATCTTGACTTTTGTTAAGAATCAGTAGTCAGGAATGTTTTGGCTCTTCAGGCTCACCCATTAAAAGACCATCTAAATGCAATCTGCTCACATGAAAATTAAATTTATTCCAAAGGTGAGTTATTCTTGTATCATTCCACAGTCTAGCATTTGCTTTAGATTGATTCAAACTCCTCCTTAATGGTTGAGCTTAGCAAAGCTATCTCAATTGTTCTAAGGCAGCATTCAGAGGTGATGGAACAAGCACACCTTGCAAGGAGACCTTGGAAGTGGCAAAAAGTTTAGAGAAAATAGCAGGCAAGATGGACCTTGAAAACATGTACTGAAATATCCATCCACAAGCTTTGTGATAAAGAGGAGAAATATCATTTTAAAAATAATAAGTTCCTTTGTTTTAATTTTAGAGAAAATCATTGAATCTTAGAAAAATGGAGCTAAGAAGGCCCTTAATCTTCAAAGAACATTTCCACATTGAAAACATTTCCTGGTGGAGTGATAGTTGTTGTTGTTGTTGTTGTAGTTGTTAGGTGCCATTGACTTGATTCAGCTCATAGATAATCGTTACCTATGGCTCAGAGCCAGACACTCTCCCTGTCCTCAAAAGTCCTTCAACTGGGCTAACGTTGTCTTTAAGTCAAACTACCTAATACAATGGCCCAATTTCTTTAAGCTGGAGAAAATTCCATTGTGAACTGAC
>NW_006921715.1:3701847-3702867 GCF_000298275.1 Orycteropus afer afer | reverse complement strand
CTCTAAGCTGATTCTTGAAGGTCACTATGAGTTTTCAGTTGAAGAGACAACGTGCAGCATGACAGAAGTTTAGGGGGTGGCAGGAGGGGGAAGGAGTCTCTGGGTGGTGCACACAGTAAAGCACTCAGCTGCTCATCCAGGTGCCGTGGAGAGAAGGCCTGGTGACGTATTTCTCAAAGATGTAGAGGGAAGTGCTACTTGGACACATGTGAAATCACCATGAGTTGGGATCAACTCAAGGACCAGTGGTGGTTTTGGTTTAGGAGTGGGACATGGGCAGTTGGATAGAATTGCAGGTGGCACAGAGGCAGGGATGCAGTGAAGACCAGCATTATGGAGACAACTCTCGCATTTCTACGATGTAAAATAAATCACCATTAGGTGGTGAAAGATCTGCCAAGAGACATAGCCATGGTCAGGGCAGGACCGTGTTTGCCTGTTAACAAGCTTTGTCCAGTATCTCTTGTGGAACCATAATTGTGGAGTTGTAAGCAGAGAGATAATGTGACTAGATTTATGCTTTAGAAAGATTACCCGGGCGTCACTGGGAAAGATATACTGACATCAGAAGATCCATCAGGGGCCATTCAACAGGCAAGATAATAAAAGGGTTTGTTTGACTGATGGTAGAGACAGTAGCATGGACAGAATCACAGCGATTTAAGGGTACTACAGAGGATCATTTCAATTCACTTCAACAGCCATCTACTAAACACTGACTCTTTGCTGAGTTGCCATGGGTCAGAGTTGATGCTATGGCTACTTACACTGGTATCTAGGTAACAGGGAGGTCATCAAAATTAGTGTGTAGTTTCTTTTGTACAATTTAACTTCTAAGGTGGATTGAGTGATCTCATCTAGTTTTATAGTGAATAAGGAAGACTGCAGAAAAAATGATGCATTTGAATTGTGGTGTTGGTGAAGAATATTCCATATGCAATGGACTGCTGGAATCATGGACTTCATCTCTCATACTTTGGACATGTTGTCAGGAGGGACTCATCCCTGGAGAAGGACCTC
>NW_006921715.1:3671171-3700527 GCF_000298275.1 Orycteropus afer afer | reverse complement strand
CACACACACACACACACACACACAAAACCTACACGCACACCGTGGTTATGGAGAAGAGACAGGAAGTCACTTCAATTTTGAGGCAGGTTGCTTCTGTTACTGCTATTAATTCAAAGCTCACATCTCTATGACCCAGTTTCCTCATCTATAAAATGAGGATAATTATATTTATGAATAAAACACTAGGAGCTCTTGGGATGAAAGGGAATCCACGATGGAGAGGAAGCAATTTTATGACAAACAGCAGCAGAAATGCCATGCTCACTGGGCAAGCAAGCATCTACTTTTCCTGGAGCCAAATTATTCTGTTAGTAGCTGATGGATGGAAAAAGTACTGATAGAAACTCCCAAGTCCTACTGAAATGCAGGGCGAGGTGGCTGTGTGTGGCAAGGGAGGGATGCTTTCACGTTCATTTAGTTATTTTTCTGGTGGCATAGTGCCTAAGGCATTTGACTGCTAACCAGAAAGTTGACGGTTCAAACCAACCAGCCACTCTGCAGAAGGAAGACTGGGCAATCTACTTCCCTAGAGATTGACCACCTTGGAAACGCAAGGAGGGGTCTCTATGAGACGCAATCGATTTGACAGCAGTGGGTTTGTTTTTTTGTCCTTGTTGTTGTTGAGCATAGGTGCAGCAGAACATATGTCTATTCAACAGTTTTTACATGTATTGTTGTTGTTGTTGTTGTTGTGTGCCGTCGAGTCGGCCCCGACACATAGCGACCCCTCCTTGGGTTTCCGAGGCAGTATCACTACGGAAGTAGGATTGCCCAACCTTCCTTCCGAGGAGTGGCTGGTGGGTTTGAACCGCCAGCCGTCTGGTTAGCAGGCCAGTTTACATGTATAAGTCAATGCATTTACGACTTTCTTCAAGTTGTGTGCCCACCCTCACAGTCCTTTTCTGGATTGTCCCTCTCCCACTAATGCAAACTCACTGTCCCTAAGTGTTTTCTCTAAATGCTCAAGTTGCTGTTGTCAATTTGCTCCCAGAGAGATCGATCTTGAAAGAGACCAATGCTCCAGCAGGCATTCTTTCCTAGCTAAGCTAAACTATTGTTTGATTCAGAGAAGATTTTAGGAGATACTTGTGGCTTAAGGTTTAGCGATTACCTCAGGACAATAGTGTCTGAGGTTCATTCATCATCAGTTCGCTGCTCCAGAAACTTTAGATTCCGTGAATACTTGAAATTCTGTTCTGTGTTTTCCTCCTTTTGACCTAGAATCTTCTATAGAATCCGCGATCAAAATGTTCAGTAACTTTAGCCAGGCGCCATCCAGTTTTGGTCGCACGGCAGAGGGAACAGTTTTTCATGGAGGCAATCAACCATAGGGAGAGAAGGGCTTTTAAGATCTGCTGATGTGGTGGGTTTCCTGTGGAATTCTTACCAGCTCAATCCCAATCAGAAATCTTATGACTTAGCTAGGTTGGTTGTAAATTGTCCCTGAAAGGTGCCCTTTAAAAACATGAGTGACCTTTCCACTTTCTGACTGGCTCTGAGTGGTAGTGTCTCAACAATGTGGTGGCCTGCCTTGTGCCTCTCCTCCCATGGTGGAATGTGCCTTTAATTAAAAAAAAAAAAAAATCAAAGGGCATCTCCAGGGATTCCAGAAACTTCTCCAATCTCCGCTCTATCTCCACTTCTCACTTCCCTTGTGTTAATCATCCATTGCTGCATAACAAATTATGAAAATTTACCACTTGATGTCGAGTTAACCCTGACTCATGGTGACTTCATGTGTGTCTGAGTAAAACTATGCTGCATGGGGCTTTCAATGGCGGATGGAAGAAAGTCACCAGGCTTTTCTTCTGTGGTACCTCTGGGTGGACTTGAGCCCTCACCGTGTTGTTTGGCAGTTGAGGGCGCTAACCATTTACCACCCAGGAGCTTCTGTCACAACTGGAGCCCACATCCATTGCTGGTGAGTTGATTTCAATTCACAGCCACCCTATTAGACAGAATAGAACTGACTCATTGAGTTCCCAAGGCTTTCATCTTTATGGTAGCAGACTGCTACATCTTTCTCCAACAGAACAGTTGGTAGGTTTGAACCACTGACCTTTTGCTTTGAAGCTGAGTGCTTAACCACTGCACCACCAGGAAGAGCAGGGCTCTTCCTACTGTAACCTAGAGGCTTAAAATGACACCAATTTGTTATCTCACAATTGCTGCGCATCAGGAGTCTGGGTACAGACTAGCAGGGTCCTCTGCTCAGGAGCTCACCAGGCTTCCATCAAAGTGTCATGGGAGTGACATAGTACCTGCAGGTCCTGCCCTCCCTCAAGGGGAAGAGATTATGGAGATGACACACGTCAGAGAGTGGGAGTCCTGGGCCATCTTGAATTTCTGTCTACCACACTGGTGTCTCCTGGATGTCCCTTCTGCCAGATCAGGATCTGAACATGTTTGGGAGAGGAGATGATGCTAACCAGGGCTCTGAAGAATGAGTCGGGGTGAGAGTTGGAAAGAAACACATCTATCTTTTGGGCAAGGTGTACAAGAAGTGATATTTACTCTAAGCTTAACAATCTTATCTCTTGGAGTTCTGTTCTTGGGGCCATTTCTGTTGCTGAGGACTGAGAATGTGTCATGCATATGTGGCTAATCACCCTAAAAACCCTGAATCTTATGGTGGAGACAATTGAAGGAAGGAAAACATTAAACCACCTTCCTCCCTTCCTCCAGCTCATCTCCAGGAATGCTGACTTGGCAGGCAGGATGTCGTGGCCAGAAACCTGCATTTAAGCCTTACCAATATTTCTCATGTGAGTGGTCCAAGTCCAGTGCTTCCAGGAAACACTAGCTTAGTGTTAATGAACCCTTTCACAGATAGCTTCACGTATCTGCCCAATGGCTTACTTGTAGGTGCACTGTGCTTATTTTATAGTGGGCTCAGAAAGTCATTTGCCAAGATTGCAAACAGTATGTGGTAAACGTTGGGGACAAATGTAATGTTCTTTTCTGAGACTAAGATCTTTTTCTTTACAGTGACACAGACACGTCCACAGTTGTTCAGTGCGGCACTGTGCCGAGCAGTCAAAAGGTGGAAACAACTCAAATGTTCATCAAAAGATAGATGGATAAACACAATGGAGCCCACCCATACAATGGAATGTTTACTCTGCCCCAAAGAGAAAGGAAGTCCTGACACATGCCACCATATGGATGGACCTTGAAACACTACGCTGAGTGGGTTGGTCAGTCACAAAGGACAAATACTGCTCAGTGTCAGGAATCCGAAGCACCTAGAACAGGGAAAGGTATGGCGGTAGATGTTACTAGTGGTACTGGGGGTAGGAGGGAAGCAGAAAGAGGAAGGTCTTTGTTCCGGAAGCATGGAGATTTGCTTCTTGGGCTAGAACTTTGGCAATGGATCTTGGGGATGGTGGCACAACATGACTGACATCATTGGTCTCACTAAACTGGACCCTTGAAAAATACTGAATTGGCAAATGCTATGTTATCAATATTTTTGCAACAATAAAAGTGTTTATCTGAGAATATGTCCTGTACTTTCCTGCCTCTTCAGGTGTGGTTGACACATGTAGGACTCGATATGACCCACTGCCAACTCGTGTTAGTTGCTGTTATTGGTTCCTGTTCAGTTCAGTAGCTCCATCTCTTTAATATTTACCCAACCTGGACTGAAAGGTCTGCCTTTGCTCACATTCCTATAAAAATCCCAGCAGAGTTCACATTCCCACTTCCATAAAAGCCATCAAGGCTCCTCAGAGTTTAAATATGGAAGTCGAAACCCTAATCACAATTTAATATAACTAAATATGTACATACTTTATGGTCAATCACCCAGACCATTTACAGGGTCCCCTGGCTTTGAAATGACTAAATCCCAAATGGTGCCTCCGATGAGCCTTGCCTGACATGACATATATTGGAATAGACCGTGGAGCGATCACTTAGGAATGAAAATCTCACTCCAGTCTTAGTGAACCAAAGCTAAGAGGCAAATTATTCAATTACAGTAAATTTACAGTAGCTTAATATTTGATAAAAGTGCTTCTTCCATCATCAGAACTTCTTACTGAAAACCCTTGAGCAGCAAAAGAGCGCCGGAAACTCTTAAGATATTTTAACCACTTATTAAGAAAATTCATCTAGCTTGATCCTTTATGAGCAGTGTCGGTTTTTCTTTTTCTTTTTCTTTTTTTCTGAGAGAGGTGATAGTTGCCAGGCACTTTGTGCCTGGACCAGCAACACTCACTGGTCAGGAAGGTCTTTGGGAGCTTGGCCTCAGGAAAGGGATCCTGTGTCTGCCCTGTGGACAGTGGGGAGGGGAGTAGGATTGTTAAATTCACCCCCTACTGAGGTCTGCAGAGC
The DNA here is from genome assembly GCF_000298275.1 of Orycteropus afer afer. Lineage (NCBI taxonomy): Eukaryota > Metazoa > Chordata > Mammalia > Tubulidentata > Orycteropodidae > Orycteropus > Orycteropus afer. Next base: position 3,696,189 of record NW_006921715.1, on the reverse strand, counting down.
AAGAGGACAGACTGCCTGGTGAATGAGTGAGCTCCCCTTCACAGGACATAATCAAGACACCAGTCTTTCTCAGCTCTTCGTGTGTGATGAGTCACTTGGGGTCTGGGGTAAAATGCAGCTTCTCATTCAGCCCCAGAAGGCTCTGCGTGTCTCACCAGCTCCAGGTGATGGACCCCAGGCCAGCCACTGGTCCGCTAAGTGATCTGGGATTTCAAGTGATGGAAGACTTACCTTGCTCCACCTAGAGCAGACACAGTTACAGTGGTGGGCTCCCAATATGACATCTGCCTAGCAAAGCAACAAGCTAAAGCAGAGACCATCCTCATGGGATTTGAACCTGGGCTATCTGTTTCTAGCTGTGTGGTTTAGATTTAACTGTTCAGCTCATTTAAGAAAATCTGATTGCACTCGATTTGAGAGGTCACAGGGAGCTCCATGAAAACCCATCTTGTCTCAAGGGGCACTTGGGAAGCTCAGCTCACACCCTACACTCCTCCAGTGGCTGCCCTGGCACCTGCCTAGGAGCCACCTCCAGAAAGACAAATAAAATGTTCCCTCTTCCCAGTCCCCTTTCCAGTCAAGCACCACCGATTTCTCCTACACCCAGAGCTAGAGAGCACGCCTTCTTAATCTGGGTTTAGTTAAACTTCCCTACCGCTCAGGCACTTGTCCTCAAATAGAAAAGCAGCAAAGCGAGGGCGTGGGAATGCTAATTGGGGCCTGTCACAATCCCAGGCACTGCTGTGAGAACTCACAGTATACAAATCACACGGAGCCTACCCTAAGCTTCTGGGGGCTTTGGAGGGTAGGGGTGAGGGTCTGGCTTGGCAATCCCAGGGTGAAAAGGGGAAAGCTGATCTTCAGCCTACCCACGACCCCCATTTGTTCCTCCACACTGCAGGGTCCCCAAAGCAGCCAAGCTGTGAGTCACCCGTGAGGAAACATCCAACCTCATGAGGAATGCATGTGGTGTGTGTGTTTAAATAAACCACTTTTTGCTCCCCAATGTTGCAGCTGTATTCAGAGTTAAAGTGAGCTAAATGGCTTTAAACACATGCACATGTACATACGCGCGCGCGCGCACACACACACACACACACACACACACCATTCAGCTCAGTATAAATGTCACAGCGTCAAATACCAAATACAGAGAATTATTAACGTAAGTGGTCTCCTATAATAAAGCTCATTATTAATAGGCCTATTAGCCCAGCACTCATTTGAATTGACAGCAACTTCTTTTTATGGCAGCTGTTTGCAGCCTTTTTACATCTAAGACCCCTTCTGACATCTCAATGTATATTAAGAGGCGGGGGCGGGGGGCAGTGATGGAAGTAATAATGCAGCTTATTTTAAAAGGGGAAGAGAGACAGGGAGTCAGTATTTACTGAGCACACATTATGAAACAATGATGGAAAGTATCGAGCATTTATCATGTGCAAGCATGTTTCATGTGTTGTTTTATCCCCAGAACAGCCCTGTGTAGGGTTGTGAGGTGGTAGACAGGACTCCCGATTTCTTTTGATTTTCAGATACACACATCATTATTTTATTTTATTTTTTTGGAATACGTAGGTCTCACATATTGCACCAGGCATAATCCTACTAAACATTATTTGTTGTTTATCTGAAATTCAGATTTAGCTGGCGTCTAATATGCTTATTCACTAAATGTGTAGGGGGATTCTTATGACCTACCCCTTTTACAAATTAGGATGCTGGGACTTCCCAGGGGTGAAGTGCTTTATCCAAAGTCAGATGTCAAGTTTGGATTAGAATCTGACCTTGAGTCTTGTTTATCCCAGAGCTGTTTCTCTCACCTTTCTCCCACTTCCTACCCCTCACCCTTGGCAAAGCAGGGGGTCAGTGAAAAAAAAGGTCGGTAACAAGATGGGTTGACACGGTGGCTGCAACGATGGGCTCAGACATAGAATAAGGGTGAGGTTGGCGCTGTGGTGCACAGGGTGGCCATGAGTGGGAGCCGACTCAATGGCACTTGGAACAACTGCCCCCTGGGGGTTAATCACAGTGATCACTGCTAACAGGCGGTGTTCCCTCATTTCCCAGGGGTGGTGGACTGGCTCCTCTTGTGTCCTTGTTGCAGGAAATTCAAGTTCTGAGCTATGAAGTGACAGCCAACAGTCATTCTGGGCATTTTCCAATTACTTATTGAGTATCTGCTCTGTACCAGGGACTCAACTAGACACTCCAAAAACAAACCAAACCCGCTGCTATTGAGTTGATTCCTACTTATAGTGATTCCCATAGGATTTCCAAGGCTGGAGATCTTTACAGAAGCAGAGTGCCTCATCTTTCTTCTGTGGAGTGGCTGGTGGGTTTGAACCACTGACCTTTTGGTTAGCAGCCAAATGCCTTAACTGCTATACAACCAGAGCTCCTTCTACTGGACTCTGAGAATATACAATACAATTCCAACACAGGCCAAGCCACTCAAGCTTAGGATGAAGCCCGTGGTGCATGCTGTAAGTCATATACATGAAACTCACAATGGCACAAGGGCCTTTGGTCCTCCACAGATTCTCAGCCAGACTGGAAATCTCGGTTTCCTTCTGCAAATGGGTTCCACCTGCTGAAGACTTTCTTTTGTTGTTGTGAGATGTCATTGAGTGCAATGCAAACAATAGCAACCCTGTGTACAGCAGAATGGAATGCTGCCCTTGGAGGGGCCAGGTATCTCCCACTGATTATGAAATACCATCCTAAAAAAAAAAAAAAAACCTGGAATCACTATATGCTGAAACAGTGTTTTATTTTCAGCTTTAAAATACTGCAAAAGTCCTGGAGGAATGAATTATCAGTGAAAAATATGAAAAATGTAATAAATGGGAATTTGCAGAGACCTGTTTAATAACACACAGAAAATGGCATGCAAAGATGGTCCCCTGCTTCCTTCGTCATCTCAGCTCAGGGCGGGGTGATGCGGAGCACACAGTGCGACATTCATTTAACTGGTATTTATTTAACGCCTAACCTGTGCCACCCACTGTCTGAAGAAGCACGTGCTCTACTTTCAGGGTGTTCATGGTCATTAAATATCCTGTCTGACTCTCATTGTCTTCATCTGTGAAATGGGAATCACAACAATATTTACAAAATAGAGATCTTATGAATATAGCATTCAGTTCATGTATACGCTCCTAAAATGGAGCCCGGCACATATTAGGTGTTCAATGAACTTAGTTTCAGTTCATCAGTGTTTGTTAGAGGCTGGGAGAACTGTCCGGTTAAATGATTGCATCAGGGTGTGATAAGGGTCATTTGGGGCACATGTGACGTGTGGAGCAAGTGAAGTCAATCCCACAACAAGGTCCTGGACACTTAAGGATATCCTTTCAGAAGACAAAAAGAGTGTTTTTATTATCCCCCCAAAAAAAGCTAGGAGAAAAAGGTATTTCAGGTTTCAAATGAACTAGCATTTACTGCACGTTAACCTTTCAATGACTGTGTGTTATTGTTGGCAGGTGCCGTCGACTTGGTTCTGGTTCGGTGAGCCCAGGTACAGCAGGAAGCACCACCGTCCAGGCCGCAGCGTCTGCACAGGCCTTGCTGTGCGGCAGCACATGGTTGCAGGCATCGTGTCGGTCCGTCTTACTGAGGACCTTCTTCTTTTTTGCTGACCCGCTGCTGTACCAGGTTCTGCAGGGACCGGCCCCTCCACATAACATGTCCAAAACTCGTTGAGGTGAACTGTTGGCAGCCTCCCTCTAAGGAGCATTCTGATTGTATTTCTTCTAAGACTGATTTTCTCATTCTTCTGGCAGTCCATGATATATTCAGTATCCTTTCTAACACCATAATTCAAATATGCTAACTCTTGTTCAGTCTTACTTTTCCATTGTCCAGTTTTAGCATGCATTTGAGGTGATTGAAAATACCATGGCTTGGGGAAGACCCACCTTAGTTCTCAAAGTGACAGCTTTGATTTTTCAGACTTTAAAGAGATCCTTGGTGGAAGATTTCCCCAATGCAATATATCCTTTGATTTCCTGACTGCTATCTCCTTGACAACTTCAATTTTTTCTCCATTTATCACCATGCTGCTTATTGGTCCAGTTGTGAGGATATTTTTATTTTATTTATCTATTTTATGGTGAGGTGTAATCCATACTGAACTGACATAAAGACACAGAAACACAAGATGCTTATGGTAGACCTGGGACATGGACATTGTGTGTGCTCCAAAGCCCTTGGTCTTCATCAGCATCTCTCTTGAGTAGAACAGTAGCAAGTGGTCTGGGAAGGTGAGGCCCATTAACAGTTGAAGACAGATTGGTACTGGATGGTGGAAAAGGGCCGGGGCAGAGGGAGACTCACAGCTCATGTAAGTTGCTAGTTGACAATGACAGAGGACTGTGGAATAGTTTATAACAGGGAAGGATTTCCTAGAGTTTCCAGTACAAATTATGGAAATGGTTTAGAGAGAGGGAAAAATGTAGAGAAAGATTCTCATACACACAGGGAGATAGAGAGAATGGAAGTGCAATTCTAATGTTAAGACATCTTTGTGCTGCTTCAAACTCCAGAGTTTTGACAATTATCTCTAATTTTTGTTAGCAATTTATCTGTGGACTTAAGGTTCAAAGGAGGCAGTAAGTTTAGTAAATAATCTCTTTGTTTAACTATAGAGACTCTCTATTTTCTACCAGTAAATTACATATGCAATAACTTTTCACCAACTCTTCTGTGGAGATAAAGAGTCTAGAAATAGGGTGGATAGATGGGTGGACAGGCTGAACTATTAGGTATGTCTATGCAGTGGGGAGTGTACCCAAGACCATGTATAGGGTTATCAGACAATGGCTCTACAAGTGTATTTGTACACTCTGTAAGAATTCCCAGGTGTATAATAGAGCTGACAACGGACAAGGTTGTAGTCACTTTTTGGTCACAGCCAGCTATCCAGAGGGAGTGAGTAGTTGAACCTAAATTGGAATAACATACTACACAAAACATTGTTCCACCTCCTACTTTGGCGAGTAATGACTGGGATCTTAAAAGCTTACAAGCAGTCATCTAGATGCAATGATGGGCCTCTCCTTGTCCAGAGCAAAGAAGAATGAAGAAAACCAAAGATTCATGGAAGCAATTAGTTCTGGTGACTGGTACACCAAGGGATCTGCAGCCTATAAGACTACGAGACCAGAAGAACTAGATGGCGCTCGGCTAGCACTGTCAACTCCTCAGAGGGGGGTTTATATAGGAGATCCTGGATAGAAAGGGAGAGCAATTGTGGAACAAAACTCAAAATCATGTGGAAAAAAAGGGGGGGGGGACGGGACCAGGTTTCCTGGTCTGATAGAGCCTGGTGGAACTGCTGAGACTGACAGTTCAGGGCAGGAGTGCATGGAGGGAAGGACATAGGAAAGAGGTAACTATGGGGAGGAAGTGGGAGGGGAGCTGTTGCATTGGGGTAAATTGTAGTCAATGTCATGAGACAAAGTGTATGTGAACTGCTGTATGGAAAGTGAATTTACTCTGTAAACTTCCACCCAAATCACAATAAAAAAAAAAAAAAAAGGAAAAAAAAAAGAGTCTAGAAATAATAATACATTACAGACCCCAAGCTAGTTCATCCATTAGTCATTTATTCAACTATTCACTCTTTTTGGAGCTCTGGTGGTGTAGTGCATAAGGCATTTTACTGCTGTTCAGAAGGCCAGTAGTTCAAATCCACCACCTGCTCCTCAGAAGGAAGACTGGGCAATCTACTTCCGCAGAGATATTGCCTTAGAAACCCAAGGAGGGGTCATTACGAGTCAAATTGATTCATTCTTTAAACCAGCATCACATACATTTATCTTCCTGTCTTTACATTCATCTTCAAATCTATCAATATCTCCATTCATGTTTTTATCTACCTATTCTTTCCTCCATCCATCCTTTCATCCATTCATCCATTCTTTCTTCTATCTTCTCATTCATCTACCCATCTATCCTTTAATACATCCACCCATATAAAGGTCCATCCATCCATCCATTTCACTTCATCTACTAAATGTTGATCACTTATATGCAAGCATAGCATTAGGTTTGACTAAGTAGAGTCCATTTCCCATTAGAATCCATAAGCTCATTAAGGGAAACAAGCAAGTAGGCACTCATACCTTGACAGAAGTTCAACTTCAAAGGTATTTTCAAGGTCCAGAGTTGGAACAAAGCAAGGAGTAACCAATTCTGTGCTACAGAGACTTTGTCTTCTTTAGGAAGTGGCTTGATTGCCTCACAAGTTTTGGAACTACTCCAGCAAATAAAAAATGGCTGAGCGTGGGTTTGTTCTACTTGGCATCTTCTCCTACTTTCCAAATCTCTGACCCCAAGTAGTTTGGCTTTTTGAGGCAGAAAGTATCTCCCTGGATTTTTCAAATAAATAAAAAAGGCACTTGGGGTCCCTCTCTCTTCTTGCCTTCCAGGAAGGAACTTTGGCACCATCTCAGGTTTCCAGGACCAAAGTGAAGTTCTGTGCCTTGAGGATGGCTGCATTGATATTTGGGTTCCAGTGATGAAAGAGTTAATTTTCTGTGTGGGAGGTGGGCATGGTGCCCTTGCATATGAGTGCAGGTGCTTGGAACTTAGTTGGAAGCTATCCCCTCTATGTGGGCAATAGTGGTCCAGTGATTGCAACGTAAGGCCTAAATTTTATCCTCAGTTCTTTCAGTTTGAGAAATGCTGAGCTTGTTCTTACTTTTTGGTTTTCTAACTCCATGTCTTTGCACAGGTCATTATACTATTGCTATAATAGTGGTCTAGTGATAGAATTCTTGCTTTCCGTGCAGGACAATCACTTTCAACTTCCAGCCAGTTCACCTTAAAGGCAGTCACCGCCTGTGTGTCAGTGGAGGCTTGTGTACTGCTGTGATGTGGAACAGGTTTCGACAGAGCATCCAGACTAAGGGCAAATGAAATATCTTTCATATGAAAGCTATAGCAATCTACTCCCCAAAATCAACCAGTGAAATGCTATGGATGACAACAGTCCACATGGGGTTGCCATGAGTGAAGTGCCAAGTAGATGACAACTAGCAAGATCTCCCCAGCTGGGGCTATGCAAAGCAGTTAAGATCAAATATGAGGATGAAGGTGAAGAACAAGAAAAGGTAACAAGGAGGGAAGTAGCAGAGAGTGAGTCAGTAAGATCTTCTACACCTTCCCTCAGGCAGAATGAGTGGTGTGATGGGGTTTGGGGGTGGAGTGGTTTGATCCAGGGAGTCATTCATGGATCCAGGCTGTTGGCGATTACATCATCATACCGCTGATCCATCTGAAACTTGAGGCCTTTGTGGTTACCATGGTAGTGGAGGAGACATCAGTTTTCATTGATAGCTGTCCCAAAGGCAGGAAAGAGGGAAATTCAGGGCCAATGGGATGGTGGCAGGATCCAGGTAAGGGGAGGGAGACAGACAACCCTTACCCCAAAGGCAGACAGGAAGGAAAGCCAGGTGGAGAAGTTTTGAACAGCTAAGGGAGACAAACTTGTCTGTCAGATTGTCATATTGTGGTGGTTTGCATGTTGCTGTGAGGCTAGAGGCTGTGGCAGTGGTGTTTCTCACTCCAGCAGGGTTGCATATGGTGGACAGGTTGCAATGCAGCTTCCAGCTGAGACAGACTCAGAAGAAGGAAGAGGCCATCTGCTTCTCAAAGAATTGGCCAGGGAAAACCTTATGAACAGCAGAGAAACACTGCCCGATACATTACTGGACAACTTTATGAATAGCCCAGAAACATTGCCCAATACAGTGCCATAAGATGAGTCCTTTACGTCCGAAGGTGCTCAAAATATGACTGAGAAAGACCTGTCTCATCAGAGTAGAACCAACCTTAATGATATGGATAAAGTAAAGCTTTTGGGACCTCCATTTGCTGATGTGGCATGGCTCAAATTGAGGAGAAACAACTGAAAATATTCATTAATAATTGGAGCATGTAATGTATGAAGTATGAATCTAGGAAACTTGGAAGTTGTCCATAATGAAATGGAATGCATAAAGATTGATATCTTAGGCATTAGTGAGCTGAAATGGACTGGTGTGGGCCATCTTGAATCAGACAATCATATAATCTACTATGCCAGGAATGACAATTTGAAGAGGAATGGAATGGCGTTCATCATTGCATAGGATGTTTCCAGATCTGTCCTGAAGTACAATGATGTCAGTGATAGGATAATATCTATACACCTACAAGGAAGACCAGTTAATACTACTATTATTCAAATTTACGCACCAACCACCAAAGCCAAAGATGAGGAAACTGAAGATTTTTATCAACTTCTGCAGTTGGAAATTGACCGAACAAGCAATCAGGATGTATTGATTATCACTGGTGACTGGAATGCAAAAGTTGGAAGCAAAGAAGAATTACCAGTAGTTGGAAAATTTGACCTTGGTGACAGAAATAGTGGAGATCACATGGTAGAATTTTGCAAGACCAATGACTTATTCATTACAAATACCTTTTTTCAACAACACAAATGGTGACTATACATGTGGACTTCACCAGATAGAGGACACAGGAATCAGATTGACTGCATCTGTGGCAAGAAGAGATGGAAAAGCTCACTATCTTCAGCCAAAACAAGGCCAGGAGCTGATTGTGGAACAGACCATCAACTGCTCATATGCAAGCTCACCTTGAAGTTGGAGACAATGAAAAGAAGTCCACGAGAGCCAAAATTTGACCTTGAATATATCCTTCTTGAATTTAGAGACCATCTAAAAAATAGATTTGATGCATTGAACACCAGTGACCAAAAACCAGAAGTATTATGGGATTACATCAAGAACATCATCCATTTAAGAAAGCAAGAGGTCATTAAAAAGACAGGAAAGGAAGAAAAGACCAAAATGAATGTCAGAAGAGACTCTGAAACTTGTCTTTGAATGAAGAGTGGCTAAAGCAAATGGAAGAAATGACAAGATAAATGAGCTGAACAGAAGATTTTGAAGATCAGCTCAAAATTATTATAGCAATAGTATAATGAACCATGCAAAGACATGGAGTTAGAAAACCAAAAAGTGAGAACAAGCTCAGCATTTCTCAAACTGAAATAACTGAGGATAAAATTTAGGCCTTAAGTTGCAATACTGAAAGATTATGTGGGTAAAATGTTGAATGAGGTAGGAAACATCAAAAGAAGATGGAAGTGGAAGAAATGAACAGAGTCACTGTACCAAAAAGAACTGGCCAATGTTCATCCATTTCAGGAGGTGGCATGTGATTAAGAATCAATGATATTGAAGGAAGAAGCTGAAGCTGTATTGAAGGAAGTGGCGAAACAAACGGCTCCAGGAATTGATGGAATACCCATTGAGATGTTTCAACAAATGGATGCCCTGCTGGAGGCACTCACTTGGCTATGTCAAGAGATTTGGAAGGCAGCTAAATGGCCAACTGACTGGAAGAGATACATATTTGTACCCATTCTAAAGAAAGATGATCCCACAGAATGTGGAAATTATCAAACAATATCATTAATATCACATGCAAGTAAAATCTTACTGGAGGCAATTCAAAAAATGTTGCAACAGTATATTGACAGAGAGCTTCCAGAAATGCAAGCTATATTCAGAAGAGAATGTGGGTTGAGGGATACCATTGCTGATGTCAGATGGATCTTGGCTCAAAGCAAGGAATACCAGAAAGATGTTTACTTGTGTTTTATTGACTATGCAAAACCATTTGATTGTGTGGCTCATAACAAATTGTGGATAACATTGAGAAGAATGGGAATTCCAGAACACTTAATTGTACTCATGAGGAATCTGTACATAGACCAGGTGGCTGTCGTTCGATCAGAAAAAGGGAACACTGCATGGTTTAAGATCAAGAAGGGAGTGTGTCAGGGTTGTATCTTTCACCACACTTATTCAATCTGTATGCTGAGTAAATAATCCGAGAAGCTAGACTGTGTGAAGAAGAATGTGGCATCAGGATTGGAGGAAGAATCATTAACAACCTGTGATATGCTGATGACACAATTTTGCTTGCTGAAAGTGAGGATGACTTGAAACTTTTACTGGCGAAGATTGAAGAATACAGTTTGAAGTATGAATTACATCTCAATATAAAGAAAAAAAAATCCTCATGACTAGAAATATAAGCAGCATCACGTTAAATGGAGAACAAGTGAAGTTGTCAAAGAGTTCTTATTGCTTGGTTCTACAATCGATGCCAATGGAAGCAGCAGTCACTGGGCAAATCAGCTGCAAAGGACCTCTTTGAAGTGCTGAAGAGCAAAGATGACTCTTTGAGGACTGAAGTGCTCCTGACACAAGCCATGATATTTTCAATCACCTCATATGCATGTGAGAGCTGGACAATGACTAGGAAAAACTGAAGAAGAGTGGATGCTTTTGAGTTGTGGTGCTGGTGAAGAATGCTGAAAGTACCATGGACTGCTAAAAGATCTAACAAACTCGCTCTGGGAGAAGTGCAGCCGGAATGTTCTTTGGAAGCAAGAATGACTAGACTTCATCTCATTCAACTTTAGTCATGTTGTCAGAAGGGACCATTCCCTCATGAAGGATGTCATACTTGGTAAGATAGAGGGTCAACAAAAGAGGGGAAAGCTCTCAACGAGATGGATTGACACAGTGGCTGCAGCGATGGGCTCAAGTATAGCAAGGATTGTGGAGCTGGTGCAGGACCAGTCAGTGTTTCGTTCTGCTGTGCATGGGGTCTCTATGAGTCAGAGATGAAGCGACGGCACCTAACAACAGTAAGGTGTCATTGAGTCCACTTCCACTCATGACACCCCCAAAAAAGAATGAAACATTGCCCAGTTTGGTCATTCTCACAATCACAAGCAGTTCGTGGTTGTGGTCATTGTACCAATCCATCTCACAAGGCTCTTCCTCAAACTTCTTGGCCCTCTATTTCGTGAAACATGATATCTTCCTCTAGTAATTGGTCTCTCTGGATGACATATCCAAAGCAAGAGTCAGACAATGTTCTGTTGTGATCAGAAAGGTTTTCACTGGCTGATTTTCAGAAGGAGACCTTCAAGCCTTTCTTCCTAGTCTTTATTAGTTTGGAAGCTCCTCTGAACCCTGCCTACCATGGATGACTCTGCTGGTATTTGAAATACCAGTGGCATAGCCTCCAGCCTCACAGCAACACACAGTCCTCCACAATCAGACAGACTGATGGATGGTGGAGTGGAAGAGACAGGGGTGGTAAAAGTCCACCGTCTCTGAGATGCCTTGTCCTGACAGCGTCATTTGGGCAGAACTTGTCACATGGTTCCTGATACTCATTCCCTGTCTTTGTCTCCTTGGAATTTGGCTCTACACTGTTAATTTTGTTTGCTGTGCCATGGGAACAGCTCTGTCCATATGCAGGATAAGTGAAGAGTGCCAGAGAGCACAGATCTCTGAAGGAAGGCCACAGGCAAAGATGGAAAGAGGAGAGGTGGATAAACACCCCAACCACCTCATCCCTGTCAGAGTAATTCTGAAGTATGCTCTAGGCTGCTTCCCAGAGTTTCTTGGCAGCATTGAGCTCCAGTTGACCACAGTGGAAACTGGCTCAATAATACACTCTTTTGCCTCCACCCTCTTCCCTTCTTCCTACTAGGATTACTGGGAATATCTCCCCAAGATTCTACGAACACTTTAATCCTTGCTGTGAGTCTTCTGGGGAACCCACACTGTCCAGCTACAAGGGGGGTGGGAAATGTAGAGGGGCACATGGGATACTTGGGGCTCACCCTTTCTGTCACACCCACAGCCTCTCCAGCAAAATCCTCCCAGCAAACATGTTGGCACAGGAAGAGGTGCCTAAGTACACAGAGCTGGAGAGGCATTGAAAAGGCTGTGGTTTCAATGAACTGGTTCTTGGAGTTGTATATATGAATCTTGTACATAATGAGGCTTTGTGATCACACCCATCCACTTGACCCTGAATCTAAGCTTCATTAATGAAGAGATACCATTATATGGATAGGGAAAATGATGCAAGGGGAGTCACTTCCCACCAACTGCACACAGTTCTTGTGACCTTGGATACAATATTGCAACTATTCCCTATTCAAAGTCCACCTCTTTTTCTTTCTCTCCTCATTCCTTATTTCTCCATATTACAGCTAAGTCCAAAGTTATTCATCTTGGTATTAGAACCTTAATTCCTGCCTGCACATAAAAGAGAGGGAAGAGGTACACTGCTCAGGGGTTTAAGCTGTTACTTAACCTTGATTCTTCTTGGCTCTTGATTTAAACCCCTTCAAACCCTTTTTAAGGGAGAAAGACATTACTTATTCTAAAATTAATATCCTCACTCTGCATTTCTACCTGAAAGAAATTCCTTGATGCTTAGAGCATGTACATGGGCCAGAATCACCAAGACAGCAGTCAGCTTCATTCATTCATTCATCTATCTATTTATTTGTTGTTTATTCATGGAGCATCACAACCACACATAAGCCACCCCAGTGAGAGAAACTGACAGGTGGTAGCTGACTTCATTAGACTCTAATAAAGAGGGACAAGACATTAGCTTTTAATTGTCAAACTTCTGAGAAGTGTGCAATGAAAACTAAGGAAAGATGTGATTTTATCCAGAAGTGCCAACTTACTGAAGACAAAATGAAATGCACGCATGTAGCCCATACAAGATAAAGAATGGTAATTCATCTTCAAAGAGCACAGTTATGAGTTCAGAGGAAGGAAAGTTTCCAGATCATTGGATGTGCCCATAGCATTCAACAGGTGTTTCTTCACCCATCCATTCATTTTAAATAATGTTGGTCATCTATTATGTGCTAGGAAGTAGTCCAGCTCTAGGGATACAAAGGGTAGCTAAATGCAGATGAGATTCCCAGATGAGAATCAGAAATACCTATCAAGTGTCTAAAATGACTCCTCCCCTTTCTAACATTCGGCTAATGTTCTCTTACTACGTAATGAATTAACACTCTTGTGCCTGCTGTGCTGTGACGTCTAGAGTCTAGTGGGATGGAAGAATGGGTAATGGTTCAGAATGTTGAAATCGATCACATGGCTGAGGTGTGGGAAAATGGAGGCATTCCAGGTAGAGGTAACAATGTGAGCACACACCATGAAGCACACACACACATATCCATATGTGCAGGAGAGTGAGAAGAAGACCGTCTGTTCAGTTGGAGAGAAAGGTCTAGGGTCATGCAGAAAGTTATCAGGCAGAAATCAAGCACCGTGGTCACATCTTGGAGAGACTTGAGTGCCATTTCAAAGAGCCTGACAATCATGTCATGGACAAATAAGAACCCCTGGCATTGTTTCAGAAAAAAAGGCATGAGATGTGATGGCAGAGTTGAGCTGGCAGAGTATAGAGAGATGGAGACTGGAGCCATGGATGCAGAGAGGATGCAGATCCAACAGCAGAAGTGGAAAATGCTAAGCTGTGGCCCAGGGCAAGGGCAAACTTGGTGAGTGACAAAGGAAAGCTATGTGAGGAGGCCATGGGAACCGAAGATAGGGCAATGCAGATCCCTTGCCCCAGCTTTCAAGTGAGACGCTGTCGGTGCTCACCAGTGTGTTGCTCTTCCACCCAGTGCAAAGATTCCTCTACTTTCCAGCACCTTTAAGACTGAGTTCTGGACAACAGGACATGAGCACAATTCTGTGCAGCATTTCCATGCCTAACCAACGATCCGCCTCCCACATGGGAGCCTCACTCTCACTCACCATCTTCCAGCAGAAGGAAGAAACTTCAAAGACCAAGAGAAGATGGGGTCTCTGGACAGAAGGAGACTGGGACCCTGAATGCCTCCCTGGAGCAATGATCTACAAGCTTCTTTTGTGAGGAATTGGAGAGCAAACATTCTAGGTTTTGGGGTCATAGAGTCTTCATCACAAGGACAGAACTCTGCCATGGGAGTGTGGAAGCAACCCCAGATGAATGCATGTGGGTGAGTTCTAAGAACCCTTTATGCACAAAAACAGGCAGTTGGCTGACTAGGGTACATGAGCCACCGCTGGCCAACCACTGGCCTAAGGCAAAGTGCTTAGATATGGATAGCCGCCGTTGAGTCAGCTCCAATGTATGTTGACTTGATGTACAACGGAGCACAGTGCTGGCTGCCCTGTGCCACCCATGCAATTGCTAGCATGCTCCAGTCCATGATGACAGTTACTGTGCAAATCCATCTCTCTAAGGGTATCCAACACCCTGGATGGCCTCTGTTTCACCAAACATGATGTCCTCCTGCAGCCGTTGATCCCTCCTGATGGTGTGCCCAACATCAGCAAGGCAGGTAATGTTCTAGTGGCATTCTTAAGATTTACATTGGCTAATTTAAGTAGATTTCCACACCTTTCTCCCTAGTCTATCTTAGTTCGGAAGCCCCACTGACACCTGTCCACCATGAGTGACTCTGCTGGTATCGGAAATACTGGTGACATAGCTTCCAGCATCACAACCACACATAAGCAACCCCGGTGAAAGAAACTGACAGGTGGTAGCTGACTACATTAGACTCTAATAAAGAAGGACAAGATATTAGCTTTTAATTGTCAAACTTCTGACAAGTGGAGCTGTTTGTTATAGCAGTTAATATTGATTTATTCAAGAGGAGAAAAAAAAAAAAAGACCATGAAATCTCATGTTCCCCAATGAAAAAGACAGATTTCCTGCCTTGGAAACCCAGTCACTATGAGTGAGAATGGACTCAATGGTGGTAGGTTTTTTTTTTTGGGGGGGGGTATGGTATATAAGATGTGAAATGCCAATACAGGTCTTAAATAATGTCCTAAAGATAAGTATGGCTGGGAACTTGTAGAGAAAGATCCCTCAAACTCCCAGACAATTCTGGGAAGCTCCACCTATAAATGCCACCAGAAGCCAGTACTCCATCACTAAAAGTGGAGTGAACCATGGCTACGGGCCTCCTTCTGTGCACAGTGTGATAATTGTGGGTTAAGCACGTTCCATTGCTGATGGAGAATTCTGCTGTCTGCATTCCAGAATTCAAAAGAAAGAGAAGAGAAGAGGGGCCTTGGATTTGCGCCAGGTGAAGGAGTACCGAAGAAATCTGTCAGCAAGCTCTCAGGTAACAAAATCATCATTTAAATTATTCCCAACAATGGGAGAATAATTAATGATGTAGCTTTGCCTTTTCCTGTTTCCATTTCAGCCAAGCAGAATTCACAGTGTGGGTATGTGAGTCTGTGCAAGTGCAGGGCATGTACACACACGGACACACACTCAGAGCTGTTAGGGGAAGGGGGAAGAGAAAACGTCTCTGGAAGTCTTGAAAAGTGGATTTATTTACTTGAGAACAAACAGGGGCCACATTTTTGCCTCTGTTGCAACTTGCAGAATCCTCAAAGTGTTTTAATAGGCCTGGGGACTGTGAGACAAGTTATTAGTCTGCCCCAAGCCATCCTCAGTGGCATTCTTGCAGGCAGGTTTGAAGGCTTCCTGATTTATTTGAGTTTAAAAGGAGAGAAGACAGAAGTATCATTCCTGCTGGCAGCCCCACTGCCTTCTCTTGGAGACACGTCTCCTTCTGCCTCCATGACGGGGAGATTTCAACACCCTCCTGCCCCAAATGCCCAGGAGTGAACATTCCTGAAAAAGGTGACCTAAATAGTTAGTTTCTCTATATCTGAGCCACTAGATCATTAATGCAATGCATGCCCTGGTTCATTGCACTGTGGATCTAAAGTGATTTGGAATTGGTCTTGAAAATATGAGTGAGAGCAGTGAAAGCAAGGGAGCAACTCTCAGGCTTCCTCGGGCCTGTGTCCTGATCTACAGCTACAGAGATGGGGGACTGACCACTGACAAGTCATTCTCTGGGCCTCGGTTTCCCACTGCAGATGTAGCCATTGACGGTTGGGGACAATACATGTTTTCCAGAGCATATGCTACAGGATGTGAACAGTAAGGTAGGTGGAAAAGGGCTTCAGGGACTGATTCAATTAGAAATTGACAGCAGCTTCAACAAAGTAGAAAGCTATTTTGTTGTTGTTGTTGTTGTTGTTATGTGCCGTCAAGTCGGCCCCGACTCATAGCGACTCCTCCTTGGGTTTCCGAGGCAGTATCACTACGGAAGTAGGGTTGCCCAACCTTCCTTCCAGGGAGTGGCTGGTGGGTTTGAACCGCCAGCCGTCTGGTTAGCAGGCAAGTGTCTTAGCCACTATGCTACCAGAGCTCCCTGAGAAAGCTATTTTAGCTCAAGTAAAAGAAGTCCAGAGACAAACATCCTGGGCTGATAGGAAGAGGAATGCAGATCACTTCAATCTTTCTTCTCTACTATCCTTAGCACCCGGCTTTCATCTTCAAAGTCACTTTGCAGTTCAAGATGGTTGCGAGAGCTCCGGCCATCACATGCGCATTCCAAGCAGCAGGAACTAGGAAGCATGAAGCACTGCAGACAAAACGTACCTCCTTGCAGTGAAATGGGCTCCCTTTGACAAGTGTTTCCTGAAGTCCCTTTCGGCATGCCCACTTCTATATCATGAACCAGGATGTCATTCCAAAACCATGACAACTTTCAAGAAATGGGAATGCAGTATGTTAGCTGTAAGCATTGCCATGTGAGTGAAATCGGGGTCCAGTACAGAGAAAGTGAAAGATAACAGCTACTTACTGGTAACTAACGATCTCTGCCACAGTGGCCAAGGAAGGGTGGCCTATACAAGCTATAGTGGAATAGCCTTCTTTTCTGTCCTTTCAGAGATTTGTATGTACAAAATGTGACACTTCTGGTGTGGGATATGTCCAAGTGTTATTTGCTAATAGATGCCTTTCTTTGTACATCACATGGAATTCATAGTCCAAGAAATAACTGAGGGCAGCTGCACGTGATGATCCCAAGTGTCCTTCGTTATGGACAAGATGTTCGATTATCTGCATCAGGGCCCCTCTCTCCCCTGATCCCTTGGGGGACATCTGGGTTCCCACTGTCCCCTTCCTCCTTCTGTCCCTCGGACCCTCTTGATCACCCCTCAGCCTTACTCCCCAGCCCACGGTGGGCACCCCTCTGCCTGCACTGATGGGGACGCGTGAGGACCTCTTCTCTTTCGTTGTCATATTTAGTCATGCTTTGGTGGGTTTTTATTGAGATGAGATCATGGGGGTGTTAGGCGGCAGAGTCTTGATTTGATTCACATCAAGTGAGGATGTAATTGGAAGCAATCAGAGTGAAGTGTCCCATTTTAGGCAAAGCCCTTTATGCAGCAAAACTTTGTGACAGTGCAGCTGTGATTTACAGGGCCAGTTGTGAATCAAAACGAGAAAAAGTACAGCAAACCAGGTGGGAGTGACTCGGCCATGTGTTCTTTCTCCGAGGCCTCTGCATTTGTGCCAAAAGCAAGCCGACATCCACGATGATGTCAACATGCAGTCGTAAGCTCCCACAACTCTGAAGGGCTGCTCCTATTCATCAAAGTGCATGGAGTCCTGCCTATGTGTGAGGATCTGTCTTTGTCCTTCAGAAGTTCATAGTTAAGCAGGAGTTCATGGTCCCTGACAATTCACAGTCCAAAGGCAGGGTGAGAGCTGCAGGGGTCGTCACAGAGTTGTGGGCGGGTGGTCCACAGCCTGGTGGTGAGGATCACAGGCCCTAGAATAAACATGCCTGCCATTAGGCCTTGCTACATCCTTTCCTAGACTTTTGGTAAGTTATTTAACTTTTCCTTGCCTCAGTTTCCTAATCTGTAAAATGGTACAAAGAATAGCTTCTGTCTCACAGGCTAGCTATAGCACCTTAACAAAGCATCTGGTAAGTGACCATTCAACAAAAATAGCATTATTATCATCATCATCACGATTTTTATTATTTTCATAGCAATATAACAGTGGAGATATAAAAAAGGAGGACAGAGAGGCAGAGTTTTAAAAAATAGCTTTATAGGCTATTGACTTTGGACTAAGGAGCCCTGGTCGCACAGCAGTTATAGGCTTGGTTGGTAACTGAAAGCTGGGTGGTTCTAACCCACCAGGTGTCTTGTTGGATAAAGATGTGGCAATCTGCTTTGGTAAAGATGGCACCCAAGGAAATGCTATCAGCAGTTCAACTCTGTCCCACAGGATCGCTGTGAGTCAGAATTGACTTGACAGTGACAGGCTTCCAGAACTTTGGACCCAGTTGCTGAAGAAAGAAACAATGTTCTGGGAGATGAAGATATCTCAGAAGCCATCAAGACCAGCTTGTCAAACAAAGGAGTCAGGTCTCATCGTTCCTGGTATGGTCCAAATTGGTTGCATTGTACACAACCAGCTCCATGAAGTTCCAAGAACAGATGCATTGCTTTGGCCAGCACAGTTTACATAATTGCATTTGAATGATCCTCTCCCAGTTTACCACCATCCTGACCAGTTCTTATGGGATATTTTCTGGCTTACATACGTGTTTACATGCCTGACATTCTAGCAGGGAAAGATAATACTAAAAAGAGACATGGTGGCCAGATGTTGTGGAAATAGTGAACTCTGGACAAGAGGAGAGAACATGGGTGAGGCAAGTGGCTGAGGGAACAATGTGCACAGGGCTGACCTGTACCCGTGTTCCCTGCCGTGGGTGTCTGGGGAAGCTGGAGTGTGCCGGCTCCATGGAAGCATTCAAAGCTGGGACACAACTGTCCTTGAACACTGGCTGACCTTGGACCTTTCTGTCTCCAGCCTTCAAATCCCAGTGCCGTCTGATGAGTCCCAGCACCCTCATGTCGCAGTGAAGGTGCAGGCTTTGCCAGGCTCCCTTCTGAAGCTCTGATTCCAATCACACGGCTCTTGAGAGGCAGAAAAGAAGGCATTTGTCATAAGTAAGGCTATTTCTTCCTCTAGAGCCACACATGCTGCCCAGAAGCTTCTGGGATTCTTGGAATTTCTTGTAAGAAGTCACTCGATCCAAAGAATTATTCCCAAGATCACGGTTTCTTTTAGTCAGCAGTTCCATCCTCTTTCTAGACACTGCCACACACAGGCTCACTGCAGATGCCTTATTGGTAAAAACCAAGCCTTTGGGTGTCAGGGTCACCAGAGTGATGACACCTATTAATGTCAGGTCCAGGCCACCTACCTCTCAGCCCCTCCCTTCTAATTGTGTTGCAAAGCAGCAAGGCAAGGTAAGTTTTGAATTCTTGAAGGAGGTGGCTCCACACTCCTCAGCTTCATTCCCTGTTCACGGAACTGTTGTTGTTGTTATTGTTATGTGCCCTCGAGTTGGACCCCACTCATAGAGACCCCTCCTTGGGTTTCCGAAGCAGTATCACTACAGAAGTAGATTGCCCAATCTTCCTTCCGAGGAGTGGGTGGTGGGTTTGAACCGCCAGCCTTCTGGTTAGCAGTCAACTGCCTTAGGCACTATGCTACCAGAGCTCCTCGATTTGGCAATTCTTTATTACACTCTTGCAGTTGTTGTTGCTAGGTGACGCCGAGTCGGCTCCAACTCACAGCGATCCTATGTACAAGAGAGCAAAACTCTGCCCAGTTCTGTGCCAGCCTCACAATCCTTGCTATGTTTGAGCCCATCATTGCAGTCACTGTGTCAGTCCATATTCTTGAGGGTCTTTCTCTTTTTCACTGAGCCTCTACTCTACTCAGCAGGACACCCTTCCCCAGCCACTGGTCCCTTCTGATACCATGACCAAAGTAGGGGAGACAAAGTCCAGCCATTTTCACCTCTAAGGAGCTTTCAAGCTGCACTTCTTCCAGGACAGATCTATTCATTCTTCTGGCAGTCTACGGAACTTTCAGCATTCTTTTCCAACACCGCAACTCAAAAGCACCAACTACCCTTCTGTCTTCTTTATTCATTGCCCAGCTCTCACATGCATATGAGGTGACTGAAAATGGCATGGCTTGGGTTAGGCACACTTTAGTCCTCAAAGAGACATCTCTGCTCTTCAGCACTTTAAAGAGGTCCTTTGCATCAAATTTGCTCAGTGAAATATGTCATTTGGTTTCTTGACTGCTGCTTCCATGGGTATTGATTGTGGATCCAAGTAAAATGAAATACCTCACAACTTCAGTCTTTTCTCCACTTATCATGATGCTGCTATTGGTCCAGTTGTGGGGATTTTTGTTTTCATTATGTTGAGATGTAGGCCATATTGAAGACTGCACTCTTTGGTATCCATCAGTAAGTGTTTCAACTCCTCTTCACTTTCAGCTAGCAAGGTGTGTCATGTACATATTGCAGCTTGTTACTGAGTCTTCTTCCAATCCTGATGCCACACTATTCTGTATGTAGTCCAGCTTCTTGGATTATTTGCTCAGCATACAGATTGAGTAAGAGTGATGAAAGGACACTACCCTGATGCACACCCTTCCTGATTTGAAACCATGCAGCATCCCATTGTTCTGTTCAAACAACAGCCTCTTATTGGTCTTTGTACAGGTTCATCATGAGCACAACTAAGTGTTCTGGAATTCCCATTCTTCACAATGTTACCCATAATTTGTTATGATTCCATACTGTCAAATGCCTTTGCATAGTCAATAAAACACACATAAACATATTTCTCATATTCTTTGCTTTCAGCCAAGATCCATTTGACATCAGCAAACATATCCATAGTCCTACATCCTCTTCTGAATCCAACTTGAATTTCCTGAGTTCCCTGTCAATATACTCCTGCAACTGTCTTTGAATTATCTTCAGCAACATTTTACTTGCATGTGATATTAATGGTATGTTGAGATAATTTCCACATTCTGTTGGATCCTTTCTTTGGAATGAGCAAAAATACTGATCTCTTCTAGTCAATTGGTCAGGTAGCAGTCTTCCAAATATCTTGGCATAAATGAGTAAACGCCTCCAGGGCTGCATCCATTTGTTGAAACATCTTAGTGGGTATTTGGTCAATTCCTGGGCCTTTTATTTTTTGCCAATCCCTTCAGTGCATCTTGGACTTCTTCCTTCAATACCATCAGTTCTTGATCTTATGCCACCTCATGAAATAGCTGACCACTGACCAATCCTTTTTGGTACAGTGACCCTGTGTATTCCTTCCATTGTGTTTTGATGCTTTCTTCATCACTCATAGAACCCTTCAATATTGCAACTAGAACCTTGGATTTTTCCTTCAGTTTTTTCTGCTTGAAAAATGCAAAGCATGTTCTTCTCTTTTGTTTTTCTAATGCGAGGTCTTTGCACAGTTCATCATAATACTTTACTTTGTCTTCTTGAACTGCCCTTTGAAATCTTCAGTTCAGTTCTTTTACTTTATCATTTCTTCCATTAACTTTAGCTACTCTCTACTCAAGAGCAAGTTTCAGAGTCTCTCCTGATATGTCCTTTCTTCTTTTCCTCTTTTTAATGACTTTTTGCTTTCTTCATGTATGATGTTCTTGATGATATACCACACTTCATCTGGTCTTCAAATGGTCTCTAAATTTAGGTGGGATATAATCAAGGTTGTATTTTAGCCCTCATGGATTTGTTTTAATTTTCTTCAGCTTCAACTTGAACTTGCATATGAGCAGTTGATGGCCTGTTCCACAGTCAGCTCCTGGCCTTGTTTTGACTGATTATATTGAGTTTCTCCATGACCTCTTTCCATAGAAGGAGTTGGCTTGATTCCTTGATATTCTACCTGGTGAGGTCCACATGTGGAGCCACCTCTTTTGAGGTGAGCCCGATTCCTGGCAACCCCAGGTGTGCCTGAGTGGAACCGTGCAGTTCACAGTCTTCCAGAGCTGATTTTTCAGAAGTCAGTCCTGATGCTTTTTAGCCAAGGCACCTCTGGATGGACTCAAACTTCAAAACTCTTGGTTAGCAGATGAGCTTAGTAACAGTTTGCAACACCCAGGGACCCCACAAAATACATAAAAGCAAAAACAAATGTAGAATTTTTGTGATGAAAGTTCTTCTTCTTTTGTTTTTAATCCTTAAGACTTTTTGAGAATATTTAAGTAGGTGCTTTAAGACCTATGCCTTATTTTTATTATTATTATTATTATTTTTACTTACATAATGGAGATATTAATTGGTAACACTTCCCTTTGAGATCTAGAATGACCGATCTAGGGAGGGGACATCCAGAAGGTACTAAAGCCATAGAAGATACAAAATTCCACACTGAACATTTTTCCTTCCAAAAGAGGATAATTCAAAGGTCTTGAGGGAAATGTCATCTGCACCTTGTCTTCAAGAGTGGGAGTCTCATGGTGGCTGGGGAGGGTGTGCTGCTGTCAGCTACATTCCTAGTATCACTTTCAGTAACCATACAACTTAACCGGTCTGGCTTTGAATCCCCATCTGGAATTTGAGGACATTTGTAATTTCCTCCTGGGATTTCACTGAGGATCAAGTGAGACAAGAGAAGCCTCACATAAATAAGGACCAGAGAACTGCTAGTGTCTTCCTTCCTTCCTTCTCCTATTCATGGAATAGTATCATTCACTGGTGTCTTTTCCAAAAATAGAATCAATGCATTTATTTGCATGAAAATCTAACAGCAGTACATAGACTGAATGTTCTAATTAACAAAATATATATCAAACATGTATTTAGTTTATAGGACTGTCCTATGTACCATGGGAAATACAGGATTATTTCCTTATTTTGAAGGTGCTGAATCTGTATGGGTGTCTGATGTGAGGAAGTGTGTAGGGGGGTCTTTTGACCATTTAGGATTTGGAGATCAATAGCTGAATGCTTGACATGTCTGTGGGATCCTCTGGGTTGGGCAATTTTGCTCCTTCCTCTCAGCATCTTCTGGGCATTTTGGTCTGTGACACATGGTGCGATATCGTAAAGGCTCTTAGCTAAATAGATGAATGGATATTCTTATCTTTATTGCTGTGGTCAGCTTTACACGCACAGCTTCCTGTCTCAGCAATATGTACAGGCACAGTGCGGCTGCTCCTCTCTGCTCCAGGATACCCAGAGTCTCAGCTGCGGTGGCTCAATGACTGGATTCCTCTGAAAGCTCACTCATTCATCTGTCTGGTGATGGTGCCCGGAGGCTGTCAATGATGCAGATACTTCTGTGTGGCCTAAGTTTTCTCACCACATTGGGGCTAGGCTCTGAGGCTCCACAGGTGAGGAAAGACAACCACACACCAATTGCATTCTTTACTAACCAAGAGTCAGAGGTCATGAAGTATACCTCCTTCTCTCCAATGGTTGAGGTGGCAATCAAAGATACCTCTAAGGTTCAAGAGGAAGGGACATGGACTCGACCTCTTGATGCAAATGGCAAGGAATTGGAAGAACATGAGGGATCAATAAGTTGTTGTTGTCATTGTTGGAAAATTATCCACAGATGCGAATGGAAAAATGAATAAATGTTTTTGACTTAAGGCTCACTCCAGTTTGTGCAGAGGTGGGGTGATGGGAGCAGATCTTGCAGGAGAGTTGAAGCAGGGAGGTGTTAGCGATGGAGTTGGATGAGGATAACGAATAACTGATAGAATTTCAACAGGTAGAGGGGAATGTCTTCTTAGGAAATTATGAGCTGGAGGAATGATTCAGGGAGACCAAGGTCTCATGGTTACAGGAGATGGGTTTCACTGGAGTCCTGGGATCCTGTGGAACAAATGTGGAGGACAGCAAGATCCCTTACAAGGGGATGGCTGCATGCTTCAGATTTCTCATGCAAAGTTCGCCCTGCCTTCATGCCACACACCATCCTGATGTCTTGGAGATGGCCATCAACATGAATCAGCGGATGCACATGAGAGGTGATGGGAACAAAGAACAGTGCAGAGAGACTCTTCTGTGACTCTGGGGGACAAGGGAGAAGCTATGAAAAAGACAATTACCTGAACACTTCTATTTAAAATGACACTGAAACATTTTGCTTCCTGAAGGAGAAAGAACAGAAATTGTGTGTGTGTGTGTGTGTGTGTGTGTGTAGCTTTTCTTTAACATTGGAGGTCCACACAAAGATTGAAAGTGCTCTCTGGGGAGGTTGACGCAGGACCACTGCATCTGCCCCATTCTTTCCCCCAACTTTGGTGAGCAGGCTGGCATGGGGAGAACTTTCCTTTTCCCCTTTGAAATTAATTGAATGTGCAGATGGAGAGGTACCAAAGTAACATATTAAAATGAAATCTGTCCCCTGAGTACCTACCTCCATCCATGCTCTAGCCCACTGCCCTCCACCTGTGCACAGTGATAACTTTTTTCCTGCAAACACAGCCCTCTTCAGTTATTATTTCTCTTTGTCTCTCCTCGTATCTCCTAATGGAAACATTCCAGTAGCTGCTGGCTAGAAAATTAGCCATCTGAACTCTGGCTCTCTGTCTGCAGCTCACTCTCCACTTCCCTTCTTTCCATGTCTCTCTCCTCTCATCAGATTAGTGAGAAAATTCAGCCTTGAATCTTTTTCAAACTCTTCACTCTGTGCAGCCTGGCTAACACATGGAAGGGGCTAAGATTAAACCTTAATTTAACTCTGTCTCTCACCCAAACGTCACCAGACTCCTGGCCCAGTTTAACTTTGAAACTCTCTCTTAAAAATCTGGGGACATGCAGCTCCTCACTGCCCGTGATTCTTCCATGACCCCCTTGGCCTGGTCAAATGTCTTGTGGTGAAATCAAAGATGGCGTTAGGCAGGAGAAGGAGGGTGAGAAGAGATGAATATTTATGGAGTTCCTGGCATATGCCAGGCTCTTCCGATGCATTATCTCATCTGATAGAGGAGCCCTCCAGAATACATATGCACAGCTCTACTTTTTCAGAAAAACAAACTGAGGCTCCCAGGCATGGTCTGTCTACTTGCCACAGATGGGGGTCGTGTCACAATTCTCCAGCACTAACTGCCAGTGTTTCATTGTCCACGAGCCTAACTTAGGCACTAGAGTGTCCTGTGGACAGCACAGAGCCAGTGAGCAGAAGCCCTCCTGGCGATTCTTCCAGACAGGTGATACCACTTCCCTTTCTCAGGTAGGAAACGAAAGCTCCAAAGGCGCCATCACCTTTTCACCTTTTCGCCATCACAGAAATAGTAACCGGGAGAGCCAGGACTGGGGCTGGTGCTTGTGCAGCTGGAACTGTAATTCCCAATCCGAGCACCAACCACCCAGCAAAAGCAAACCGTTCTCTTTTTTGGCATCTTGGGGTAC
>NW_006921715.1:3659184-3669580 GCF_000298275.1 Orycteropus afer afer | reverse complement strand
GCCAGCCTCACAATCCCTGCTCTGCCTGAGCCCATCGTCGCAGCCACTGTGTCGTCCGTCTCACTGAGGCCCTTCCCTTTGTTCACTGACCCTCCGCTTTACCCAGCATGACCTCCTTCTCCAGGGACTTGTCCCTTCTGACAACATGAGCAGAGAACCTAAGACACAGTCTGGCCGTTCTCACTTCTAAGGAGCATTTTGGCTATACTTGTTCCCAGACAGATTTGTCGGTTCTTCTGGTAGTCAACAGTGTTTCCATTAATCTTCACCAGCACCACAATTCAAAAGCCCCAGTTCTTCTTCGGTCTTCCTTACGTATGTATGTGTGTATGGAGCTCTGGTGGTGCAGTGGTTAAAACAGTCAGCTGCTAAAGAAGAGGTCAGTTGTTCGAACCCACCAGCTTTTCCTCTAAAGATTTACAGCCTTGGAAACTCTATGGGGCACTTCTACTCTGTTCTATAGGGTTGCTATGAGGTGGAATTGACTCAATGGCAGTGGGTTGTTTTTTTTTTTTTTTTGGATACACACACACACACACACATACTGTCAAGCTACTGCTAAACTTTAGGCTTTATAGGACCATTTTAACATTTAAGAGAAAAGCAAAACCACTGTGCAGATAATTGAATTTAAATGATGAAAATAATATTCCATCTCACTCTGTATTAGAGATACTATCATCTTCAAATCATTTCTAATATAAACACATTCTCTCAGGCCCTCATTTCCTCTGTCTCTGCCCCTGCCACCAGGCACGAGTTACTGTTGGGTTGGGCTGAATAATGAATGAAAACCGGTGATGTTGTTAACGACAAAGGGTAATATTGAGCTGATGAGACCTCTTGTTTGCAAAGGTTTTTTTTTTTTTTTTTTTTTACATTCTCCAGCAAGGATAGCTGGCACAATGATTTATATGCACCCGAGTAGCTAATTGAAAGATTATGAACCCGTGAAAATGTAACCTAGCAGGTCTCACATCCTATGGACATAAATAAATAAACCACTTTCTCCATGGGGAACCCCACCTACCGGGGTGTGGTGGGCTCCTATTCAGAAGAGGAGCTTCCACCTGTACAAGGTGCACAGAGATAAGCCCCCAGCTTACCAGCCTCCAATGCTGCCTGTAGAAAGGAAAGGCTAACTGCAGCCCAGCTCAGTTTTGCCCATTCCAGTTGCTCAAGTGCAATGGGCCTTGACATCAATTTCCTGTCAGACACGTGTTCCTCACGATGTGAGGTTCATACATAAGGACATCCCTGGCTGAGGACCACTGTCTACTCAGGTTGAGCTGATCTTGAGGCAGCAGGACACCTGAGTGTGGGGTGCTCAATGGGTGGGGCTGAGGTCTGAGGAACTGGGTTGAAGTGGGGTTGTGAATCTCCAGGACACCTGGGTTTGGGTCCCGCCTGTCCTACATCTTCATTCTATTTTATGACCTGGGACCATGACTCCTTGGGACCCTGGGATTTAACAGAAAATCAAACCAAGGCTCACGATAGTGATATAACCCCCGAAGGAGCTCCATTAGTAAGGGTGGCTAACTACAGGGTAACCATGCCATTTTATTTCTCTTCTCTCCTCCTACTTACAAGTCATTCTATGAGTACCAGTGCATGAAACTGAGTCACAGAGCCCTGCATCCCCGGAGCTCTCCTCCTCAGGAACTGGTTGATGATGATTGCCGTACAGTTCACTCACACTCACAGTGGCGTGGTTCAATGTTCCTTGCCACCATTACATTTTGAAAGTTCCAGTTCTTCTGTCTTCCTCTTTCATTGTGCACCTTTCAACTGTGTATGTGGTGGCTGAGAAGATCATAGCTTGGGTGGAGGCACCTTAGTCATCAAAGGGACATCTTTGTCT
Source organism: Orycteropus afer afer (assembly GCF_000298275.1). Taxonomy (NCBI): domain Eukaryota; kingdom Metazoa; phylum Chordata; class Mammalia; order Tubulidentata; family Orycteropodidae; genus Orycteropus; species Orycteropus afer. The sequence continues at coordinate 3,667,716 of NW_006921715.1, read as the reverse complement.
TTTTAACACTTCAAAGATGTCTTTTGCATTTAGGCATGATTAATGGCTGGCCAAAGGTCAACCACCCCTGAGAGCACTCCTGAAGATTACAGAAAGGAAACCCTACACATGAGATAAGCAAGGGTTGCAGAAGAGTGGGCTGGTATCACTAGGTAGGGCAGACTTCCCAGAAGAAGAATCACTGGAGTTCCAGAAACTGAGGGGTGGTTTTCAGGAAGATGATAACCAAAGTTTATACCTGTTGAAGGCAGTGTGTGTGTATGAGCTTGGCAATGTGTTCCAGTGTACGAACACATGTGTGCTGAGTCACCGAGGCCCGTGGCCAATCCCTGCACACATCCAGGAAAGGCAATAGGGTCCACTGAGCAGGCATGTAAACATTTATGTAGGTAGGATGACTTTTGATTTGCCGAGAGTGGAAGATTTGGGGTGTCGAAGGTGCTGTTCTCCTTCTCGTACAGGGTGAGCAGCCCTGTGATGGAGGGGTCCGTGTTCCCTAAAAGTAATGAAGGCAGCAGGAACAAGCTTCCAGGAGGGTCTCATGTGCCTAAATACCCAAGTATGTCATGAACGGCTTTATGGCTACCTCACCTGAAAGAACGACTTGGTTTTCTCTCTCCTTCATCTTTGTTTCCCAAGTTCAACAAACTCTACACATTCACTTTATTCTATTGTAGATCTGGGACAAGAGACGGTTCATGATAGGATTCTCATCTTCCAATCAGGAGACTCAGGTCTGATTTCTGGCCAACACATCCTGTGCTCAGCCATCCCTATCCATCAGTGGAGGCTTGCATGTTGCTGGGGTGCTGAACCAGTTTCTGCAACTGGAGCCTTGGGAAGAAGGGTGGAGAAGGAGGGGGCAGGGCATGTAAGAGGAGGGCTGCGTGATTGTAACTTGAACACACATGTTGGGTTGTTAGGTTACTCTGTACAATATCTTAAGAATTGATGTAAGAAATTTGATTTTTGCCTGGTAGGCTAGTTGAACAGACTAAACAAATCCTTGTGAAAGGGCTCATTTTTGAACACTTAGACAGAAAGAAGACAGAGTACATATTTGTAAGATTCTCCCCCAGGTTGGTGGAACTTCGATGTGGAGGAGCTTGTCTTGTGAGCCTGAAGGGACTACATATGTGATGGGCTTTATTGTGTACCTGGTGTCGCCAGCCCAAAAGACCGGAGCAGCTTGGCTTCCTCTCTCCGCCACAAGCCCAGGAGATTCCACTCCCAGCCCCTGTACCTCTACTTTCAACCTCTCTGTCACCTGGTCCAAGCCACTCATGTCCCTGTCCTAGGCTACTGCACCTGCTGCCGACTGGCCTCCAGCTTTTGCTCTTGAGGTCTTGCACTCAGAAGCCTGAGAACTCTGGAGGAAATGCAAAGTGGATTGCAACACTCCTGTGCTAAAAGGCCTTCAACTGTTTCCCATCATAGTTTGAATTCAGCTTAAATGCCTTCACCTGCTTACCAAGTCCTACAGAAAGCAGGATGTGGATTCTCACTCTCTGCCATTCCCACCTATTCCCATTGCTCAACAGGCTTAGGCCACGCACCTTTCCTTGAGCTTTCTAAGCTCATGCCCATGTTCGCAGTGCATTTGCACCACGGGAGTCTTGCCCAAATGGCTCATACTGATCTTTACATGACAGGTTTTGGCTCATAGCTTCATCTTCACCCCAGGGTCAGCTCCTCAGCGTGGTCACCGCAGCCCCTCCTCCTACAGTAGGCACTGGGTTGCTGTCGAATTCATCACTATTTTTCACTGGTGGACATTTTTCTTAATTCTTTATTCCACTCTCTATTATCTGCCTCACCAGCTAGAATTCTGGGTCCCTAATGGCAATGGACTTATCTTACTTATCTGTCTTCAGAAAGGTATGTGTAGAGGGAATGGGTGCATATTCACTCTATTGTGGAAATACTCCTACTGTGGATCAGAATTAAAGAATGTTAAACTGCCATTCTCTTGAAAATCAAATTTCTAATAAATTAAGTATTAATTCTTGAGTAAATTCTCCATGAAGTGCTAAGAACTTCAGAAGCACCAACTCAATTAAAAACATTCCAGTGACTCAATGAAATAGATAATATCAGTATCCTCATTGTTCAGATGGGGAAATGGAAGCCCAGAGACAGTCAGCATCTTGCCCAAATTAAGTGATCTGTAGACAATGACAGGTTCGGAAGCAGACCCCAGGCGAGTCTTACTCTTATCCACGATCTTATAGTACACCCATCAATTGTTCTGTCACTTATTATGAGTTAAGACACAGTCAGCTATTGCCATCTGGCCTTATAACTGGGCATTTCCTCCCATTGTGCACTAGGCTTTGGCTGTGGTTGAAATACTAAATAAATACATACATGTCGACATCCTCCTGTTTGCAATTGCTGCCGCAAAGCTCAGGGCTTAAGTCACTGCAGAGTCTTAGTCATTCGATGAGCCTGACCTCCTGTTGGATGTGTTGTGCTGTTCTTCTAGATGAAGTTCAGATTTCTGTTCCATTGTCATTGTCTTGTTGGAACCGACTCAAAGACAAGAGGTTGGGTTTCTTACAGTAGAATTTATTGTAAGTCCTTCTGGATCATTTTTGAGGAGATCTTTCCAATTAGAAAGGACTTATCAATTAAGTCTATCATGTTACAAGGTAAAAGCATGGAATATTATCTTCATTGTACAGATCAGGAAATAAAGAAAGTTACGAGACTTGCCTAAAATAAAGGAGTTGGTAAACTGTGGAAGGAAAATGCTTCTGACTTCCCCCTATTCTGTGTCCAGTAATTATTGAATCGTATCATGTTACCTTTGGCATGGGGAATTATATTGTTAATATATATGTGTGTGTGTGTGTATATATATATATATATATATATATATATATATATATATATATATATATATATATATATATATATAATTTCCAGAGAGCTGGTTACAGTGAAGGGAAGGTATGGCTCAAAAGAAGGATAGAAGGATAGATCTGGAGTTGAAAGACAATTACTTAGTAACTAGCAAAGTTGTTCTCTTTTTCCAGCCTAGATCCAGAGGCAGTCATCAATCTTTGAGAGATTTAGGCAGCAAATCTTGAGGGGCAGGTGCACTGTGGCTTCTTGAAAAGGCTGAATTATATAAATATGGGTCTGTGCTCCTGAAGACACCTAGCACAGGTCCCTGGAGAGTCTCTGAAAAAAAATAAAATAAGAAAAACCACAGGCACTTTAAGGAGACAAGTCATGTAGGAGACGACAGACACCACTATTCGGACTAACTCTGACCTCTTTTTTGACTTTATAAGCTTTTGATGCACGACCATGCATATTACATTAATAATATCAAAGAAAAACAATTATAGCGGCTAACAATAGGACTGGTAGCTCTGGTAGCATAATGCCTAAGGCATTTGACTGCTAACCAGAAGGCTGGCTGTTCAAACCCACCAGCCACCCCTTGGAAAGAAGGTTGGGCAATCTACTTCTGTAGTGATACTGCCTCAGAAACCCAAGGAGGGGTCACTATGAGTCAGGTCCAACTCAACAGCATGTAACAACAACAACAACAATACTAGGACTCGGTCAAATAAGTTCTGACACATTTGTTGAAATTTGACAAAATCCCACTGATCTCAGGCAATGTCGCAAACCCAACTTTCAGGCCTCCATCATTACACCATTACGTGAGCTCTTGGTTCCAGACTACTTCTGATCACCCCATAATCAGACTCTACTTCCCAACCCTGTCTCACCACTGTAACCCTTCATATCTTGCTCTGAAACTCAGTCTATCATCAAGAAATTCCCCCAGTTCTCAATTTTCTTTGTAAATTTTCCCTACCTTCTTTCCCTTGCTTTAGCTTGGTGGTAACTTTGAAGACACCACCTCCATAGCAGTGTTGCCAAGTGGGCTGCTTCCTTCCCACCTCTTGTCACCTCAAAATCAGGAGTCTGTAGCAGTTGTTCTTTGCTCTTCGATGCCACTTCTGGGACATCTGCTTCTTTATACAATAAGAATCTTTGAGGTACACATCATCAAACTTCACTGTTATCTTTCTTACTATTGTCCTTATTCATAGCTATGGTTCCCCATTATTCATTATTTTAGCAACTGACAATTTTTTTCTTCACTCCTTCTCCAGTCATAATTCTCAACAACGCCAACATCCATGTGGCTGACCAAACGCCAAGGCCTCTGGTTACTTGTTCATTCATGCCATGGAGGCAGAAGTCATCACTGTGATCTGGGAACTTGTTAGGGATGCACTTTTTAGGTTACAGCCCAAACCTACTGAATCAGAAACTCCTGGGCAATGAGGCCGAACATTCTGTTTTACCAAGCTCTCCAGGTGACTCTGATGATCTCGAAACCACCGTCGAGAACTGACCCTTCACCTATCTCAGGCATCCACTAACACATGGTCCAGTCCTCAAGTTGTCATCACCAGTAGCTTCACCATCTCTGAAGCAATTTCAAGCTTCTAGGTTATTCCAGTCCCTGTTCTCCCAGGCCAGAAATTCTGCAGCTTCGCTGAGACTTCCAGTCCATGCATCCTGTCACTTTTTGAATGTCTTTCATTGTGGTAATCATTAAAGTTATGTCACAAATTTCTGATTATTCTCCTCTCTGAAAACTGATAGAACTGGTCTTCCAATACCTCTTGAAGTTAGGAGACCTCGTGATTTGGTTTATCAAATAAAAAGTGAGCAGAAGAGATAGATGTGTGACATTTCTACTCCCTGTGTACGCCACAGACTCTCTTCTGTTGCAGTGATTGTGGGAGCAATTGCTGAGCTGGGGCCTTCCTCACCCAGGTCCTTGAGTGACCACCATGAACAGTGTCCATTTCCAACCTGCATGAGAAATAAACTTGTGTTGTGAGAAGCCACTGGGATTTAAGGCTTGTATTTATCACTTTTGATTAATACAGTCTCTCAGTATCTCTGGACCTTTCTCTTCCATGATCATAACCAACCCTTGAAAACAGTCTTCATTCCTTTTCCTGTTCTCCACTCATCAGATTCCCTCAGATAACCCCAAACTAAAAAAAAAAAAAAAAAAAAAATTCACTGCCATTGAGTCAATTCCAACTCAAAGCAACTGCCATCGGTTTTCCAAGGCTGTGAATCTTTAAATAGCAAACTGCCTCATCTTTCTTTCACAGAGTGGATGGTAGGTTTGAACACCAACCTTTTGGTTAGCTGCCAAATGACTTAACCACACACACCAGAGCTCCTTCAGATAACCCCACCCTCCCCTAAAACCTGGTTCTAGTTGACTATGCACTTCCTTTGCATCTGCACCCAAGGAGCAGGGTGTGGCTGGAGAATCTTATAAATCTGGACCATACGTGACACAGCCAGACAACTGTCTAAGGAGTCTTGGTGGCAAAATGGGGAACCACTCAGCTTCTAACTGAAAGGCAACAGTCTGTACCCAGCAGCAGCTCTGAAAGGAGAGACGGTGTGCTCATCTGCTCCTGTCAAGGTTGTTGTTCTGTGCTATTGAGTTGGCTCTGATTCACAGGGATCCCATACACAACAGAACAAACTGCTGCCCGGTCTTGTCCCAGCCTCACAGTGGTTGCCGTGTTCGAGCCCACTGTTGCAGCCACTGTGTCAATCATCTCTTTGAGGACCCTCCTCTTCTTCACTGACCTTCTACTCTACCAAGGATGATGTCCTTCTCCAGGGACTGGTCCCTCCCAATAACATGTCCAAAGTAAGTGAGATGAAGTCTCACCATCCTCACTTCTAAGGGGCATTCCAGTTGTACTTCTTCCAAGACAGATTTGTTCATTCTCCAGGCAGTCTGCTTTGGTTACTTCTAGTGCTGCTCTAACAGAAAATACCACAACTGTGGAATGGCTTTAACAAACAGACATTTATTCTTTTATAGTTTTGGAGGCTAGAGGTCTGAGTTCACAGTGTCAGGCTCTAGGGGCTGGGTGAAAGCCTCTCGACCTTGGACTTCAGCTCTGCCTCTTGCTCGTGGCCCACTGAAGCTGGAGGCTTTCTTCACTCAGACAGCTGCTGGCTGCTGAGGCTGACAAACCCAAGGTTGACAAGTAAAAAGGCACAGGCCCATTATTTCCAAACCACATGGCAGGGCACTCGTTCAAATCCAGAAAATGTCCCAAGATGGCCAGACAACAGGGCAGGTTGCTGAATGACAACTTGGTTACAAGCAAGATTCAAGCGTGGCAAAAGCTGCAGACCTTTTTCAGTGCTTCTCCTCATACAGGAAGCAGCCCAATTCCTAAGGCAGCTAGTCAGCTGCTCACAGCAGATCCCACCATACAGCTGATGACCAGGCTCATTATGGGGAACAGCTACACCCAGCTGCCCAGCCCCTCAGAAGCAGGCCCAGCCAAGCTGACACATAACCTTAGCTACCACACAGGCTGAGGCATATTCAGTATTGTTTGTGAACACCATACTTTAAATGCATCAATTCTTCTACAGTCTTCCTTACTCACTGTCCAGCTTTTGCATCTATGCTGGTGATTGAAAATACCATGGCTTGGATCAGGGACACCTTAGTCCTCAAAGTCATGTCCCTGCTATTTAACAGGTAAAGAGGTATTTTGCAATAGATTTGCTGCAAGATCTACCCTGAAGTATAACACGGTAGTGATAGGATAATGTCCATTGTCTACAAGGAACACCAGTTAATAGCATTACTATTCAAATTTATATCGCAATCACTAATGACAAACATGAAGAATTTGAAGATTTTTACCAACATTTACAGTATGAAAATGATCACACATACAATCAAGGTGCATTGATAAACTGTTAATTGGAATGTGGAAATTGGAAATGGAGAAGGATCAGCAGGTGGAAAATACAGCCTTGGTGATAGAAACAACATCAGAGATTAAACGATAGAGTTTTGCAAGACCAAGGACTTATACATTGAAAATACCTTTTCAACAATGTAAACCATGACTATACACACGGGCCTCAGCAGATGGAATGCACAGGAATCAAGTCAACTATGTCTGTGGAAACAGATCGTGGAGCCTGTGATGATAACAGCCTAGCAAGCCTTAAGGGGTGGTTCTGCTTTGTCACATGGGTTTGCTGTGTGTTGGACTCCACAGCACACGGCAACCGACAACTGTCTTAATGTTCTCTACAGAAACGGAAGTAGTGATATGTGTGAGTGTATGTGTGTGCTTGCTCATGTATGTACATATGCAAACACACATGCACACACACACATAGAGATATAGACAGACTTCAAGGGATTGTTGGACACAGTTGGGGCAGGTTGGCAAGTCTAAGACCTATAGGTCAGACAGCAGGCTGGAGACTCCTGCGGCCTTGCTCCCCAAAATTCCTGGGTCAGGAGAGAAAAAGTGATGAGGAAGAATGTTCTGGCAAATGTCTCTTTACAGTCTGGAGCCAGGACATGCCCCAGGAAACTCTTACTCTTAAGGCCTTCCACTGATGGATGGAGGCCCACCAACACTGTGGACCGTGACCTGCTCTATGCAGGGTGAACTGGTGGAGCCACACGCAGCTACTCTGTAACCCCAGCGAGACAGTCACATGACCATCGCCTCTTCTCTTATGAGTGCCTGCACTCTGTATGCTTGTATCCTATGACGTGGGAGCCTTGGGGACACAGTGGTTGAACGCTGAGCTGCTCACTGCAATGTGGCCGGTCGGTCCCTGTAGGAGAAAGATGGGGCGGTCTGCTGCCGTAAGATCCCAGCCTTGGACCTCTCACGGGGCAGCTCTACGCGTGTCCCATTGGTTCCCTGTGAGTCTGAATCAGGTCCAGGGCAACGGGTATATGTTAACATACTCGTGGACACGAGCAGATGGAGGGCAGGGCCCCTGCTGTACGCACAGCACCTCCACTGCCCAGGACCCTGCTGACCACGGATGCGTGTACCACTTGTTTAAAAAGCACCTTTACAATCCGGTGGCAAGCACATTGAATTCTTGCTGAGAAGAGAAACGGTGCTTTGGAGAAGTATTCAATTCTGCAGAAATGAAGCTTTGGCTGAAAACACACTGAACAATTTCGGTGACAAGGCGGGACACTTCACTTCTCAGTCTAAAACACCTGCACGATTAGCTTTGCCCAGAAATGGTGGGGAGAGCCTTCGCTTTGAATCCTTCGCTCTGTAGCTGTTGCCTCCAAACAGCAGTGCAGCCTCGCCGGCGGCCAACTCCAGCCTGCAGTCTCAGGTGGAAAGCCACCCACAGCTCCGAAAGGACCATATTCCTTTGCTGTGTCTCTCTGCTATTGTAGCTGGTGGCGGTGGTTTGCTTCTTGTTTCCTGCCACCCCGACCCATCGAAGTTAGCAAAAATAAAGAAAATAAAGTTCCTGTGCCTGGGGTTCCAGCCAAGGCCCCCTAAAGCGAATGATGCCACACATCCACGTGTTTCCTGGGGCTCATTTTCCAGATGCAGGTTGGCTGTGTCCACGGGCAGGCACCTTTTTAAGGTTTGGAAACAAAGCCAAATTGCCTTTCGGAAAAGCAAACACAGTTCATCCTTCCCCAGGCTTTGTAAGAGA
>NW_006921715.1:3657161-3658464 GCF_000298275.1 Orycteropus afer afer | reverse complement strand
GCCGCACGCCTCCCCTTGGTCCCAGCTGGGGCCGGGCCCTGTGGTTCATCTCGGCGCTGTTCTCGCGAGCACCCTGTGCCTGACTGTAGCGGCGCCCCCCGATGGAGCCCGACAGCGTCCACGCAGCCCTTGAGGGTTTCCTAAGCATTGCTCCATCTTGTCAAAGCCTCATTAACTGTCGCCGTGGTTAGCTGCCATGGAGTCGGCGCCCCCGTGCGCAGGGCAGTGAAGCGCTGTGGGTGCCGCCCTGGCTGGTTGCCGATCCCACCGTTTCCACCCACAGGGCTTTCATCGTCTGGTTTGTGAAAGTAGATTGCCAGGCCTTTCCTCCTAGTCTGTCTTCGTCTGGAAGCTCCAGACTAGCTGAAATCCGCCCAGCATCCTCTCCACACCTAAGGCTGTGCTGACGGAGGGTGGGGACTTCACAGGACGTGCACTGGCTGGGCATGGAAGCCGGGGCCCTTGCGTGGAAGGCGAGAATTCCACCCCTAGGCTCCAACTGCCTCCTATGAGACATCAGCACTGCATTTCCGAGATGGAGGAAGGGGCCCTCGGAAACAGTGACTTGCATGCTACATCCTGGCTATTCGGCTGCGAAGAGCAGCAGCTTGAGCAGGGGGTGGGCCTCTGAGACAGGCGGCACCTCAGACTCCCACCCCAGACCTGGGCAACATCGTGTACCGCTCTGCGTGACCCCAGGATGCTTCTGTCCACGCTTCACTGTGGGGGCGGACTGGGCCACTCACCTGACCAGGGAGCGCCTGGCCCGTGAAGCCTGGTCTCGCAGATCTTCAAAGTGGGGCTTTCTCCCCAGTCCATGGACCGATTCTCACATGGTGAAAGGCTAAGAGAATGGACTCCTCTGTCTTCCAGAAGGAACCTATGGCTGTTTCACTCTGTTGTGTTGCTGGGCGTGAGCGTTGTGAATTGTTCACTCCATCAGTGTAGGGATATAGCCTCCGATGTAGCAATCTCTCTGCCTAACGGGGGGACGAGAATAAAGGTGTTTTCATGAATAGAGAATGGCAGCCTGTCCCACGTTCCTCTGTGACACTAAAGGACTATTTACCCATCGTTAAGATAGGAATGCTTTATCTGAACTCTTTTGCCTGTAGCAGAAATCATATTAAATGTGTGGACTATTATGGGTCCATCCTTTGAGTTGCCTTCCAACCCTCTGTAATAGAATACAAATGATGAGAAAGAAATCCTAGGCAATTTGTCAAACAACCTCTTCCCTCACTCCCTTGCCCTCACCTGATGTGGAGAGTGGGAACTAAATCCAGGAAGGCACCTACCACCT
>NW_006921715.1:3629035-3655916 GCF_000298275.1 Orycteropus afer afer | reverse complement strand
GAGAGGACAGATGCATACAGTTGTCATGTTGTTGAGCCCACAAAGCACACTCTGGTATTAGTACTAGGAAATCTATTTTTGTAGTCTGCTAATAAGACAAGTGAAAATCCTCCAATCTATTTTTTTGCATTTATTTATCCAGAGCCCCCAGGAAGTTCTTCTTCTCCTCATGTCACGGAAGGATGTTCTTTATTGAAACCAAACTGTGCATCTCTGCTCACCCATTCACTCATCCACTCAGTTGCTTATCTTATTCCTTCTTTCCTTCCTTTCCACCAATCTTACTTCTTTGCATGTTGATTGTTTTATACTCCACCAAGATGTAAATAAATCATGGATCTCTGTATATATTTATCCATTATGAATACAAATGATCTCTTTGAGCCGTTCGAGATTCTGAAATTGGGAAAAAAATGTAGGGAGGGTAGATTATATATGAAGCACATCACTTTGGCTTTGACTTATTGTAATTACCTTCTTGCCAGTACAATTTCTAACTGATTATGAAATTACAGAATGTTGTTGGCTACTAGAGACATCTGAGCACAAAGGGATGGCAAGCGACATCTGAACAGACAGTGGGGAGAGTGTTTTCCACGAAGAACTCTTTAGATAAGAAGTAGTAGGAGTTTTATCCTACATCAGGAGAGAAGTCCATGGGAGATTAAGAGCAAGGGGATGGACTGTGCCTCTTCTCTGTGGCTACCACCATCATTGGTGGACCAAAATATCTAAGAACCATAGCTGCCGTGACGTCTGGGGCTTAACCCCCAGCTCCAGGGGAACCGCATCCTGGACTTGCAGCACTTGCCGATTCCTGTGGTGAAAGCACTTCTGCCATGGCCAGTTTCAAGGCAATAGGATGGCACTAAGGGCAGGCTTGCTCAGAGACGCACAAGTGGGTCTCCTCAGTTGGTGTGCACCAGCCCCAGCACGCCATTGCCTTGAGTCTCTGTGCCACTCGAACAAGGTGGCACCTGCCTTGGTCTCAGTTCCCCAGGAGGAAGACACCAGAACTGGATTTGACATGCAGGATGTTTACCAGGGAGGGTGTCACGGAAGGACAAAGAGGAGATAGAGGTCTGATGGCCGAGAAAGGAGAAGGGAAGAGAGGAATGTGGCTTAGGAAGAGCTCAGCCTGCAGTTCTGCTCTGAGGACATCCGAGCCTGTCTGATGGGGAAGCCCAGAGCCAAAGTTCCCTGTTAGTGGAGTCCTGGGAGATGCAGCCGTGGCTCCACGGCCCCGGTAGAACCTCTGGTCATTGGCTGGAAACAGCACAGAGCGGAGCTTGGTATGAGCACTTTGGCAGACTCTGCACCCAGAAAGCGAGTCTCCCAGGGCCTGTCGGGTGGTCACAGCAATCGCACAAGTTCTCTCTTGTAAGGGGACCTTGCTGCCCCATCCAGGACTGAAGCAGGAAGGAACCAGAGAGGAAGGGCTCCCGAATTGTCTTTCAGAGGGAGGGCCACGGTTCCTTGTACCAGAACCTGCTGGCCCACCTTGGGAAAATGCAGATTTCTGGGACTCCCTGAACTGCTGAAGCACCTGGCCTGAGAGTCTGGACTTTAGTCACTTTGATCAGAGCATGGGTTTGCTGACTGACGGCTAGCAGAACAATGACTGGCTATGGAGTCAGCACTCGTCACGACATTTGGGGTGGAGGGCGGGAAACTACTTTGATTCTCTGAAGTCAGTACCTTTATCCATCAAACGGAGCTCAGAATACAGTGCTTTCGATTTTAGCTTTTATTCTAGTATTTTTCACTTTCTGATTCTAGGACTACTTGTCTGTTAAGTTAATCATTGGGACACTAAAGACATGTTACCATCCTCTGCTATCAAGATATTTTAAGTTCATTCAGAATTTTACAAGTCATCAAGATCCAGTGTCCTGAGGCCCGTACATCTCTCCTGGAAGATACTGTCCAGAGAAACCCAGCCATGCACTGAAAACAAACAGGCGGGAAGTTTAGAAAGGTAATCTACTAAGATAAGACATGTGTAGTAGGAAAGGGACAGACTTTGGAGCCAAATGGAGCAAACTACCTAACATTTTCTGAGTTTTAACTTCTGTTTATATATATATGTGTGTGTGTGTGTGTGTGTGTGTGTGTGTTTCTATTGAGTCAATTCCGACTCATAGGGACCCTATAGCACAGAGTAGAACTGCCCCAGAGTTTCCAAGGCTGTCATCTTTACAGAGCAAACTGCTACATTGTTCTTCCACAGAGTGGCTGGTGGGTTCAACCTTTCAGCTAGCAGCCAAGTGCTTAACCATTGTACCACCAGGGCTCCCAGCTTTAGCTGACCCCTCCATAAAGTCACCTAGAGGTCTGTGTCATTGTGAGGAATGAGAAGACATCATGACATGTCAACACAGTTGTGTTCTGCGGAAGAGGATGTTTGGCCATGCTGTTGAGAGAATCTCACATATCTCACATCTCAAATTCTGTGCTGAGAAATCATGTGGAATGTTGACAACTTTTATACCAAGCTGTTTGTTAAGGACTGCTTGTTATTTGAAAAAAAAAAAAAATGAAAACCATTTAATTGTCTAACAACAGAAGAGTAAACAGCCATGAGTCCTCTCTGCTGTGAGTCTCAATCCCGAGTGCCCCTCAGGGTCACCTGGAGCTTGTAATACTGGTGACTATATTCCGTTCCAGGTTGAATTGGTCTGAGATGATGCTCAGTAACTGGAGCTCTTAAAAGTCACCCTGTGATTCTAAATGCAGCACCCCAAAGGTGATACAATGCTCTATGGTTGTTCTGGTTACCTAGCATCGCTTGACAGGAATATACCACCAATGGGCTGGCCTTAACAAAGAGGAGTTTATTCTTACAATTTGGAGGCTTTAAGTCCAAGATCAAAGTGCCACGCTCTAGGGGCTTGGTGAAATCCCTTCAACCTTGGGGTCCAACTCTTCCTACTGCTCCTTGGCCACTCGAGCTAGAGGCATTGCTTCACTCAGACAGCAGGAGGCTGAGAAGCCCCAAGGTTGACAAGTAAAAAGGCACAGTTCTGATGTGACCAAACCACAGGGCAGGCCATTAACCTAAGTCCATTATAAGTCCCAAGGTTGGCAGAGCATACGTAACAGGCTGCTGAGCAACGACATGGCTACATGCAGGGTCCAAGCATGCCAAAGGCTGGAGGTCATTCCCAAAGCTCCTGCTTATATACGAGAAGCAGACCACATGCCCAAAGGCAGCTACTCAGCTGCTTGTGGTAGATACCACCATGGAGTTGATTGCCAGTCTCATGGGGAATAACTACCACCAGCTGCCCAGCCACTCACCCAGGCCCAACCAAGTTGACCCACAAACATAACCACCACAATGGTCATGAAAATAATATTACTGAGGGTTTATAATGAGTCCAAAATACTTTGAGAGGCTAAACTAGCAAGAAAAGTCAGCATTGTAAAAGCACAGGGGTAAGGCAAAATCAGAAGGCAATACGATACAAAGTAATCTGTAGTCCCACCGCCCATCACTCCATTGTACGGTGGTGGCTTAAGCAGTGCTGTGATGCTGGAAACTATGTCATTGTCATCAGTACTTCAAACATCAGCAGGGTCACACCTGGTGGACTGGCTTCAGTGGAGCTTCCAGACTCAGACAGGCTGGGAAGAGAACCCTAACCATCTACTTCCGAAAATGAGCCAATGGCAACCTCATGGATTACAACAGAATGGAAGTGCAAGTGTCTGATAGAGACATGCCACCAAGAAAGGCCAGTCACTAGGGAAGAGCACGCGATCTGGTGGAGTGCCAAGGACACCAAAGGGCCTGCAAGGAGATGGGCTGACACAGTAGCTGCAACAATGGAGTGAAACGCAGCAATGCTCACGCAGATGGCACGCGTGTCTTTCCATTCTCTGTGGGCTTGCGGTGGGTCAGAGCAGATTTGACACTGGAGGGCAGCTGGTAACGGTAACAATCTGGTTGAGTCTGGATAATTAGATGGTGGGGTGGGTTTTCTTTTTCTCTGAACATCGAACGCTTTCTTCCATGACCGTGTGTAACTGCAATAATGGTTAGAAGTAAAAAGTGCACACAGGGTCTATGATCAGCCATGACTAGATCATTTCACCCCATTAAAGACAGCTTGGGGACCCTTCCCTTCTGGACCTCTACCACACTGGCTACCAGTCATTCTCCCTTATTCGAAAAGTTCCTCTAACAGGGACCATGCCTTTCCTTCACTCTGTCTCCAGCCCCTAGTTCAGAGCTTGGGGTATAGTAGTAGGTCCTTAATAAGTACTTGTTAAATGGGTGAACAATTATCTACCCGGTATGTAACTGGTATTTTGCAGCTGGAATTGCACACACTATCATTTCATTACTGAGACACAGCAGAGACTATGGGTCTTATCTTTCACGGGTGGACGTTCCTAGCAGCAGGATCCTGATAACAGTGAGGCCACTTGTTCTTTCTATGGGTTTGCACATGACCTTAATGTGTCTGTAGCGAGTGGTTTCATGTTTAATTTCAGCTTTGTCCACTTCACACTCCCTCTGTCTTTAACCATACTTCTCTACTGGTGGCTCAGCCTGGTTTTTCTGGCCTTTCCACAAAGCATCAAAACGAAGCTTGCCCATTATGTCTAATGAATTTGGAGGACTCAACTGTTCATCCACCTCTGTGTGTGATCTAAGGCTCCCTCCCACTTTCATTGTTTGAGGCTAAAGGGAATCAACTGATAAATACCTGTCCCATGCCAGGTGGTGTAAGGAAAGTTTCCTTCCAACATTCACTCGCTACTCATGACTTACAAAGCTGCAGAAGGAGCAGCCAAGGCTTCTTGCACTATTATTCTTCCCCTGAATTCAATCAAATTCTCCAACATTGGGATGTCAGCTTGTTGCTCCTCAGCATAAGCCCTATGGGATAAAACTTCCCATCAGAAGACTAACTCATTGGGGCATAGAGTGGCTGCAGACTATGGCCATACAAACAAACAAACACACTGCCATCAAGTCAGATTCAACTCATAGTGACCCCTCCTTGGGTTTCTGAGGCAGTATCACTATGGAAGTAGACTGCCCAACCTTCCTTCCAAGGAGTAGCTGGTGGGTTTGAACCTACAGCCTTCTGGTTAGCAGTCTAATGCCTTAGGCACTATACCACCAGAGCTCTTGTATTATTATATTAACTGATATTAGTCTGAAGGAAGACATATGAATTGAAACAGGCAATACTGAATGTAGAATGACTGCAGGTGGAAAGGAATCCCTAAGTGAGACACAAGGGACCAGGTTCTAAAGTCAACAAAGTCACTTACAATGTGATGTGTCCATTAGCAAATTTCAGAGCAACCTCTAGTCTCAATTTTCTCTTCTCCAAAATGAACAGATTGAACCTAGTAGGCTTTTTGTCTTTAGTGTTTGAGTCCGTCTCAGAACTGATGCTACATGGTGATATACGTTATTCATTTATTTTTTAAGGCCTGATTCATTTGGTGCCTGTGGTAGTGAATGTCATGTGTCAACTAGAATGGGCTGTGGTTTTGAACGGCCGGGCAATTGGATGCAGTTATTGCCCATGATGGGATTGTAATAACCTTCATGGTAGAATCTGTTGTGAGCAGCTAAGGAGCTGCCTTTGGAGTGGGCCTTCTTCCAGGGTAATAGGAGAAGCTTTAGGAAAGGTCGCTAGAGGTTTGGCATATCTGGGTCCTGCATTTGGCCAGCCTTCTTCTCATTGGCTGCCATGTGCCTGTTGGTCATGGGATCATGCTATTCTGCTTGCTGACATCAGGTTCCTCAGCCTCAGCAGTCAGCAGCTGCATGATGAGTTATAAGAAGCCTCCAGCTCCAGTGGGCCTGGAATAAGAGGCAGAGCTGAAGTCAAGGTCCAAGAGCCTTCATCCAGCCTCTACATCTGGCCTCTGAATTTGGACTTCTGGCCTCTGAATTTGGACTTCTAGCCTCCTGAGAGAATAAATATCTGCTTGTTAAAACCCCCTTTTGTGGTATGTCTGTTATAGCAGTACTAGAGGACTAAGGCAGTGCCCCTCATCGGACAGGGATTGTGAAGACTCTAGGGTGCTGCCCCCTCTAGACTCAGGTATCTGGGGCCAGCACTGGTCCCTGCACTTTAGAGGGTCCTCCTTAGTCCTCCTCTAGCCTTACTCCTCTCCCCCAGGCCAGGACATCCTGGGACCAAAGGGACCAGGCTGTCTAAGCCCTCTTCCCCATTCCAGAGCATCCTACCCAAGCTACTCCAGCCCCCAGAATTCTTTGTCAAAACCCCTGACCCTAGTCCCACAGCCTCCATGGGACCTTTCCATGGCAGCAGCCTCTTTTGTGATACTTTGTTATGGAAGTCCTAGGAAGCCAATATATGGATGTAGCTATAGATATAAATATAGGACCAAGTACAGCCATAGACAGAGGTATGGATACACAGATATAGGTATTGATATTGATATAGATGATACTGATATTGGTACAATATCTCTGTTGGGCAGCATCAGTGATCAAGGGGCAGCTGTCATGTGTGGGCCATGTGGTCTACAGGCATGGAGGAGGCCCTTAGTGCTGCCAAATTGTATGGGGTGGGAAAGGAAGAGGGCAGGGAGCTTGGTTCTCCTTTGGTGCTTGTGTTCCTATCCTACCAATACTAGGGGACTAGACTCTCTGCCCTCATAAGCATACGTTTGGGTCCAAAATGGAGCAAACTACTAAACAAAGGGTCTGTGGAAAAGAGGAAGACCCTCAATGAGATGGACTGATACAGTGCCTTCACCAATGGACTCAAACACAGTAGCTGTTGTGAGGACGGTGCTGGGCTAGGCAGAGTTTAGTTGTTGCACAAAGTGTCACTGAGTCATAACTGACTCTATGACACCTGACAGCAATGGCATTAAACAAATAGACTGAAATATCAAGTATGATGTTGGTTAATGATAGACAGACATCAAAGATTTGGTATTTAGGTAAAATAAAGTAGTTGGGATGACTGTGCCATCACCACATTTTCTCCTACATACACATACACACATTTCTTTTATTACATCATTTGTCTCTGGGTAAGAGAAACACCAAAAGACATAAAGGATGGAACTAAAATAAAGCATAACCCTATCACTCACGTACACTCATTGTTGCTTTTTCATTATACTCACTTCCAAATTTTATCATTTGAAAAGGCTTTTAAGAAAAACGATGAATCCATGAAATACCTCATAACGTGTATGAACCTGGAGAACATTATGCTAAGTGAAATAAGTCAATCACAAAAGAACAGATATTGTATGAGACTACTATTATAAAAAGTCAAGAAAAGGTTTACACACACAGACACACACAAAACATTCTTTGATTGTTACCAGGGAGAGGAGGGGGGAAGGAGGGAAAATCACTAACTAGATATTAGACACTAATTAACTTGGGTGCAGGGAAAAGCAATATATAATCAGAGGAGGGGCAACACAACATGGCCAAGGCAAATGAAGATCAGGGAAGAGCCCAAGAGCTAAAGGCACCAAAGGTAAGTACTACAACAGACACGATCTTGAAACAACAGTGAAAACAAACAATAGTCTCTGAGTGGATACTTAGATAAAGTGCAAGCTGAACAGGTGTGGCAAGGTGAGTGGAAGTAGATTCAGAGTACATATGCCTTTGGCAGAATATTTCTGCACAGGTATTTGTATGTTTGTATACAGTAGAGCATGCAGGGAGTGACGTTCTGAAAGCTTCTTAGGCATAACAGAACAGCTTGAGGGAATGAGTCACTGGGTTGGTTGCTTAGGATCTTAGTCTTGGGGGACATCTAGGTCAACTGACATAATATAGTCCACAAAGACAATGTTCTACACCCTACTTTGGTGAGTGGTATTTGGAGCTTTCAAAGCTTGCGAGTGGCCATCTAAGATACAAGTATTGGTCTCTCCCTGTCCAGAGCAAGAAGAGTGAAGACAATCAGACTCATGGATACAATTAGTCCAAACGAGTCATGGACCCCAGGGATCACAGCCTGTACTAGCCTGAGACTGGAAGAGCTAGGAATGCCCACTCGCCACTTACCAAGCTCTGATTAGGATCACAACAGAAGTTCCTGGGCAGAGAGCAAAAAATGTACAACACAATTCAAAATCGTGAAAAAGATCAGACTGACTGGTCTGAAAGAGAGGGGTGGAACCCCCAAGACTGTGTCCCTTAGACATCCTTCAAACCTGGAACCGAACCCATTGCTGGGGATCACCTTTCAGCCAGACAGACAGGCGGGTAATGTGAATAATACCTGTGAGGAATGTACTCCTCAGAGCCATCACCCTACAAAAGCAAAAGAGCAACATGTCTTCCAAAGCTAAGCTCAGATGGCAGGAAGGGGCAGGAAAGACGGACAAAGTAAATGGGGAACCCAAGAGGAAGAGGGATTGCAACTAATGTCCAGAAACAAACAAGCAAATGGAGAAATTGTTGAATGGAAAGTTAATTTGTTCAGCAAAACTTTGACCAAAACCACAATTTGAAAATATAATAACAAAACAAAAAGGTTTTTAACATCCATGACCCTGTGTGCATCTCTGTCAGTCAGGAGTTGTTAGATCTACTTTGCAGACAAACACACTGAGGCCCAGGGGCAGTATCTATGTTGCCTGAGGTCTTTCAACTGATAGAGGCCAGAGTTTGGGTTTAATTCTGCACATTATTGTTCCTAATCATGTGCCTTGTGTTCTATCTGCCACAATAATTTTCAAGATTCACCTAATTTCCATGTTAAATACGTAGATCTAGGAATAGCTATAGAGATAGATTGTTCTGCATTGAATTGTGTCTTGCAAAAAGATAGGTTGAAGTCTTAACTCTTGACAGTGGTAAAAATGACCTTGTTTGGGAATAGGGTCTCTGAAGATGCTATCGGTTATGTTACTATGAGGTCATAGTGGAATAGGGTGGGTCCTGACCCAGTTCCAGAGGTATAAATACAGACACCCAATGAAGAATACCACGTGAAGATGGTGGCAGCCACTGCTTGAGTCCATGATGCTGCCATGAACCAAGGAATGCCAGGGCCACCACAAGCTGAAGAAGCAAAGGGAGATCTTCTGGAACCTTTGGGGGAGCATGGCACTGTCTACAGCTCCAGTCTGTGACACAACACCGTTCTTTTGTTTTAAGGCACTCTCTTGGTGATATTTGTTATGGAAGCCCTAGAAAGCTACTACATAGTTGGAGGTTTAGAAACAAGTGCAGGGATAGGTGGATGGATACAGATATTGATGCAGATGATAGAGATATAGATCAAACTGGCTTCTGGAGACACCAAGTCATACAGGATAACAGAAGTTCTTCAAGTCAAGATGTCCCCAGAGCAGAAAGCACTGCAGAGCCAGAGAGCTGGCCTTTATGATGCTGCCCCAAGTCCTGAGGCTGGATGGGAACCCCACTTCATCCCAGGCTCCCCCTTCAGGGCTGCACAGGTGGTCTCCACTCCAGAAGTTTCTTGTGGGTGAATTCCTTGCTTCCCCTTCTTATTTCAGAAATCTGTTCTTCCTGCTCTTCTTAAAGGGCTTTGAAATCCATAGAAGACATTTTCAAGAGCAGTATCATTCAAAGGTTCCTTTTCGTATCCAGAGGGAGGGAATTTTAATGAAATTTGCAAGAATGGATAACGCACACTCTAAACAGGGGGGCTTGCAAGGCAAGAGAAGGCAGAGTGTGGGTCACGTGGACCTTGATGGAGGGCCTTGCCTTTTGGATGGATGTGTCAATGGAGTGAGAAGGTCATTTGCAAGCGAGGACACTGTGGAGAAGGCTTCCATCAGGTCTCCGCTCTGCCACGTGGCAGCCTGCTTGTGCCGACCCGGGACGGTGTTAACCTGCTATATTATTAACATGTTACATGAACCTTAATACCCCAGCCAGCACTCACCCTGCAGGTTACTTCTCTGAAAGAGAATAGCACCTTTCTATCTGCCTTCAGTCTTTCACAGAATAGAATTAAGTCACTAAATATGGGCTGCAAACCAGTATTTACAGTTATGAACGCTCTGAATAGCCACCTTCCTTGAAGGTGACTCAAAGGGGGAAAGACAATTGAATACAATATTGATTGATGTGTATTTATATCTGTGTCTAGGAAGGCTTTAATAGATCAGAAATTGGCGGCAGTTTTTTTTTTTTTTTTTAAAGCACTCAAATTAAGAGCTTATTTTGTATATACTGTGAGAGTCAGGGAAAAACAGCTTTTTACACCCCCTCTTTCTTTCCCAGGGGGTCCATGGAGCAGGCAAGCACTAATTTTAAACATTATACATATACCCATATGAAAGGAAGAGGTGGCATCCTACCCAGGAGCTATGCGGCCCTAGGCAAGGAGCAGTCTCTCAATTTTTCCTCTGTCCAGTACAACTTGACAGCTGAAAGCACTCACCCCCAAAACACAACTTCATCAGATCACTGAAGAAATGCCATGCCCTCTCCAGTTTACTCTTCAGATCCACATGACTTGACTCTTCCACCACAGGGACAGTGGTGGCTCCGGAATAGAATGCTCATGTCCCTTGTGGAAGACTCCGGGTTTGACTCCCAGCCAATGCACTTGGTGTGCAGGCAGCGTCCAGCTGGAGGTCGGAGGCACTGATGGTTTAGTGGTAACATTCTCACCTTCACTAAGGGAGATCAGGGTTCATTTCCCACCCCAATGCATACCATGTGCAGCTCCCCAGCCATTGATCAGTGGAGGCCTGCGTGGTGCTATGGCATTGAACATGTTTCTATGGGACTTCCAGACTAAGGTGCTATGGCATTGAACATGTTTCTATGGGACTTCCAGACTAAGCTAGGAATTAAACACCAGCAATCTAGTTCTGAGTACCAGCCAATGAAAACCCCATGGGCCTCAATGGTCCATCTACCACCAATCGTGGTTGAAGTATCAGGCAGTGATACCCGATGGGCCTCAATGGTCCATCCCCTACTGACCATGGCAGTGGTTCAGGACTGGCAGCGTCTCTTTCCATTATGTGTGGGGTCACCATGAGTCCGGCCCACTCAAGGCACCAACCATAACAACTATGCTTCCACCGCCTTGCTTAGGACAAGTCTATTACATGCACAGAAGGAAGGCCTGAGTGTTCATTACAGGAACTTTCTGAAAGATCCACCAACTCTTTTTTAATGTGAAACACCAACAGAATGCTTATACCTTAATTCTTGGGCTTAAACACCCTCACTTGCAACTCCCTTCAATTCTGGACTCTTGTGTCTTGATCCTTCCCCGACACTACTTGACCTGTCGCATTGAAAGGCCTCCCTTACACCAAACTCCCCAATCTGGATCGGTTTCAAACTTGTCTCTGCACCTCAGAGCCACCAACCAAGCTCTGCCGAGGCTCTCCCTTGCTGTGGAGGCCAAAACCTCAGCTTTGCTGTGTCGGTGGGATTTACCAGTGACGTAAGAAGTCAACGTTCTCGGGAATAAGGAAGACTACCCGGCTGTAGCATGGATGTGTCAAACGGGGCAAGTGAGGTGCAAAGACTTTGAAAAAGTGAAAGACGAGATGCTCTGAGTGCTTTCAAGAATGCATTCTGTACAGAGGGGCGGGTGGGGCTCAGGGGGGTCTTGCCTTTTCGTGACTCCTGGATTTTCTTATTCATCTAAGATATAATATAGACATTTTAGACCGAATGTTAATATTGATTAAAATGGAAGTTACATGAATGCTTACATAATTACTGTGACTATGCTCTGTGATGCTGTGTAATATTACGATAACACTGTAATGTATTATTATGGTAACACGTAATGATGTGATGGCATATCTAATAAACTATGATACGACATGACAAATGCCAGATAAAATACAATGACTGTCACCAGCAGTGAGTGAGCTCTCTGATACCCAGGACCCTGGCCAGCCTCAAATAGGCCAGGGGCAGCAGTGGAGAGTGGATATCTTTTGTTTGAAGTCACACAGTTGGTAGTCTTGTTATGGAAGCCCTAGGAAGCCAATACTAGATCTAGATATTTAGACACATATAAAATTGCCCTGGAGTCAGTTCCTATGCACAGTGCCCTCCTGTGTCCCAGAGCTGAAATGTGCCCCACAGGGTGTTGTTTGTCAGCAGTCAGTCACCAGGCCTTTCTTCCGAGGCAACAGTGGGTAGACTCAAGCCTCCACCATTTGGGTGAGAAGCCAAGTGCCTCAACCGTGTGCATTCATGCTGGGTGTGCGGACAGTGGTCTTTACCTTCCAGGAGACCTCCTGTGCCTCTTCCAGGCCGAGTGGACCTTGGAGTTGCCAGTGAAGCTGACTGGATTTCAGACAACACTGGAATAAATCACGGTGAAGTGACCTGAGGGTCTAGATCCAGTTTCTGCATAAATGGTGATTAACTGAGTGCCTCCGCTGGAATGCGGGCTTGCCAGGAGGTGAGAGGCACTGGAGTGAATCCATTCTGCAGGCTTGGAAAGTGCTTTTAATGCTCATTTGCATGAAAGAAATATCTCCTAGACTACCGGCCCCACTCTCTTTATTCTCCACTCTCTTTTCTTCCCGGTTGACAATGATATGTGGCAAAAGGGCCAAGGCTTTGGGGCCAGACCATCCCTTAGTGCCATGGACCTCAGGCGAGTGACTCTAATTACCTAAACCTTGGCTTCTGACTCCGTAGCTTTGGGCTGGGGGTGCCGGCTAAATCCTGCACTTCTAACGAATTCCCTGGTGATGGGGTAGGGCTGACCTGGGACTGCACTTGAGAACCACTGGGCAGGGAAAGAGAAGTGATTGACTCACAGTTTGGCAAGGAATGAGGGTCAAGGGCAGAGGAAAAACCCAAGAAGGCAGACAAAATCATTCCTTGCAATTGGCCATGCTCTCCTTATATTTGACTGCATTGCTGGAGATCCCCCACACGGCTTTCCAATGCCCTCGAGAGTGGTCTTTCCTGTTTCATTTATATTGGGGTGGATGTGGATGTGGCTTGGGTCAATGGGATGTGGTAGAACCTCTGAACAAAGATCACAAGGGGCTTGTCCATGTTTGTCAACACTCTTGGCTGTCTGCCACATGCCATGAGGACAGAATGGCCCAGGTAGCTTCAGTCCAAAGGCGAGGAGGAGTCCATGGGCTTCTTCCCTTAGAACCTAACTCTCAATGTGGTGCAAGCCCAGTGGGTCAGCTGCCTAAACCAGAGCTGCTCAGCCCAGCCCAGCCCAGCCCAGCCCAGCCACCTGTGCAAGTGACCCGTGGACTCATAAGCAGGAAAGGCTTACATAACAGTAATGGAACAACACACAGTAGCCCGTTAGCGTGACACCTGAGATCATCTTTCTGCTCAGGACGGCAAAGAAATCTGCCATTTGTTAAGCTTTTGCAGGTGCTACAAGAGCAAACAAACCTGTCTTGGGGGAAGCACCGTTGGAACACCCCTTGGAAGCACGGCTGGCAAGACTTCACCTCTCATACTTCGGATATGTGTGTGATGAGGAGGGACCAGTCCCTGGGGAAGGCCAGTATGCTGGGTAAAGTAGAGGGTCAGCGGAAAAGAGGAAGACCCTCAACGAGATGGGCTGCCACAGTGGCTGCCACAGTGGGCTCAAACGCGGCCATTGGGAGGGCGGTGCAGGACCAGGTCCTGTTGGTTCCGTTGCACATGGGGTTGGTGTGAGGCCAGGCTGACTCGACGGCACCTGGCAACAACTGCACTGTGTTTGCCATCTGGTGTCTGGGATGCCTGGTTTTGAACATTTTAATACGTCTCTCTATATCCAGCATCCTTAAAAAATAAACCGTTTCTGAATCATTGTAGCTTCCATTTGGCAAAGCCTCATTCTTTACCCATATCCCCCAAATCCTTATCCTGCCATGGCTTGGGCAGCCCAGGCAAGTCTGTCTGATACATGCCTCTGCTCTTTATGGTTAATCATTCTGGCTCTAGAGGTCACAAAACTGTCCTGTTACAGCCCCTCTAACTGCCTGCTGTCTCCTGTGAATGCTTTATCCCCACACACAACTGGTAAAAAAATTTAAAAAAAAGAGAAAAATAGAACACTGAAATTTGAACTTTAGGATGTGGGAGTGAGGCAACTTCTTTTGTTGCTTCCAATTTTAGAAAAAAGGGGGGTCTTCTTTTCTTCTTATGAGTAGGTAGGATGACATAAAAAAAAGTATGGAACTCTCCCGCTGAACACAAATGCAGCGAGATTCTGTATATCTTTAAATGTTTTATGTGTCCCAGTCATATATAATTTATTATGTTGTGAAGCTGAGTCCTTCTTTGAATGAAAATTTTACTGTCAGAGCCTGGGGTACTTTAGTTTGATGATTTAAAACTCCCAATGCACTCATAGCAAATAGCAGGTTTTTATGACAGCGTGTTTGTCCAAGAGGTCAACACTCAGCACAGTAGGAAATTTCCCCCAGTAAAATTATTTCAAAGAGCTATATGTCTCCCTGCCTAATCCTTCTTGCAGAAAATGCAGGTGTCCTCCCAGATAGCAGTGAGAGGCCGTCTTAGAAGCAAGCTCGGGGCAGCAGGGCTGCTCGTTCATCGTGGGATTTGGAGCTGGAACTGCAAAGCTGCGATTTGAATCTTGCCTTTTCCCCCATTAGCTGCACCTCACAGATTTTAGCCATCGCTTGAGGTTAATGATATTGACTTCCAAGGGTTTCTCTGGGAGGATTAAATGAGATGATAGTTTGCCAAAGTGTTTAGTCCATAGCTGTGATTCCACATCCTTCTGCAGATTCGACTTTGTGGTCTTGAAACAACGTCCAGTATAAAAAAAGGGTTGAATGAGCTCTAAACCATAGATTTAGGAAAACCCAGCCAATGCCACCAAGATTGGACAGCCAGTAGCAAGTGCACCAAAGAGAATGAGTAAGAAAATTTTAATTGGAAATGTTTGATGAAGAGAAAGTACTCTCTGATAATTTCAACTCAACCTCTTACCCCTTCTTTTCCGAGTCAATAAGCTTTCATCAGTTAATCTATCTTCCATCCATCCATCCATCCACCCATCCATTTATCAATCCAGCCATCCATCATTTGTTTCTAATTTCGTTCCTCCATCCCTCACCCATCCGTCCTTCCTTCCATCTATCCACCCATCCCTCTATCAATTTATCAACTTGCTTGTTTATGTATTCATTTTATCTATTCATCCCTTCATCCATCCACTCTTTCATTTATTGATTTTTTTTCATCCACTTACCCACTTACCCATTTATCCATCCACCTACATATTTATTTATTTACCTATTCATTTCCTATTCCATCCATCCATCTACTTTTTAAGCAGTGACTCTCCAAACTCAAACTCGCTGCCAATGAGTCAATTTTGACTCATAGTGAACCCTATTAAGTTTTTTATTTTATTTAGTGACTCTGTATTCCTTCCATCTTTTTCTTTTAATTATTATTTTTATTGTGCTTTAGGTGCAAGTTTACAGAGCAGAGTTTGTTTTACTTTCAACATTATGTGTACATTTGGTTTCACTCCCCATTTACCATCCCCAACCCTAACCCCCTCTCCTCCCCACCCTGTCCAGGAACCCCCCTCCCCCTGTGCCCCTCATAGTTATGCACTCCTGTGTGTCTTGCATTTCCTCATGCAAATGTTGCCCCTCTGATGCCCTGTGGTTGATCACTTCAAGGGATGCGTTTCCATAGAGTATGTGGGTGTGTCACGCTGGGTTGAGAGGTCTGCATGTACATCTTGTTTACTATTAGGCTGAGAGCCAGCTCCTGGGAGTGAGTTTTATTCCAGGCCCAGAATGTATCCCAGGGCCATAGTATTGGGGGTCTCACCAGACACCATCCAACCAGTAATTCTGGTCATTATTGAGTTTTTGGATTTTGTTCCACATTTTCCTTCCACTCTATGCAGGATCTCCAGATTTGATCCTTTCCTGAGTGGTTGGCATTGGTAGCCAGGTACCATCTAGTTTTTCTGGTCTCAAGGGCCACTATGTCCTAGGGCTGATTGCTTCCAAATGCCCTTGTATTTTTATTTTATTTTTTATTTTTTGCACACTTCTTCACTTCCGACGATAGGAGACCATTAGCTAGCTGCATTTTTAGATGGCCACTTGAAAGCTCTTAAGACCCCAGTCACTACTCACCAATGTAGGATGAGGAAAAAGACTTTTATGTATTTTGCTGTGCCAGTTGAGTCTGGTGTCCCCCAGTACTATGGTCCTGAGATGGTAGATCCATTGGATCTCTCTCCCACAGTGTCTGGGTGTCTGTGAGGGATTACTCTGTGTGTCTTCTGTTGTTTCTGTAAGGATTGCAGGTATTTTGGATCATGGGTGTCTGTGCAATGTTAGCCTCCACTGAGTCTATCCTTGGTCTAGAATATACTCCTCTTCACTGACCCCCATCTGATCCTCTCAGATGTTTATGTATTTATCTGTAGCTTGGTGTTCAGTGTTTATGGTGATGCAGTATTGTGGACACACTGGTTGGTATTAGCATCTGTCATCTATCTCCTATGTGCACCATTCAGTGTCCTCCCTTTTCCTAATGTTATCATGGTGGTCACAGACTCATTCCATATGTCCCTCCTTTTACCCACGTTCTACCCATGTAAAAACCCATTGAGTTTTTAAGGCTGTATATCTTTACAGAAGCAGACTGCCTCATCTTTCTTCCATGGAACAGCTGGTGGGTTTGAATCACTGACTTTTTGGTTAGCAACCAAATGCTCTAGCCAACACACTACCAGAACTCCTTATAAGCAGCAAAAACCAAAACCAAAACCAAGCCCACTGTCACTGAATTGATTTGGAATCAAGATAACTTCTGCTGGGTTTCCAAGGCAGTGGATCTTTATGAAACTATATTGTTGCCAGAGCACCTGGTGGGTTTGAACCACCAACCTTCTGGTTAGCAGTCAAATGCCTTAGGCATTGTACTACCAGAGCTCCTTAATGAGCAATTAAGGAGTTTTGAATTCCTGATGGATACTAAACCAAACCCTCCAACATGGAAGTTTAAGAGGCTAAGTCCACGACCTCTAAATGTTTACAGATTTGTTAAGAGAGAAAGCAGGTGAAGCCACATCTTTAAGGCAGTGTGCTCATTGTTACAAGAGAAGGGGTGTGGGTGCTAAGTAAGCACTAAGAAGGGGGCCCTTTACAACCTGGAGAAAGCCAAGAGGGCCTCCTTGGCACCTGGGTTGTGTATTACTTGATCATCAAGAGGTGACAAGAGGAAGGGCGTTCCAAACAGATGGCACTAGAACAACAGGGTTGAGGCAGAGGACTTGTGAGAAAGCAGAGCGCTTCGCCGGTCTGACTCTCAGGAAGGTGTGTGGGCAGAAGTTACACTCAAAGAGGCTGGAGAAGAAACAGGGGGAGGCTCAGGGCCATAGGTCCATGACGATATAAATAACCACAATCTCAGTGTGCCGGTGTAAGAAGGTGCCCACTTGTGGCAGCAACCAGAGCAGGAGACACTGGTGGCTTTGGCATTCCCATTGCTTCCAGACCCTCTGCCTGGAAGAAACAAAGGTAGGCTCAAAAGTGTTGTTTATTAAGGTTTCAAAATCCTACTTCCCAGATTCAGAAGCCTGTGAATTTGATTGGTGAAGGCCCCTCTCGAAATCCAGGTGTACACCATGGGTTTTGGTTTCATAGTTCTTCCCCTTCCAGGTGATCCTAAGTGGAGGCTGTCTCCAGAAGATGCCAAATCCATCCCTGTGTTCTGTGGAAACAGATAAACACCACCCTCTGCAGTCCTGTGAAATTTGCAGAGAGCGCCCCCATGCAAATGGCAAGCCACCTTCTGCAGGTGCTATGACCGATCCTCCTGCCTCACCCCCACCCCGGAAAGCAGACTGGATTCCCTCTTTCCCTCTGACCTCTTCCATCCACCCATACAGTGGGCTCTGCTGAACTTATTAAGTTGGGCTCAAGTCAACGTGTTGCTTCCTGATGGTACACAAATTCTCCGGTGCTGCAGGATTCTGCGTCTCTCCTCTCACCTGTCACCACGGCCGCCTTTTAGTGATGTTTAAAGAAATCTTTACTGTCAGTCATATCACCCATTCACTTTGGTCCTCGCTCTGACACTGCTTGTTGTGTTTCTCCACCACCACCAACTCCTGTGAATTAGCATTCGCCAAATTCATGCGTGCTCATTAGTCTGAATAAATTTAAAAGCTGCTGCTCCCGAGCTTTAAAAATGTAACCAGGCTTCTCCTTGGGTATAATTGAGGCATCTTTAGAAAAGTAAATTATAGTCTGACGCCCAAGCAGACACATTATGAGTTTCGAGTCAAGGGGTCCCTCTGTGGCACCCTTGGAGCTATAAATATCTGGTGAGGGGGGAAATCATAAGATGCCTCAATCGATGCATCCTTCCCTTGTTTACACTGCCTCTGCCCTCCTGCACATGCAGGGACACACCAGATCAGCAATGGCTGCTGCCAGGGCAGGGAGACTCCGACTGCACCACCTGAGCTGTTCTCGTAGAAAGCAGCCAGGGGAAGAGAGGGCTTCTCAAACCAAGCCCTGTGAGTCCGATGCACTGGAAACACAGAGATGCATTTTGAGAAATTCAATTTTCTGTGACTCTTCTCAATTGCCTGAATCAGAAATCCCACAGCTTGGGCCTGGAAATTGGCATTTATTATAAGCAATATATCAGATTCTCAAAATATTTGAAAGTTACTCTCTTGCGATGCATTAAATACAGACGCTAGAGCCATCTCCACCCGAGAGATAATCCAAACTCCTTCATTGGTTCATGTTAGGAAGCTGAGCGAGTTGTTCACCCCTGGGGAAAGGGATCATACTTACAGGATAGAAGCAGCATGATTTTTAATCTGGAGGTCATTTTTCCAATTGAAATAAGTTGACCACAAAGGGACAAATACTGTATGATCTCACATGTATGACTATTGGTGGTCACCAGGATGGTGGAGGGATCGGTTTCTGGGGAGGAAGCACTTGTATTTTTGGTGATGGGAAAGGTCACACTGAATTGCATGAAGTGTACACAACTGGACAAGAATAAATGATGCCACTAAATTTTACACTAAGTTTTTGAAATTATTGAAAAATGTTATTAATATCAAATACAAGGAAACTTTTGCTAAAGACAATTCAAAAATGGTTGTAGCAGTGCATCAACAGGGAAGTGCCACAAATATATAAAATGAATTCAGGATAGGGTGTGGAACTAGGGATATCATTGCTGATGTTAGATGGACCTTGCTTGAAAGCAGAGAATACCAGAAAGATGTTTAGCCATGTTTTATTGACTAAACAAAGACATTCAACTGCTTGGAACATAACGCATTTTGGATAACTTTGTGAAGAATGGAATTCCAAGACAATTGTGCTTATGCAGAAACTGTCCATAGACCAAGAGGTAGTCATTCAAACAGAACAAGGGGGTACTACGTGATTTAAAATCAAAAAGGTGTGCATCAGGGTTGAATCTTTCATCATATTTGCTCAGTCTGTATGCTGAGCAAATAATCAGAGAGGCAGGACTATGTGAAGAAGAATGTGGCTTCAGGATTGGAGGAAATCTCACTAACACCCTATGATATGATGACACACCTTTGCTTGCTTAAAGTGAAGAAGACTTATAAATGAAGACCAAAGACTTCAGTATGGATTACACTTCAACATAAAAACATTCTTACAACTGGACCAAAAAGAATCATAATAAACACAGAAAATATTGCAATTGTCAAGAATTTCATTTTACTTGGATCTATAATTGTTCTGGTTACATAGTGCCACTCTGTGACATACCACAATGAGATGGCTTTAACAAACAGTAGCTTATTCTTACAGTTTGGAGGCTTTAAGTCTGAGTTCAAAGTGCCAGGCTCTAGGGACTAGATGAAAGGCCCTCAGCCTTGGGTTTCAGCTCTGCTTCCTGCTTTGACCCACTGGAGCCAGAGGCTTTTCTTTATTCAGGCAGCTACTGGCTGCTGAGGCTGCCAAAGCCCAAGGTTGAAAACTTAAAAGGCACAGTCCCAATATTACCAAATCATATGGCAGGCCATTAATTGAAGTCCATTGTAACTCCCAAGGTCAGCAGAGCATGGCAGGCTGCTGAACAATGACATGGTTACATGCAGAGTTCAAGGTGCCATAAGTTAGAGACCATTTCCCAAGGTTTCTGCTTATATACAGGAAGCAGACCACATACCCAAAGGCAGCTACTCAGCTGCTCACAGTAGATTCCACCATGGAGTTGACTACCAGTGTCCTCATGGGGAATACTACATCTAGCTTCCCAGCCACTCAACCAGGACCAGCCAACTTGATACACAAACTGAACTACCAAAATTCCACCCCTTGTCAGCTTGGCATCTGTAGTCTTCACTGGGTGGCATCTGTCCAGATCTCTCTCGTCAGGTAGCTCTAGTCCACTAGTTCCTCTAAGCAGCAATCTTGTCGCCTTGGCCTGGTGGGCCCCGTCCCTCTCCCTCTTGGGCATGGCAGCCCTGCCCCCTCCCTCTTGGGCAGCGGCTGTGGCCCCACCCCACTGGCTCACATGAACGGGTCGCCCCACCCTCCAGAACCAAGGTGGTGAAGGCCTGGCTCTTTGAAACCTAGGGGGCTGTGGTGGTTCCTCCCCCAGAGGCCATGGTCCTACCCTTGAGGCTGAGGCAGCTCTGCTTAGTCTCTCCGCTTCTGCCGATTCATGCCAAAGGCGACCCACTCCACTGGAGCTCTTCTTGCCCCCAAAGCATTCAGCTTTCTTGCTCTGTGGGCTGGCCAACCTGCTACTCCATTTCATGCCGGTCTTTTCTATCAATTAAAGACCAAAGGCAACCCACTCCACCAGGAAGCTGCCTAACCAAAGTGCACAAACTGTCCATAGACAAAGGCATCAAGCTTTCTCCTCTGTGGGCTGGTAAGGCTGTAGCTGTCTCATGCTGATTCTCTGGGCTCTGCTCCTGCCGTCTGTCATGCTGGTCTCTTGCTCTGCTCCTGCCGTCTGTCATGCCATATGCTGGGGTCTCTCTGCCGGGGTCTTGGGTCAAGGGTGCACTCCACTCCTGTTTTCACATTTTAGGTATGTCAAAGCAGCACCCCACTCTTGGTACCAAATTCTGTGAGAGTTGGAGCTGTGTGTCAACTTGGCTGGACCACAATTCTGTGTGATTTAAGCAATTGTGATGTGGGTTGTTCCAATGATGGGATCAGATATATATAACCCTCACAACTGGACCAATTAACAGCATCATGATAAATGGAGAAAAGAGTGAAGTTGTCAAAGACTTCATATTACTTAGTTCTATAATCAACAGCAATGTAAGCAGCAGTTAAGACATCAGATTACATATAGCACTGGGAAAATCTGCTGCAAAAGACCTCTTTCAAGTGCTGAAGAGCAAAGATATCTCCTTGAGGACTAAGGTGTACCTAACACAAGCCATGGTATTTTCAATCACCTCATATGCACATGAGAGCTGGACAATTAATAAGGAAGACCAAAGAAGAGTTGATGTTTTTGAGTTGTGGTGTTGGTGAAGAATGCTGAAAGTTCCACGGACTGCCAGAAGAACTAACAAATGTGTCCTAGAAGAAGTGCAGCTGCAATTCTCCTTGGAAGCAAGAATGGTCAGACTTCATCTCACCTACTTTGGTCATGTTGGAAGAAGGGACCATTCCCTGGAGAAGGATATCATGCTTGGTAAAGTGGAGGTCAAGGAAAAAGGGGAAGGGCCTCAATGAGATGGATAGACACAGTGGCTACAACGATGGGCTCAAGTATAGCAAGGATAGTGGAGCTGACACAGGACAAGCCAGTGTTTCATTCTGCTGTACATAGGGTCACTATGAGTCAGACACAACTCAATGGCACTTAACAACATCAAGAAGAAGAATATTGAATGTACCATGGACTGCCAGCAGAATGAACAAATCTGTCTCAGAAGAAGTATAACAAGAATGCTCCTTAGAAGCCAGGATGGTCAGACTTCATCTCACCTACTTTGGGCATGTTGGCAGGGGGGCAGTCCCTAGAGAAGGACCTCATACTAGATAATGTAAAGAGTGAGTGCAAAAGAGGACATACATAAATACATAGCAGTGATTGTGAGGATGGGAAAGGATGGGGTAGTGTTTCATTCTGTTGTACCTAGTGTTGCTGTGAGTCAGAACCAACTTGACAGCACCTAAAAACATAGTATATGTAATTTTGCAACAAAAACATGAACCAAATAAATATATGTATGTGCATTAAAAAGAGAGAGGGACTTTACAAATGAATTTTATTGTAAGCAGTTGACATGCAGTCAAGGATAGCTGCTATAATAATAACTCAGTTTGGTCAATACATCCTTGATCTGTGTTAATCAGATTGTTGATTTTTGAAATCACCTGATTTGCTCACTTGGTGAAAATACTTGGCAGTAAGAGTCATCCAAGGCATATTATGGCCATACCTCCTCAGTAAGAGTCACAGTTATGGTGTCGAGAACGTGTATTAAATACATCAGGTAAGAGTCCCTGCCCTCTTGCACATACATCTGTACATTAATACACTAGAGTAAATAAAGTGTGCATGTACAATACAAAGCACTTTGGATGGTGATAGTCCTGAGGTAGCCACTAGGTAATGCAAATGACTAATGCATTTGGTTGCTCACAGAATTGGAGGTTCTGGTCCACACAGAGACACCTTGGAAGACCAGCTATTGAGAAGCTGATGGAGCACAGTTCTGCTCTGACACACAGGGGTTGCCAGGAGTTGGAATTGCTTTGTGTCTTGTTTTGTATAGTTCTGTGGAGAAAAATACAGCAAGGAATGGTATTTAGGAGGGCCAGAGCAGAGGAGCAGAGGCTGCATTTTAAATAGGGTGGTAAGAAAAGCTTCATGGACAGGTGATACTTGAGCAGAGAGAGGTGATACTCTGGAAATAAGTGCCAAGCACTCTTGAAGGCAGGAAGGCTGGGAAGATGGAAGGAAGCCTCAGAGACTTGCTTCTGCAGCAGGTAGACACAGTGGGGGTGCCCATGGGCTGTGTGTCCCACAATCACCTGCATCTGGAACCATTTTCCAAAGTCCCCACTATCCTCAGACAAGCTCATTGGACAGACCTGTTGAAGATCTGTATCCTTTCTCATGGATCTGAGATGACAGACCTTTGGGATTTGTAAGACTTTCCTGACTTTAGGCCACTTCCTTTCCTGCCCAAACCCAAGTGGGAACAACAGTGTGTGGAACAAGGACATGAGTGCTGGGCTATGCAGACAGACACCCTGTGTTTCACTCCCACTTTCTCCACTAGCTGCATGGCTTTGGACAAGTCCCAGAGCTTCCATTCCAAACAAGTAAATAATACCTCCCTAGCACAGGCACTGATGCCCAGTAAGAACTCAGTTAATGAGGGGCCAGTGAGGTCCCTGACTGCAAATTGAGACCTGTCAAAGGTGAAGCTATCCCAAAGGGACTTATTTAGCTACCAAGAAACTGACTACTTCCTCCCAGGAAGCGAGTGCCTATATCTATTGCTGTGTCTGAATGTTGGTCCTGAATTTAATGCTTGCATAGCTCTTCCTAGGACATGGGGCAATCTCATTCATGGAACAATATTTTCCTAAGGAGAACATTCAGAAGAGCTTTATGCAGGAATTGTGACTGACTCTGGCCCACAAATAAGGACAGGAACCAGCTGCCCATTCCAACTCCAGGATGATCCAGATGGGCTCTAATCCCATGTCTGCCACTTGCTTGTGACCTTAGTCATATCATGCAATCTCTTCAAGTATGTTCTGCTGATCATAATTTGGAGATAATAATAGTACTTACCTCGTGGAGACAGGAGGATTAAATGAGATAAGGTATATGAAAATCTGGGTATTGTGTTTAACACAGAGTATCCACCATCCATCTATTCATCCATCCACCTAGCCATCCATCCACCCATCCAACTATATATCCATCCATTCATGCATCCATCCATCTATCCATCTACCTATATCCATTTATCTTACATCCATCCAATACATATTTGTTTAACCAGGCAATATTTGAAAAGATCCAAGCAATTTAGAGAGCAAACAAATAAAAAGCAGATAATTTCTGAAAATGACAACTGCTCTGATTAAACACAAACAAACACAAACACAGAATAATATGCAACTGAGCCTAGAGGCCCTGGGGGGGGGTTGTCAGGAGAGTTTTATACAGGAGCCATAACTGACTCTGGCCCACAAATAAGGAGGAAAGGCATCATGTGTTATCATGTGGTGGCTAAATATAAAGAGAGTCACCCCAGGGTGACTCCTTCTTCTTGGCCTTGGACAAGACACTTGGCCTCTCTGGCCTATTTTCTCAGCTGTGAGAGGGAAGAGCTGCTTTGAACAACAGAGTGACAACAGATTCACCTTCCACTCCTGTTGCACTTTTCTGCAGATCACTTCTCTTGAGGCCACCCACCTGGCTCCACACATACCTCTGGGGTCACTGTGTCCTGGCAAAATGTATGCAGCAGAACCCAAACCCCAAAGATGCCCACATCCTAATCTCCACAGTCGGTGAATATATCACCTTGCATGGCAAAAGGGGCTTTAACACACAGATGGTTATTTCAAGGATCTTGAAGTGGGGAGATTCTCAGGCATTATGCAGCTGAGTCCAATGTAATTTCAATGGTCCTTATCGAAGGAAGGCCGTGAGAGTCAGAGTCAGAGAAAGCATTGATGATGGACGTAGAAAGAGGGAAAGTTGAAGATGTTACATGGCTGGCTTTGAAGATGGAAGGGCGCCATGAGCAAGGGATGTGGGTAGCCTCTGTTGTTGTTGTTATGTGCCATCGAGTCGGACCCAACTCATAGCGACCCCTCCTTGGGTTTCCAAGGCAGTATCATTATGGAAGTAGATTGCCCAACCTTTCTTCCGAGGAGTTGCTGGTGGGTTTGAACAACCAGCCTTCTGGTTAGGAGCCAAGTGCCTTAGGCACTACGCTGCCAGAGCTCCCTCTAGAAGCTGAAAATCATGAGGAATTGAATTCTTCCCCAGAGGTGCCAGAAGGAACACAACCACACAGAGCCCCTGATCTTAGTTCAGCCAGACCCACTTGGGCATTCAGTCTCAGGACTGAACAATCATAAATTTTTGTTGTTTGAAGCCACTAATTAAAAAAAAAAAAATGTGATTTGGGTGAAAGCTTATAGAGTAAATTCATTTTCCATACAACAGTTCATATATATTTTGTTTCATGACATTGACTGCAATTCCCTACAATATAACAGCTCTCTTCTTGCTTTCTCTCTGTAGTTACCTCTTCCTTATGTTCCTCTCTCCCATGCACCCCTGCCCCCTGAGCTATCTCCCTGTGCAAATGCTGTGCTTCGGTTCTCCCACAATTGATAGCTCCAAGGATTGTATCTACCTGATGTAAATGTTCACCCCACATGCCTGTGCCTGTCTATTGTTTGGCTAGAAGCCACAGGAGTGAGTTCAGTTCTAGACCTGAAAAGTAACTAGGGGCCATAGTCTCAGGGGTCTTACCAGGCTCTGTCAGACCAGCAAATCTGGTCTTTTTTTTAGAGTTTTGTTTCACATTGTTTTCCCACTCTATCCGGGATCTCCTGCACTGATCCCCCTCTGAGTGTTTGACAGTGGTAGCCAGGCACTATCTAATTCTTCTGGTCTCATGGTCATGTAGTCTGAGGATCACATGGTCTACTAGTCCCTTGGACTAATTGCCTCTATGTGTCTTTGGTTTTCTTTATCCTTTGCTCTGGACAGGGAGGAAGCCATTGTTGCATCTAGATGGCCGCTTGCAAGCTTTTAAGACCTCAGTCGCTACTCACCAAAGGAGGATGCAGAACAATGTTTTTGTGTACTATGTTATGCTGCCTGCATTAAACCATGAAATTCATGATCATGTTTTACAGCAGCAACAAGAAATTAATAAGCAGAGCATTTTAGAGGATTCACCTATACCCGTGGCATGAGAATCGACTGTGCAGATGCGCGTGTGCATTATGTAATTTATTCCTCAGGACCTCTCTCGGGAATTCTGTGGTCTCATCTTCCAGTTATTTTCCAGTTGCTGCTGAGTTGACTCCAATCATGGGGATCTCAGGAGTGTCAGGGTACAAATGTGTCGCTTTGATTGTCAATGGCTGAGTTTTAGTAAGTAGGTTAGCAGACCTTTCCTCTGGGGTAACTCTGGATAAACTTGAACTTCCAACTTTTTGTTTAGCAGCCAAAAGTATTAACCATTTGCACCTTCTTATTTTAGCAGTAGGAAATCTGATGCTTAGAAAGGTTGACATGTGGCAAAATTCATACAGCAAGTGCACGAGGAAGAGATACTGGGATTCTGGTACGACTCTTACCCCATAGACGACCCCATGACTTGCAGCTTGCTTTTCCAATTTAGTATCACGATCTTCCTGCTGTCAGCTTTTATCTGTCCTTTCCTATCACT
The DNA here is from genome assembly GCF_000298275.1 of Orycteropus afer afer. NCBI lineage: Eukaryota > Metazoa > Chordata > Mammalia > Tubulidentata > Orycteropodidae > Orycteropus > Orycteropus afer. The sequence goes on along the minus strand of NW_006921715.1, from coordinate 3,629,532 downwards.
CCCTTCTCATTCCAGTTATCCAGGTCTCTGCTTTGTTGGTGAAATAATCTGGGGCCTTGTACCATAGCTCAGGAAATGGAATTCTGAGTTCAACTGTCATTCTGCCTTAATACCCAGCTAGCTTCCAGACCTTTGACACCTGGGACACTCAGGTCAGAACCTAGCTCTTCTGTGAGGCACTCAAAGCCCCAGGACCCAATGGAGACATTGTTAGGAAACGTTTCATCTCAAAGGGAATGGACGATTGATGTTTTTCTCTGAATGGAATGAAAGTGGAGAATACAGATATCAAGAAGGGAAGCAGATGAAAGGAAGGACTTTTTTTTTTTTTTTTTTTCCTTTTTATTCTGGAGAGTTGGAAAGGAGGGAGCATCCAGTATCTATTTCAACAATGCAGGAGGCGTATTTGCTTTCTAAGAGTGCATCACGAAATACCACCCACTGTATGGATTACGACCACAGAAATTGGGTGCTTCGCAGTTCTGGAGGCTGGTCCG
>NW_006921715.1:3627439-3628935 GCF_000298275.1 Orycteropus afer afer | reverse complement strand
TAGCCCTTTTTTTTTTTTTTTTTTTTTTTTTTTTTTTTCCTTTTTATTCTGGAGAGTTGGAAAGGAGGGAGCATCCAGTATCTATTTCAACAATGCAGGAGGTGTATTTGCTTTCTAAGAGTGCATCACGAAATACCACCCACTGTATGGATTACGACCACAGAAATTGGGTGCTTCGCAGTTCTGGAGGCTGGTCCGAGCCAATGTGCTGGCCAGGTCGGTTGCCCTGAAGTCCTCCCTTAGAAGGAAGATTTCTTCCTGTATCTCTCAGCTTCTGGAAACCTCAGGAGTTCCTTGATTTGAAGACACATCTTCCCACAGTTGTGTCCCTCTATGTGTTTATTTGTGTCTTTTTTCCTTTTTCATAAAAGCACCAGACATCTAGGATTTGGGCCACCTTTCTCCACTGTGACCTCACGGTAATTTAACTCATAATGTCTTCAGAGGCTCTATTTCCAAATAAGGGCATAATCATAAGTCTATGGCATCAAGACTTCATCATGTTTTGTTTTTTTTTTTTTTGGAATACAATTAAACCTGTAACTGGAAGTAAGAAAGAAAACGAGGTTTTTGACACTGGAAAAGTGGTCTTTCCAAGTCCTGTGGCCTTGGCAGGCCACAAAGCCTCAGCAACTCCATTTTCTCAAATGTACAAACATGCTGAACTGAACTGACCCAGAAAGCATTGTTTGGAGTTGAAGAAAAATGTGAAGAAAAGCCTGTGAAGTTTCTGATCTTAACCAGAATCAGTCACTGCCATTCAGGGTTTCTCCTTGTTGTCTTGTAGATAAAGTAGATTCACCTTCCAAAAATAAAACTTATGTATGTCATGATATGGGCATTGGATCTTCTGGAATTTTTCATGTGCCCTAAAAACTAAATCTGAGTGTCTTGAGATTTTTCTATAAGACAATCATGTATTTATGGTGCTCAATTTTTATTCGTGTAATCATGTATTCATCTTTGCAAATTTTCAATAAGCAATAATATAACAAATATCAATTGAACTATATACATAAACCTACAATGTTCCGATTACCAGGAGAATAGGAACAATTAAACAATCATGATTGTCCAAGTTGACCTTGACATTTGTTGTAGGAATTTCTGGTTGTCCTGGGTGTTGTGGAGGCATGATCTTTCATGGGATACTTATTGTTAGAAAAGAAGTCAAGTCAGTCTCTTGAGTGTAATGACTATAATTAATTAATTAACCTTAAGCATAATTTTGATGATGGGTTTCACGTTGTCTTGTACCTATGTTTTAATTTGAGCCACTCCTTGGAAGGAAGGCTGGGCAATCTACTTTCATAGTGATACTGCCCTGGAAACCCAAGGAGGGGTCTCTCAGTCAAAATCGACTGGACGACAGTGATTTTTTTTTTTTCTTTCTGTTTATATTATAGGATAGTGTGAAATGTGTAGCATAGTATGCCAACTGCACTTTCTATCCCAGCTATACTAGTAAACTCCTTGTCAACTAGTTTTATGATAAG
>NW_006921715.1:3625905-3627049 GCF_000298275.1 Orycteropus afer afer | reverse complement strand
AAAAAAAATCAAATTTACAAACATAACTACAGTGCTGAAAGTGAATAAAGAACTGGAGCAATAGTGAGTCTATGTTTGGGAAAGCAAGTCTAGGATTCTGGTAAGGTGAAGGAGCTCATACTTGCCCTATACGTGAGACTGCACACCTTCCAAGGAGCCTAGGATGGTACCAGACCTGCAGCATCCTGTGGCCTTTAGCAAAAACAAATGACAATTCACTAGCGAGTGTGTCCTAAATATAAACCCTAGGGAGTCTCCCAAATTAAATTCAGTAGAATGTAAACAAACTTGTAATAATAAATGAAATTCCTAAGCACATAAGGAAACAAATCACTATGAGGAAGCATCACCAAGAACTGTAAACGGCAGAGGATGGCCCAGAAAACACGTCAGACATTTGAGTTATTAGACCTCCTCCAGGCAGAGACGGCAGGACACAATACAATATGACGTGCATCCATACACATTTATAGAGATGATGCAGAGTAAATAATGTGAGATGTTTAAAGAAATAATAGATGTAATCCGAAAAGTAAGAAAGAACAAAAATATCCAAGCAAATTTGAAAAAAAGAACCATTTAGACCTTATTGAAATAAAATTACTGAAATTTAAAACACAGTGAATGAGTGGGTTAAACCCTAAATAGATAAAAATGAATTAAAATTGGTAATCCCAAAGAGAAATCAGAGCAAAACTACCCAGAATATTTGGAAGAAAGTCAGTCATAGAAAATACAGAAAGCAGTCAAGAGACATTGAGCTGGAGATTATAGGAATCTAAGAGACGATTTAAAGTCTCTCTTCCACAAAGTCCCATAAGAAGAAAATAGGCATAAAGGAGGAAAGACAGTAATTAATAAAGCTATTACTGAGGCTTCTTTGAAGCTAATGAGAGATAGAGACCCACAGAGAAAGAAAATACAATGCATATCAAGCAAGATGGAATCAAACAAACAAAACAAAAAGCGGCCTAACCCGGTACACTGCTGCAAAACTGCAGAACTTGAAATGTTGTTGTTGTTGTTAAGTGCTGTTGAGTCGTTTCCAACTCATAGCGACCCCATGCACAGCAGAACGAAACACTGCCCGATCCCGCTCCAGCCCCCCAATCCCTGCAATACGTGAGCCCATCATTGCAGCCAC
>NW_006921715.1:3549954-3622754 GCF_000298275.1 Orycteropus afer afer | reverse complement strand
CCCTTTCTCCTGCTCTTCTGGCCTGCTTCTTCGGGCATCCCTGAGTTGTCTCTCCTCACCTGTATCCCTGGGGCTGACTGCTCTTCTGTCCGGGTCCAAGGCTTTTATCCCGTTTCTCCTGCTCTTCCGGCCTGCTACTCTGGGCGTCCCTGCATTGTCTCTCCTCACCTGTAAGCCTGGACTTGAAATAGGGCCCTGAAAGCACCCAGGCCAGGGGTGAGAGGACACAGAGTCCAAAGCTGAGGAAAGACTTCCCAACGAAACAAGATCAAGAAAATCAATAAAGACATTGTCCAAGTTTTGAGACATAGTACCTTTCAGACAAAAACTGTCTACCCAGGAAAATTATTATTACAAAGGAAAGTGAAATAAAAATTCTTCAGATAAACAAAAACTGAGCAAATTACCAGTAATAGACCATTCTAAAAGAAATTTTAAAGGGTCATCTTCACCTCAAGATGTCACCTTGAGGACTAAGGTGAGTGTGAAAATGGTGTGGCCTATCAAAAATCATTTTACAAAGACAATCTGAGAATTTCACTTTTCTTTTCTTGGTGGTGGACAATAATTAAGATAAATAACTTTAAATATTATTAAGTATGTTAGACCAAAACGTTCAAGTGTAGTCATTGAAAAAAAAAAAAAAAAAAAAACATATCTAAATTACAAACCAATGCAGAGAAAACACAATTCAAATGAAAACAAATATCCCACCCTACCCCATCTGTTAGCATAGTGCCTAAGGCACTTGACTGCTAACCAGAAGGCTGGCGGTTCAAACCCCCCAGCCGCTCCTCGGAAGGAAGATGGGGCAATCTACTTCCGTAGTGATACTACCTCGGAAACCCAAAGAGGGGTCGCTATGAGTCAGGTCCAACTCGATGGCACATAACAACAACAACAATCCCATCTAAGAGTGCTGATGCCACAGTGGTTAAAGCATTCAGCTGCTAACTGAAAGGTCAGTGGTTCAAACCCACCAGCTGCTCCATGGGAGAAAGACGTATCAATCTACTCTGTGAAGATGACAGCCTTGGGAACCCTAAGGGGCAAATTTTCTCTATTCTATAGGATCACTGTGAGTTGGAACAGACTCCACAGCGTGGGGGTTTGTTTTACTTTCTTTTTGTTTTTGTTTACCCTACGTAAAAAAAATGTACAATTTTGGTAAAGACAATAAAGACTCTCAGAAACAGTGGGATTATGAAATGCAGTAAGAGGGATAAAGTAAGACAGTGGCAGTCAAGAAATCCTGTACTGCAGTGTTCAAAGCTGCTGGAAAAGACTTCTTCAATTGTGGAAAAGCCAAGATGTCACCTTGAGGACTAAGGTGAGTGTGAAAATGGTGTGGCGGCATCGTCTAACCTTTTCTATCTACACAAAGGGGAAGGAGAATCATTATGGCATCAACAGCCCAAGGCTGATTCTGTAAGATGGAGGTCAAGCATGCCTCCGCGCTCCAAACTTTGTCCCAGTTCTGACACCAATCATCCCCCTCATGACACTCTCTGCTTCACTGCTGAGCTCCATAAATGGTTGCAACATCCACAAAGAACTCACAGATCATACTCACAATTGTAAGGTTTATTAAGGAAATAGCAGATTACAGTACAGGACTGAAAATGTCTCAGAATACAGCTTTTTTCTCAGCCATGCCTGCAGTCAGACTTCTCTCTGTGCCTCTGCCCTGCAGCCCCTCAGCCAGGTCTTGGCTTTGCTTGGGGCAAGTGTTAAAGAGCTCTTTTATCTCAACTGAGACGTGCCTACATACTCCCCAAGCCTCTAGTAAGCTGTGGCCCAGAAGGTGCTCAGCTCTAGCTCCGTGGCTCTGTAAGCCCAGCTTCCCCAGGTGGCTGGAGGCACCCACTCAGCTAGCAAGCCCGAAGGTGCTTAGCTTTCTTGTTCCCTGGGCCGGGAAGTCCACTGCACTGTCCCACACTGTCCCTCAGTCCTGCTGCCTCTGCTGTCACTGTCTCTGTCCTGCTACACCTCACCATCTCTTGTTGCTTCTGGTGTTAGAGCTATCTGTCTCCTGGATCTAAGATGTTCTCAGTGCAGGGACCCTGGCTCGAAAGGACATTCCTTGCTCTCATATTTTCTTTATGGTGGTAGTAAAGTACTCCCTTTCTGCCTCTGGAAGGGCACATTTCGAGCCTAGTGGGATGAGAAAACTAACCAATCCCCACAATAGTGTTCCAAGCACCTTATTTGAATGGTCCTACCCACACAAATGTGCCAAATATTATATTTGTATTATTAGAAAACTACCCAATCTCCTTCTTGGGCCACAAGTACCTTATTTGCTTAGTCCCATCCAATCTTTTGGTAGAAGTATTACAAGACTCTGGTTAGAAGGGCCATGTTGAGTAATCTATTGGACTGCAGTGTACCTGACCCAAGCCATGATATTTTTAATCTCCTCCTATGCATGTGAAAGGTGGAAAATGAATAAGGAGGGCCAATATAGAATTGCTGCCTTCGAATTACAGTGTTGGCTAAGAGTATTGAATATACTCACGAACAAATCTTGGAAGAAGCATAGCCAGAATGGTCTGTAGAAGTGAGGATGGTGACACTTCATGTCACAGACTTAGGACATGGTGTCAGGAGGGGCAAGTCCCTGGAGAAGGACTTCATGCTTGTAAAGTAGAGGGTCAGTGAAAAAGAGAAGGCCCCTCAACAGATGGATAAACAGAGTGGCTACAACAACAGACTCACGTGTAGCAATGATAGTGAGGATGGTGCAGGTCTGGGAAGTGTTTTGTGCTGTTGTTGACATGGTCACTATGAGTCAGAGCTGACTTGATGGCACCTAACAATAACAGCATAAATTGAAATTACAGGAAGAAGCCTAGTGATAATAAGAATCACAACAAATGTAAATGGACTAAAATCAGTTAACAGTTACTGATTACAAGACTGGGTAAAAATAAAATCAAATGTACATCTTTTCCAAAGTTTTACCTAACACCTAATGATGTGGAAAGCTGGAAAATAAAATATAGTAAAAGATACAGCAGACAAACACTGTTGTTGTTGTTGTTATGTGCCATCAAGTTGGCCCCGACTCATAGTGACCTCTTCTTGGGTTTCCGAGGCAGTATCACTACGAAAGTAGATTGTCCAACCCTCCTTCCAAGGAGTGGCTGGTGGTGCCTTAGGCATTATGCTACCAGACAAGTATAATATAAGATAAAAAAGGATTATTTTGAATAAAGACAGGTCTACATAGAAAAAAAAAAAAAAAAAAAAAAACACCTGTTGAGTCAATTCCAATTCATAGCAACCCTACAGGATAAAATAGAACTGCCTCATGGAGTTTCCAAGTCTGTAAATCTTTACAGAAGCAGACTGGCACATCTTCTCCCACAGAGAGGGCTTGTGTGTTTGAACCACCACCTTTCAGTTAGCAACTGAGTGCATAACCACTGCACCACCAAGCCTCCTTTACCTAATGATAACAGAAATCAATTCATCAAGGAGTTATATTTATTCTAAATTTGATTTTAATGTTTAATAAAATTTCAAAATACATAAAACAGATATTGATACGACTATGGGGAAGAGCTGACAGATCCAGCTTTATAGTAAGGTATTCCCAAACCATTATAAAACAATCAGTTAAAATCTCAGTCACTCAGTGAGTATTTACTGAGCACCTAGATCCTAAATGTTTGCGATCCTATCCTTTCTTAGCAACACTGGTGTGGGGCAGATGACATACAATTAAAATTCTGTCCAAGGCAGACAGTTACAGGAAAGAGATGGGTGTTCGATTTGGCAGTGCAGGCTCCCAGGGCAGGGCTGGACACGAGGAGTGGGCTAGAAGTGGGTAGAGTTTTAGATAAAATCTACATGCCTTAAAGGAGCTTCCACAAATCTGGGCCAGGATTTCGATGAGAACTGAGCAGCAAGGCATTGAATGATGCTTTACCTGAGGCGTGTGTGAAAAGAGGCTCAAACTCTGATGAAAGAAAACCTTCTGTTTTGAAAGCTTGTAGAGCAACAGTGAAAGTGTCTTTTGATGGCACACTGAGGGTCTGAGGAGGAACTGCTTTGGATGAGAGGCCCCCGTGCCTCCATTGAGGGATAAAGTTCTCAGCAGTGAAGTTCTCCTTCTTAAAGTAATAGACTATGCTCACCAGCCACAAGATCAGGACTTTGAGACTAGGGAAAAGAAGGCTCTTGCATGAAATACCTGAGTCACAGAAATGAGCTTGACTTTGCATCTGATGACCCGAGCTCCAGTCTTCACCTCATCCTTCAGAAGCTTGGTGAAGCTTTTTGCCTTAACCAAGCCAATTAAGAAGGAGGGGCTGTTATGAGTCTGATCTGACTCGACGGCAGTGAGGAAATCCTCCATCTCCTCGTTGGTTATTGCTGTTGTGTGTCATTGAGTCCATGCCAAGCAGGTCAGAGGAGAACCCCCCATAGTGTTTCCTGGGTTGTGGTCTTTACAGGAGCAGGCCCTCAGGTCTTTTATCCCACGGATCAGCTGATGGGTTCAAACCACAGAGCTTCTGGTTAGCAGCGAGCACTTAACTATTGTGCAACCAGAGCTCCTTCTCCCCATTTACAATATGAATTTTATAATTCTTAGCTATGCCCCAAGGTTGCTCACCTATGTTCCAAATACCTAATGAGATGAAAAAAAAAAAAAAAAAACTCAGTGCCATCCAACTCATAGTGACTCTGTCCTAGGTTTCTGAGGCGGTATTACTACAGAAGTAAATTGCCCAATCTTCCTTCCCAGGAGTGGCTGGTGGGTTTGAACCCCAGCCTTCTGGTTAGCAGTCAAATGCCTTAGGCACTAGGCCACCAGAGCTCCTACCGAATGAGATAGTGGATGTAAAATTTCATTGTAGTCTCCAAAAGCAGTGTACAAATCGACAGATTCACCATCCTGGTAACTAAGAAAGACATTCAAGAAAAGGAACCTGACAAATGTGTAGACTGTGTCCTAAAGAAAGAGTGGAAGATAAGATTTTCAAGCAAAATTCAGCAGAGGAGGGAGACCTTGGAATGCCTGCAAAATTGGTGGATTCCGTGTATGAAGAAGCATGCAGCCTTCCTGGAGGCTTTTGGGCAATGGCCAGGATGCTGAAATCTCAGTGGTAGCAACAATGAATTGTGCTGTTGTTAGTTGCCATCCATTGGCTCCGATTCATGGTGGCCCCCTGTCAGTGAGAAGAAACGTTGCCTGGTCCTGCCCTGTCTTGATGGTCTTCAGTTGCTCACATGCACTGTTATGGCCGCTGTGCATTTTGAGTGCCTCCAAATGCAGACAGCACATCTGCTAGCACTGTATCAGGCCCAATACTCTGTTGTGTTCTATAATGCCTTCATTGGCTAAATTTTGGATGTTGTTCACCAGACCTTTCTTCCTAGTCTGTCTCAGTCTGTAAACTCTGCTGAAACCTGTCCACCATGGTTTACACTGCTGCTATTTGAAATACCACTGGCATAGCTTCCAGCCTCATAGCAACATGCAAGTCCAACCCCCCCAGTGGGACACACTGACAGGTGGGCAGTGGAAATGATTGTAGTGGATATTTATGACCTCGTCAACTCAAAATAGCACAACCCTTCTGAGAAATTCTCCTCCAAACCACAGTGTTCTATTGAAGTTCACCAGTCAGTGAGAACTTACACAAAGTGGTCATGCAACAGAAGCCAAGCCAATAAGAAGGGTCACCTGATTTTTTTGTTTGGTAATTTATCTGAAAAATAAATGAACTTCCCTCTCTATTAACAGTAATATGGTAACATGATACCCAAGTACTTGAGGGCCAGATCTCTCTCTCTCCTGTTAGCCAACTGCCCCCTTGTCACCTTCTGTTACATAAGAATGAGGTGACTTGATAGCCTAGCCTTTATGTTGTGTCTTCTATGGTACTCTAACCCTAAACCTTAATACTAACCCTATGCTTCACAGCATCTCATTCACTCTTCTCAAACATGTCAAGATGTAGACACTATTGCATTTAATGGAAAGGTGAGGAGTTGGATGGATTTGACCAAGTTCACCCACCTAATAAGTTGTTGCTATTAGGAGCCATTGAGTCAGTCCCAATCATAGTGACCCTGTGAACAATAGAATGAAACACTGCCCGGTCCTGCACCATCCTCACAACTGTTGCCAGGCTTGAGCCCATCCTTGTAGTCATTCCCTTGATGGTCTTCCCCCATTTGACTGATGCTTCACTTTACCCAGCATGATATCTTTATCCAGGGACTAGTTCCTTCTGAAAACATAACCAAAGAATGAGAAACAAAGTCTGGCCATTCTTGCTTCTAAAGAACGTTCTGGCTGTACTTTCTCCAGAACAGATTTGTTGGTTCTTCTAGCAGCCCATGGTACCTTCAACATTCTTCTCTAACACCACAGTTCAAGGCATCAATTTTTCTGCAGTCTTCCTGAGTCATTGTCCAGCTTTCACATGTGTATAAGGCTATTGAAAACACCATGAGTTAGGCCTGGCATACCTTAGTCTTCAAAGCGACATTTTTGCTCTCAAACATTTTAAAGAGGTCTTTTGCAAGAGATTTGCCCAACCCAATATGTGGTTTGATATCTTCACTGCTGTTCCCATGGACACTGATTGTGGATAGAAGCAAAATGAAATCTCTGACAACTTCAATTTTTTCTCCACTTGCCAAGATGCTGATTGGTCCAGTTGTGAGGACTGTTGTTTTCTTTATGTTGAGATGTAATCCATACAGAAGGCTTAAGTCTTTGAAGTCTTTGATCTTCATCAACAAGTATTTAAAATCTTCATTTTCAGCAAGCAAGGCCTTTGTGATGGAAATTAAGCTGGAGATCTCAAGATAGAATTTTGCATGACCAATGACTCCAAAAAAGAAAAAAACAAACTCACTGCCATTGAGTCAAACCCAACTCATAGCAACTCCTCCTTGGGTTTCCAAGGTGGTATCACTATGGAAGTTGATTGCCCACCTCCAGCCTTCTGATTAGGAAATGCCTTAGTCACTATGATGCCCTAATTCATTGCAAATATCTTTTTTCAACAACATAAACAGTGACTACACATGGACCTCATCAGATGGAATGCACAGGAATCAAATCAACTACATCTGTGGAAATAGGCTATGGAGAAGCATAATATCATCCATCAGAACAAGGCCAGGGGCTGACTGTAGATCAGACCATTACTGTCTCATATGCAAATAAAAGTTGAAGTTGAAGAAAATTCAGACAAGTCCACAAGAGCCAAAATATGACCTTAAGTATATCACCTGAATTTAGAGGCCATCTGAAGAATAGATTTGATACATTGAACACCACTGACCAAAGACTAGACCAGTTGTGGGATGATATCAGGAACATCACACATGAAGAAACCAGTAGGTCATAAAAAAGACAAGAAGGGTATGCATGAACTGTTGAACATAAAACAAGTTTATTATGTAAATTTGCATCCAAGCACAATAAAAATAATAAATAAATAAGACACGAAAGGAAGAGAAGATCAAAACAGATGTCAGAAGAGTCTCTGAAGCTTGCTCTTGAAAGGAGAGTGGCTAAAGTGAGTGGAAGAACTGATGAAGTTAAAGATCTGAAAAGATGATTTCAAAGGAATAGCTTGAGAAGACAAAGTACAATGTTGTAAGGAAATGTGCAAAGACCTGGAAATGGAAAATCAAAGGTGAAGAACACACTCAGCATTTCTCAAGCTGCAAAAACTGAAGAAGAAATTCAAGCCTCAAATTGAAATATGAAGAATTCTATGGGGAAAATATTGAATGATACAGGAAGAATCAAAAGAAGATGAAAGGAATTCGCAGAGTCACTGTACCAAAAAGAACTAGTTGATGATTAACTATTTCATGAGGTAGGGTATGACCAAGAACCAATAGCATCAAAGGAGGAAATCTAAGCTGCACTGAAGAAATTGACAAAAAGCAAGGCTCCAGGAATGAATGGAATACCCATTGTGGTAGTTAAGTTTGTGTGTCAATTTGGCTGGGCCTGGTTAAGTGGCTGGGCAACTGGATGTAGTATTCCCCATGATGAGACTAGTAATCAATTCCATGGTGGAATCTACTGTGAGCAGCTGTGTAGCTGCCTTAGGGATGTGGTCTGCTTCCTCTATATAAGGAGAAGCCTTGACAGACAGTCTTTAGCTTATGGCACACTTCAACCCTGCATGTAGCCTTGTCATTGTTCAGCAGCCTACCATGCTCTGACAACATTGGGACTTCCAATGGACTTGAATTAGTATACCCTGCTCTGTGGTTTGGTAACATCGGGACTGTGTCTTTTTACTTGTCAACCTTGGGCTTATCAGCCTCAGCAACCAGCAGCTGAGTGAACAAATGCCTCCAGCTTCAGTGGGCCAGGAGCAGGAGGCAGAGCTGAAGCCCAAGGTTGAGAGGCTTTCACCGAGCCCCTAGAGCCTGGCACTTTGAACTTGGACTAAAAGCCTCCAAACTGTAAGAGAATAAACTCTTGTTTGTTCAAGCCATCCCATTTGTGGTAAATTCCTGTCAGAGTGGCACTAGGGAACCGGAACACCACTGAGATATTCCAACAAATGGATGCAAAGTTAGAGGATCTCACCTGTTTATGCCAAGAAATTTGGAAGATAGCTGTCTGGCCAACCGACCAGAAGAGATCCATGTTTGTGCCCATTCCAAAGAAATGTGATTGTGATCCAACAGAATGTGGAAATTATCAGACAATATCATTCATATCACACACAAGTCAAATGTGGCTGAAGATAATTCAGAAATGGTTGCAGCACTACCTTGATGATGAATGGCCAGAAATTCAAGCTGGATACAGAAGAGGGTGTGGGAGGAGAGCTATCATTATTGGTGTCAGATGGATCTTGGCTGAGAGCAAAGAATACCAGAAAGATGTCAACTTGTGTTTTATTGACTATGCAAAAGCATTTGACTGTGTGTGTAGTAATAAACTATGGACAACATTGTAAAGAATGGGAATTTCAGAACACTTAATTGTGCTCGTGAGGAATCTGTACATAGACCAAGAGGCAGTCATTCAAACAGAACAAGGGGATACTGCATGGTTTGAAATCAAGAAATGTGTCAGGGTCGTATCCTTTCACATACTTAATCAATCTGTATGCTGAGAAATAATCAAGATCAGGGGAAGACTCATTAACGACATGTGATATATAAATAACACACCATTTTCACTAGTAAGTTACACTATTACTATTCCAACACATCTCATTGCAGACTGTGTGCATCAGTACTGGCCATGGCTTAACCTGCAATGTAGGGTGTAGATCTTTCGTGGTAAGGAAAGGGTCTAATTTCAGTGGCTTCCCACCTCTGCCAGGGTCCTGGAGCATCAGTGTCATATGACCTCAAACAACATTAGTGAAGAAAAACACAGAAAGCTTGAAAAGCTCCAAAGACATTCTCCAGATATCGCAAGGCCAAAACCAAACCAAATCCACTGCCATTAAGTAGATTCTAACTCATAGTGATCCTAGAGGACAGAGTAGAACTGCCCCATAGAGTTTCCAAGACTGTCAGTCTTTACAGAAGCTGACTGCCTCATTTTTCTCCCACTGAGTGGCTGCTGGGTTTGAACCATGTACTTTTTGTTTAGCAGCTGAATGTCTTAAGCACTGTACCATTCCAGGTCCTTGTCTAACAATGGCAGGTACTTTGACATCTTGTTTTTACTGTGGCAGTGTTATGAATTGAACTGTGTCCCCCCAAAATATGTGCCAACTTGGCTAGGCTATGGTTCTCAGTGTTCTGTAATTACCCTCCATTTTGTGAGCTGATGTAATTATTGTGAATCCTAACTTCTATGATTTTAATGAGGCAGAACTAGAGGCAGTTATGTTAAGAAGGCAGGATACAATTCACAGGATTAGGTTGTTCTGAGATATAAAAGAGATTGAACAAGGCAGCAGAAATGGAAGGATCATATACCACCAAGAAAGAAGAGCCAGGAACAGAGTGTGTCCTTTAGACCTGGGATCCCTGTGCTCAGAACCTCCTAGACAGGGGAAGATTGGTGCCAAGACACATGGAGATCTCCAAGAAATGCCAGGCCAACAGAAGTAGGAGGGAGACAAGGACCTGCCTCCAAAGAAGACAGAGAGATCCTCCCCCGAGAAACGGCACCCTGAACTTGGACTTCTAGCTCCCAACCTGTGAGAGATTGCACTTCTGGTTGTTAAAGCCACTTCCCTGTGGAGTTTCTGTTCTAGAAGCACTAGGTAACTGAGACAGGCAGTTAGAGCTGAGAGAAAAGGCTTCCCATGTCCTGTAGAATCAGTACTGATCAAAAATGCCTTTAATTTGCAAGACAGGGCACTGAAAAGCAGACAGATAAAAAATAAACTGCTAAATAGCTGACTAGGATAAAGCACGGCTTGTTCTCAGTGTGGCCTCTGCACAGGGCTGACTCCTCTCGTCAGTGGGTGACAGCCATCTCTGCCCTGCCTCATCTCGGCACTGCCTGTCTCACATGGACCTCTCTCTGCAGCTGTATTTTAGAGGCGTCAGAGTTTGCACTCTTATTAGCACATTGATCAGACATATATTTTACTTAAAAACAAGGGTGCCTGTGGGACTTGGGGAAAAAAAATTCCAAAAATGAAGCCACACTGGAAATATTAAATAGAGAGCGAGTAGTAAAACATACAGCTCAAGTAGCAATAACACGGACCTCCAATGGGCCTCCTGAGGAATTAGAAAGTGCAGCTTCATTCCGCGGGTGTGTTCGGGCCGGAATAAATCAACGCCGGGTGCCAAGGGGAAGGAGGACCCCGGCCTATCTTTATGGAAGAGATGTGGGATGCCGAGTCAGGGAGTGGGCCTGAGACGTACAGACTGCTTTTGAAACTGAAACATGAATATGGTTGTAATTTTAATGTTTCTTGCTGGAAAAAGGTCACCTTTGGTGAGGTCGGGGTGTTCTGAAGGTCATTTTGCATTGAGAGCTGCCTCCCTTGACTTTTCATGCAAAGAGGCACAGCACTTGTGACACACGAAATGGCTTCTTCACAGACCCCATGGCTATTTCCATCAACACCGGTGATTCTCACATGGAGTGGAATGCGCACTGATGGCACGAGGCTCCACAGTCCCTCTGGCTGAAGGTTCAGGAGAGAAGATGGAGAGGAGGTGTTTATTTTTCTTTAAAGAGATAGTGGCCATATTTCCAAACTGGAAGTGCAGCTCCAGGTACTGAGGAAAATCAGGGAAGCATGCTTGCTTATGAGTCCCTGGTGGTGAAAGTTGTGTAGAACTCAGCTGCCAACTCAAAGGTTGGTGGTTCGAACCCACTCAGAAACATCTCAGAACAAAAGCTGGGCCACTAAGCGTTCCTTGAGTTTAGGTCTGTTCTGACACACATGGACTTGTCATGAGTTGGAATTGGCTCAATGGTAACGGTTTTGTGTATGTGGTTTTTTGCCCTCCACCACCAAAAGTCTGCCTTTACTAAAGGTGCATTGAATTCAAAACACTCATCAGTAACCCCTTCCTTCAGAAAATGCAGGCTAGACTTGCAATTATAGAATGATTTTCCATGGGATTATCTGAGATTTCATCTCTGCAACTTCCCGCAGGGAGTGGAAGGAAATGGCCCTGGAGCTGACTTGGCACAGTTCAAGTCCCGAGGCCTCTGCTTGTCACCTGTGTGACCACAGTGAAGGCATTTCCCCTCTCTGAACCTCAATGACCTCAACTGGAATGCAGTGATGACAATATTTTTATCTAATCCCAGGCTAAGTAGGAATGAAGATAAGGTCACGTGATTGGGAGTGATTTGTGAAATAGTTCAAAATGAAGGGAATTATTTTTATTAACAGCTTGCATGGTTAATGATTGTGATGCTCATTTTAATAGTTGTGTACGTACCCGCTGTTGTTGTCACTGTCGTTGAATCAGCCCTGGGTCATGGCGATCTCATGGACAACGCAATGAGACACTGCCTGGTCCTGCCCTATCCCCATGAGCACTTGTGGATCAGACTGTTGGAGCCCACAGGGTTTTCACTGGCTGCCTTGTGGAAGTGGGTCCCCAGGCCTTTCTTCCTAGTCTCTCTTAGTCTGGAATCTAAGACTAGGATCCCCTCAGGATCCTAGCAACACTCAACGCTGTACTGACAGACGGTGGGGGCTGCCCAGGAGGTGCACTGGTTGGGTATTGAGCCCAGGTCTCTCACATGGAAGGAGAGAAGCCTCCCACCAAGCCCACACTGCCCCTAGAATACACTTCTGTTGCCTGCATTCTGCAGGGACTGTCAGCCTATATTGAAGTTATTCTAAAGAAAAATACACAGAAATGATATTTTAAAAAGTGAATACTACACAAGGTTGTATCGCTAGAGAGTTGATACCTTGTATTAGGACAGAAAAAAAATGTATCTATAAACAATCAATAAGGAAAACTGAGCCCATTTTCTACCTTCTTGGAATAGTGTGCTTTTGGATTTGATACATACTGGAATCAGAGTAGAAAAATGTCTTTGTCTTCTCACCTCCTGGATCAAGATTCTTTGTTGTCTAAATAGTCACTAAACAAATCTTCCAACCCCATCCACTGGGGTCAATACTCTGTGTGTGTGTGTACGTGCATGCACGAGTGTGCCCATGTGTGTAATGTGTGCATGTGCATCCGTGTGTATGTGTATGAGAGTGTGTGTGCATGTGTCTGTGTGATGAACACCAGCCTTAGAAGACAAAACGTACTTACCCAGTAGCAGGAGAAGTTGTAATAAATGGTCCAGGCAGATGGTATTGCTCATTCCCATCCCCCCTTCACTGCACCCCACCTTCCACTTTGGGATCTGGTGTTTCTCAGTGCTGGCTGCTACACCCCCTCTTTCAGCAGGAAGCAAAGGTGTGTGGCAGCCATCCAGGCTGTGGGGGACCCAGGTGCTCGCCTTCTGGAAAGTATCCAGGTGTCCCCAGGGCTCAAAAGAGGTGAATATCCAGGTGTAAGAATTGTCTATTCCTTGTTGTTGCTTCCCCGCCTGTGCCCTCCTGCCTACATCTGAATGGTCTTGGGCAAGTGGCTAAGTTGTGCATCCACATCTGCCATGTGCACAGGCCAGAGATGCGAGGGGGTGCATAAAGCACATTGTTCATCCGTCCAGGATGACTACGGAAGTAAGGTGAGAGAGTTCTCTTGCATTTCCCCTGGAGGACTTCCCAACATAGTTATCTGAAGACAGACCACGTCTTTCCTGTCTCATATCCCAGGATATCTCAGATCCTGTCTCATACGTTCTTCCGTTCAGGTAAGAGCAAGCAAAATAGTATGCAAAGAGCTGTGTGCATTGTCAGAGCCATTCCAGTGCTTTCTCCCTCTCATTTTCTCACTCTGATCAAGATCCCTGCCTTTGAAAAGTTTACTATCTAATGGAGGAGAGTGAGATAGCCATGAAATAATGAGTTAAAATGACAATGGTGCTAACTGCTACAAAGAATTTCAGGAGGGAGAAGGGTGTATGAAAATAGGGCTGATCAACTTTGGAGAATTCAGAAGAACTTTCCTGAGAGAGACTGAACTGGGACTTGTAGGATGAATAAGAATAATCCAGGAAGATGGGAGCAAGACCAGATGGGGCTTATCACAGGCTGCTGGGAGAGTCTATCCTTCTTTGAAGAAGAGAAGAAGGCAGGGTGCTGTTGCATGTTCCAATATGTTCCGCCCAATTTTTGACTCTCCTTTCATGAAGAAGTGCCAGGCATGTCCCTTAAAACTGAATAGACTTTTATGATCACCTTGATGAATAAAAGGTGAGAGAAGATGATGCTTTGTGTCATCTGAGGCTAGGTCATGGAAGACCTTGCAGCTCCTGGAAGGTTCTCTTTGGAAGGTCTCTGAAAAGGCTACTACTGGTCCCTCTCATTCAGAACCCATCTGTTCCCTCCTTTGAGAACTTAGCTGCTCAGAAAGGCCTTAGGTCGGTGCTTCAGTGTACAGTCCTAGCTGAGCCTGTCCTCAGCCACCCCAGCCTGAGTGGAAGGCACAGCTTTGGAGATGGCATCGTGGAAGTGATCCCCAATCCAGCTGTTCTCATGCACAGCCTCTGCTCTTAGAAAGCACAGGACAGAGAAGAGCCATTGCCTCTGGGCCTCCTTCTTAGCGTCCACACAGGCAATTGCTGAGGACAGTGAGATTGTTGTTGTGGCTCTTCTAGACATAATGTAGTCTGTTTCTGAGCAAAGGAAAGCGAGGGTGAGCAGTGTGACCAGAGGACAGATTATGGGGCCTGGCGTGATGTGAAATGAGGCTCCAGATTCCACCCAGCTTCTGGGGCCATATTGAGTACTTTGGTCACACTCCATAGAGTACAGAGAAGAGTGAAGGGTTTTAAACTGGGAGAAACAAAATCAGATTTGTGCTTTGAAAGATCTCATGGGCTACAGTGTAAGGAATGTAGGATTGCTGGGCGAATGCAGTTTTGTAGAGATCCCACCTCAGAGGTGATCAAAGTGTCTGAATAAGAGATGATAGCACCAGGGCTAGAATGGCAGTGAAAAATATTGATAATATTGAAGATATTTGAGAGATTTTTGTTGTTGTTGTTGTTATGTGCCATCGAGTCAGACCCAACTCATAGCAACCCCTCCTTGGATTTCCAAGGCAGTATCACTACAGAAGTAGATTGCCCCATCTTCCTTCCAAGGAGTAGCTGGTGGGTTTGAACCACCAGCCTTCTGGTTAGCAGTCAAGTGCCTTAGGCACTACGCTATAAGAGATTTTTAGAGGGTGTAATTAACTTGAGTTGGTCACAGCTTTACGAAGAGGGCAAATCTCTAAGACATGTCTTAAGACAATCCACTCTCATACATGTGTCTGTCGTCCTTTGGTAGCTAGCATGTTGCTGTGATGCTGGAAGCTATGCTACCCATATTTCAAAAACAGCAGAGTCCTCCACGATGAACAGGCTGCACAGAGCTTCTGGACTAAGACAGGCTAGGAAGGAAGGTCTGGTGATCTGCTTCTGAAAATAGGCCAGGGAAGGTGCTGGATCACAGTAGAAGATGGTCTGATCCAATGCTGGAAGACCGGTCCCCTAGGTGGGAAGGCACTGCACAATGGGCTTAGCAATGGACTCAAATATATCAATGATCACAAAGATGGCTCAGAATTAGCCAACACTTCGTTATATTGCACACAGGGTCCTGTGAATTCAGAGTTGTGGCAAATAAAACAACAATGATTGATCATGATGCTATTTACTAAAATGGCACCCTGGAAGAAGACTGTGGTGTTATTAGAAGAGGATGAAAAGTCAAGAATTTAATCTTGGACTTTAATTTTAATACAACTTTCAACATTCAAAGTGGAGATGGTGGGACTGAACATACTTGAAAACAAGAAGCTTGCCTCTGGCCATCAGATTGGGAGTGTAGAAATGAAGACTGCAGCCACAGGCTTGATATGTCTGTCAAAGGAAGAACAGATTGAAAAGAAGATGGTGCAGCATGAAGGAACACCAACACCGAAAGTCAGTGGAAGATGATGGGCTGATAAGGAAGAACTAAGAACTGGAGAAGGACAAGTGGCAGGGCGGTCATGGGAGCTCAGAAACAGTCACAGAGAGGACTGCAATCCAGATGAGCCAAGGGAGAGCTGGTCTGGAGGGTGGGTGCCAGCAGAGGACAGATGGGGTAGGTGAAGAAGCGAGAGGTAGGAGTTGTAGAGGTGAACTGAGTGTCTCCAGAATATGTCTGTGAAAAGGAAGAGTGAGAGAAAATGTTAGCTACACAAAGAGTGGGCACCAGAAGATTTCTCTCTCACTTGCCCAAACATTTGAGAAGATCCTGATTAGATTATTGAGCATCAATGTGAAGGATCTAGTCAAGTGCACTGGAGAGAGACAAGAAATAATTGAGATTTTAAGATTCCTGAGAGAACGAGAAAGATTGTCAGAACAAAGAGAAGGAAATGACCTCAGATCAGAAGAGAGAGCTTCCTCTAAGATATTAGGATGTAAGCAGAGGTTGTAGGTAAGTTGAAGTTTTAACATTCAGGACCGTTGAGAGAGTTCTTATCCTACTGTTTCAGGTTTCTCTGAGAAGTAGGGTGGTTTGTCAACTTCTGGGTGTTGGAAGGGTGGTTGTCAGAGATTTGAGAGAAGTACTAAGAGTTTGAAATATTTGTAGAGAAAATATAACCTTGATGGATCATGAGAACAAAGGAGTCCTGCTTCACAGTGGTGACTATTTTATTTTTTTCTGAGGCTAAACATATTGTGTTTGCCTTGCTGGGCAATCTCCTCCAGCAGCACTCATTTCTCACATAACAGCAGTGGACCATTGAGTTCATCTAGAGTTTGGGTTTCACCAGACGAATGTGAAAGATGGACAAAGGAGTTTAGGGTATTGGCAAAAATATTCCTAAACTCTTTGGAAAAAAAAAAAAAAAAAAGAGGAAAGGTAAGGCATGAGAATGTGGAGCAATTAAGAGAAAGACCGTGGGCTTAAAGGCTGGGAATGAAATTGTGGGATTTCAACAAAACAGATTTCATCTGCCAGCAACATCACTGGCCCTTAAACTCACTAAAACTCACTGCCATATATTTGATTCTGAGTCACAGAGACCCCCATTGGGTTTCTGAGGTGGTAAATCTTTACGGAAGTAGATCACCGAGCCTTCCTTCCACAGGGTGGCTGATGGGCCCTTAAAACAAGTCCTTAAAGACCGATAGTATATTCTCTACCTTCTTGTCATTAAGACCAAGCTAATTAAGGGCATGGGAGCCTGAAGTAACAGGACTATCATTCTTCATCACAACCGTTGTAGGAGAACCTTGCCTTACCCTATCGCAGTAACCGTGGAGCCTGCAGCTGGCAGGCCTGCAGTTTCTCTTGTGGACTCACAAGCCAGTTTCAATCAGTACACGAGGAAGATGAAGGAAAGGAGCAACGTAGAGCCGACCTGCAGAAGCTGAAGCATCCCAAAGATGGTTTTTCCGTTCCTTTCGTGTTCAGGTCTATGTCTTAATGCCACATGACACAATTAGTTATCTGTCACATCTCCTATTTTGGATGTCTTCCAAGGGTCTTCTCATCCTCTAGGGCCTTGCCAGTCAGTAAAGGGGAACTTGCCCGGTGGCTTGTTCAACTTCATGACCCCGTGTCTGGCTCAGCATTGACACTGTGGAATGAACACATTATTGAACTCATGATTCAACTTGTTTCCCGGGGCTCTCTGTCACTTACAGGAAAATACTCAACACTTTAGCATGACATTTCTTTCTGAAAAATAGACTTAAAAAAAAAAAAAAAAAAAAAAAAACAATTTTAGGTTTACAGAGAAGTCCTGCAGCAAGTTCCTATATGCCCCCTTCCTCCTCACATTGGTTCCCCGATTATTAGCATCTTGCAATTCTTTGTGGCTCTTTTTAAATATAATTGTTGAGCCATTATTGATACATTCTTTTAAGTGCAGAATTGTAGTTTACGTGAGTGTTCACCCTTCTTGTTGTAGAATCCTCTGGATTTTGACAGATGTTCAATGTCATGTGTCCACCACAGCCACACCACACGGAAGACTTCCACTGACTGAAATATGCCCTGTGCTTCACCTCTTCACCCCCTCCTCTCCCTAAAGCTCTGAAGTCGCTGAGTTTTTACTGTCTCTTTCACAGACTGCCTTCTTCCACTTAGCAATATGCACTTAAGGCTCCTTCATATCTTGTCATAGTCTGATAGTTCATTTCTTTTATCACTCAATAACATACCGTTTTATGGATGTACCACAGCTTGTTTATCCATTTACCTGTTGAAAGACATCTTGATTGCTTCCGATGTTTGGCAGTTATGAGGGAAAGTGCTCTAAGCATTCATATGCAGGTATATATATGTGTGTGTGTGTGTGTGTATGTGTGTGTGTAGAGCTGTTACAATTTAAATTCATGGTTGCATACTTTCTGATGAGGAATATACTACCATCTCATCCTTCCTCTGACGGAGGTAAGATGTTTTGCTTTTATTGCCCTCTAGCTTTTTTGAAAGATATCCTCCTCGCTTTTGGTTTGCTGCAATTTCAATATGATGGGCCTCAATGCAGGCTTTGGATGGGGAGCGGGGCTGGTGGTTACCTTGCTTATCGTTCTCTGGGCCTCCGGGATTTTGGGTTTGATGTTTGTCAATCATTTGGGAAAACTGTCATCCAACATTATTTCAAATATTTCCTCTACTCCTTTATTGTCATTCTGATATTTCAATTATGTGTATATTATATCTTTCATAATGGTCTCACGGTTCTCATCTATTCTATTCTGGGATTTTCTTCTCTTTCTTCTTCCTCTTCCTCCTCCTCTTCTCCTTCATCTTTTTCTTCCTCCTCCTCCTCATCTTCTTCTCTGTTTGCATCTCAGTTTGTGGAGTTTCAATTGACAATCCTTCCACATCACTGATATTTCCATGGCTGAATTCGGTCTATTGATGAGCCATCGAGGCATTACTCATTTCTGTCACAGTAGGTTTTTGTTGTTTGTTTTTATTTCCAGCATTTACTTTTGATTTCTACTTCGAGTTCCCATTTCTCTGTTTACACCTCCCATCTGTTTTTGCCTGTTGTTCATTTCTTCCATTAGAGTTCTTAATACAGTTATTTCCAATTCCAACTCTAGTATTTCCAATTCCAAATCTAGTATTTCCAAATGGTCTGCCACATCTGAGTCTGGTTCTGATGCTCAGCCTATCTATTCAAACTGTGTTTTTCTTTTTTATCTTTTATCATGCCTTGTAATATTTTTTGAAAGTTAGACATGATACATTGGGTAGGAGAAATTGAGGTGGCTTTAATCACAATTCCCTGCAAAGCTCTATTGATGTTTATGTGGTGATAAGGGGTAGTGGTGGGGGAATCATTATGTAATCCTGCGATTAGTTTTCAGTTTTTTCGTGAGCCTGGGCCCCTTGGTTTGGACCTTTACAGTTGCTTCTCAGTTTTCTCCAAACCCTTCAGGTGAGACTGCAAGGCTGGAGGGTGCTAGAGCCGAGTGTTCCCCCTCCTCCTTGCTTGTCTGCTGTTGCTAGGTGCCATAGAGTCAGTTCCACTCGTAGCGACCACATGTGCAGCAGAACTAAGCACTGTGCAGTCCTGCACCATCCTCAGAATTGTTGCTATGTCCGACCCCATCAGTGCAGCCAGATGCCAGGCCATCTCACTGAGTATCCTCCTCTTCTCCATTGCCTCCATGTTCCAATGCACAATGTCCCCCTCCAGGGACTGGCCCCTCCTGGTAGTACGGCCAAACTACATGAGAGGAAGTCTTGCCATCCTCACTTCTAAGGACCATTCTGGCTGTACTTCTTCCAAGACAGATTTGTTTGTTCTTCTGACAATCCACGGTATATTCAATGTTCTTCACCAACAACATGATTCAAATTCATCAATTCTTTTTCAGTCTTCCTTATTCATTGTCTAGCTTTTGCATGCATATAAAACTATTGAAAATATCACCACCTAAGTCTTCATGTCACCTACCTTGGTCATGTTGTCAGAAGGGACCGTTCCCTGGAGAAAGATGTCATGCTTGGTAGGGTGGAGGGTCGACAAAAGAGCAGGAGGCCTTCAAAGAGATGGATTGACACAGTGGCTGTGATGATGCGTTCAAATATAGCAGGGATCACGGAGCTGGCATGGGATCGGGCAGTGTTTCGTTCTGCTGTGCATGGGGTTGCTATGAGTCAGAAATGACTTGATGGCACTTAACAACAAGAAGTCTTTAAAGTGACATCTTTGCTCTAACACTTAAGAGGTCTTTTGCAGTAGATTTGCCCAGCACAATACATTGCTTGATTTCTTGACTGCTGCTTCCATGAGACTTGATTATGGATCCAATTAAAATGAAATCCTTTATCTTTCTATCATGATGTTCCTTTTTGGTCTAGTTGTGAGGACTTTTGTTTTCCTTGTGTTGAGGTGCAATCCACACTGAAGGCTGTAGTCTTTGACCGTCTCCATAGATCCTTCTTGTTTACATAGGCTGTATAAGCACACTTTGGTTGGGCTCTGGGGAAGTCATTGTCTTTGAAGGCAGGCCAATGTTAAGTAGAACAGAGCATCATTTCCAAATGGTTCACTTCCCCTTCTTCCTGACAAATGCATGCAGGGATTTTTCTTTTAGTTTCACAATGAAAGCCTGGTAGGACATTTGAAGTAAAACGTTGTCAATTGTGAAGGGGCAACCATAATTCTGGGCCTCTAGGAGGTCTTATCTCCCATGCTAGTCCATGCTAAGTCCCTAACAATTAGTCAATAATTGTTCATTCCTATGAATGTGGGGTCCTGAGGGATGGATTTCTGTCCTGGGAACTGCTGGCCCTCTCTGCTTTGCTCTGGGCTTCTTCAGCTTGCAGATGCCTTGGGACTTCAGTGCTTGGTGGATCTCAGGGAAATTGTTGATTCCCAATTTCATAATTTTTATACTCTTTTAGGGATGGGAGTGATGGCTTTCAACTCTTTCAATATCAAATCAGAAAACGAATAGACTTCCCCATAGAGAGGAGACATTAAATAATACTGAAAATGGGAAAATCAAGAGATAATGGCAAAAGTATGTGATTTAAAAGTATACCCACTCCTCGCTTATCAACATGGTTAGCCTCCAAAGATCAAGCCTTTATGCAAAATTGGCATCATGTGAGGAGTGGGAGGATGTGGAGGCAGGCCTGAAGCCTGCATCCACGGAGCTGCTGTGTCCCCAACACCGCTGTGCTCTGGATCCCAGTGCCCTGCCATCAGGGCTGGTCCTCAAGTGGACCTGACACCTGGTGGCAGGACATGAGCCACGGCTGGCTCTGTGGCTCAGGCAATCAGTGGAGCCAAGGGTCAAGGCAGCTGGTGGGGGTCGCTGCCAGTGCCCGTGACCCCACAGCCATGCCCTCCTCAGCCATAGTCACTTGCTGCTGCCCCACAGGCCAGGGAGAATACCACAGAAGTGGGCAATGTGTGGCTGGTCTTAGAGGCTTCGACTCCTTAGCCAAGAGCCTGGAAACTGGCAGCTGCTCAGAAGAGGAGCTCAGCAGCTGGGATTGTGGAGAAGGAAGGGGCGGCCAGCTTCTGCTGCAGCCCAAGGTCCCGAAGTACCTCCAGCACCCTTCCTGCTGCAGGACTAGATCCCTCCAGGGTGTAAGAGCAGAGGAAGCGCAGCAGCGACCTCCCCAATCTCGGCCTGGCCCTGGGTCCTCCATGCTATCGCAGGCCCTTCTTGCAAGGGTTCCTTCAAAATCCCCCTCAAAATTCTCTTTCACGCTAAGAGCTGCAATAGTGACTCTGGCAGTGGGGAGGTGACCAGCAAGAGGTCTTGTGAAGCGCTGACTGCCTCAGTGGTGAGCCTGGGGGCCTGGGCAGCTTTGCATGCTGGGACCTGGAAGCGGGGAGGACACCCAGGTTCACACCTAAAACAATCGGGCAGTAGATTTTTTTACTATTGTTGTAAGGGCCAGATGCCGGATAATGAGACTGGGGATAAGTGAGAAGTCAGTGTCTATGAACAAATAAATGGGAAGCTTGCAAGTGTTTATCTCTGAGGAGCTGGATTAGAAGCGGAGAGGTTGGAGTAAGGGATTATAAACTATTTGTCTCATTAAGCTATGTACACGGATTACTCTTATAACAATTAAAAATAAAAATTACATGTTTATGAATCTGTTGAGTCTACGTTTGAGGTGAAAAGATGGTAATGGCTTTTGCTATCTGTTATTGTTTAGGAAAAAAAAATGAAAAAGTAATTTTCCCATTGGTACGTCAGTGCAGTCTGCATTTCTTAGTTATTACTTATCTTTTTTATTTCATCAGAAATAGTTTATAATTGAAAAGAGAATTGGTCGGAGAGAGATGATGATACAATCTATAAGGTATGAGTGTATGCACAAACTGTTAGATTACTGAGGTCTGTGAGCAGCCTGACCATAACAACACTGAAGCTTTGCATACTGTTTATGGCTGTTTACCATGTGTTCCTCTATCTAAAATTTGCACTGGATTAGAGCTTAGTGTCCCCAATTTAGCAATAAAGATACGAGGCTACAGAGATGAATTGGCTTGCCTGTGGTTTCCTGGTCAGAAAGAAGTGGAGTCGTATCTAGAATGCTGGTAGTTTTCTCTCTCCAATCTTTTTGTGGTGCTGTCTCTTGGGCACTGGATAGAGTCAGTTATGCTGCAGTGACAAACAGCCCCCTCATCTCAGTGAATTAAAGCAGCAAAGATAGGTTTAAGGCTCATGCTACAAGTCTATCCCATGTCATTTGGGGACCTTTTCAGTGTTATACTTGTCCTCATTCCAATTCAGCCTATCAGAAAAGCCACTACCTGGGACATTGACAGGTATGATGACAGAGGGGAAAGATACCTAAAGCTCTCAAGGATCTTACATAGAAAACTATACACCCGAGTTTGGAATTAGTGCCCACATTTCTACTCAGGCTCTGGCCAAGAAAAATTATGGGACTTCATGTGCCTGGAAAGGGATTTTTGGGGAATTTGGAGAAATGCCCTGATGACTGCCCAGCCCCTATGCTCCCGGGTGATCCACACCACACTTTCTTAATACCATGGCTGCTTGTCATTTCAGTTCGTCAACATGAATGTCTACTCTTATTTTCTTTCCAAAGGCTGTGCTTCATTTGTCCTCAAATAGTAACAAACATTGGGGTGACAGTGGAAAGGGAGTGAGTGAGGGGAGGAGGAATCATTCAAGTGAAGCATGTTCCAGAATACCCATCAACCTGGCTATGTTCTAATCATGTTGCTTGCTGCACCCAAGTGTGAAAATCAAGTGCCTTCCTTCAGTGATCCTGGACCCGACCAGTGTCACCACCAGAGAGCATCAGTATCATGTTCAGGCTTGATGACAATGACAAGCAGCTACAAAAGTAACTTAGTTCTTCTACCCTAAAGACTATGTCTGAAGAAAAGGAGACACTTCTTTAGTCTAAACCAAAAATTAACAGGGACCTGATGAGGATGGCTGGGATGGAATGGAGTCGTGTGAAGACAGAGACACAGGGATACATGGCCATCTCCCTTCTGATTGAAGACTTGAAGATGAGGTGCTGGGGAGGAGGGGGAGTTATTGTGCTTTCTCATCATGTAATGAAAGAGAGATATACAAATATGTATACCAAGTTTTATGCAAATGATGCACATGTTTTATGTTTTTTTGCAAACCATGCAACCCCCTCTTGCATTTGTTTCCTACAAGTGCTATGGGCATTATGCAGAAAACACGGTCCATTAATAGGAGTGTCAACTCCTATTAATTAGCTTAATAGGATGCACTAAAGAAGAACAAGTGATTGACTTGCAAATGGTAGTCTCTTTATTTCTTCACTATCTCCTAGAAAACTGGATTTGGGGAGTCTAGGAAAGCACAGGGTGGGGAGAATCTATCTAAAACCTCCTTGTCCCCAGGAACATGCCTAACGAATCCATAAGTCTTAGGAACCAAAACAGCGCCTTCTCAGAGTGTCGGCAAGGACTCCATGTCACAGACCCCTCGTGGCATCTCTATCCTCCCCTTTACACCTCTAATTAGTGGGCAGTGCTGAACAGAAAGAAGACACTAAGTGCTGCACCTCTACAATGTGATTACTTGTCTAGGAGGTGATGTGACATGTGCGAGGGGAAGCTCCCATGAAGTCTTCTCCACTCACCCAACAAGGGATACCCACTCTATTTCTGAAAGAGAGAACTCTCTGCTATCCCTGAGACCTAAGACAATGGCTCTCCATCATTAACCAGGCCCTCAAGTCTTGCTTGCCCTACATCTCCACTGAACAAGGCTTTCTTGAGAAGCTGTTTGTGCCTGGTCTTGGGTTAAGTAGTGGGTTTACTAAGAGGTGGATTGAGTCAAAGGGGGGCACAAATGGTTAAGCACTGGGGTACCAAACAAAAGGTTGATGGTTCAAATATACCCAGAGATGGCTAGACAGTAAGGCCTGGCAATCTCTGAATAATCAACCCTGAAAACCCTATGTAGTGCAGTTCTACTCTGAAACACATGGGGTTGCCATGAGTTGTAATCCACTCAAAGATAAATTACAACAATAACAAGAAGTGGATGATGGTTGATGTCCTACGGCCACGCATGGTACCCTTCCCCTCTATGGAAACATGTCCTTTACCTCTAAGGAAAATTCAACCTAAGGACTCAATGACTTTATGTTCTTGCCTTCAGCTGATTGGATTACTAATGGACACTTAATTCAATATTGAGATTCTCTGTTTTAGAGATACAAGGACTGAGCCACAATGAGTAGGGGATGAAGTCACTGTTGGTTGATTGGTTTAACAGTCTTATCCTTTTAGAGGAACCTGGTTAAGGGCAGCCTGTTGCTGTAAAGATTTACAGCCTTGGAAACCCAATGAGAGTTTTACCCTGTCCTATAGGTCACTATGATCAGAATCGACTTGACTGCAGTGTGTTTGTTTTTGATTTTTATTATCCCTGTGCCACGAGAAAGCTTGCAGAGAGAAGAGTGAGACAGCAGTTCAAGGGGATGAGACAGGGTGTACCTCCAAGGAAAGTTTGTCTTCTTGCTTTCCAGGCAAACCACTATATGTCCCTGAGATTCTCCATGTCTGCAGGTTCCTGGTCTCTGCAATGAACTGGTTGCTGGCTGGGTTAGCAATAGGCTGGGGGTGAGAGAACCTGGCACACCCACACCTCTTGATCCATACGTGATTAATAAAGGATGGGGGCCATGGGAATCTGGGAGAGTGACTCCTTTCTCCACAAAGAAAGTGACACAATGACTTCTATTCTCAAAGATGGGCATGGATTTCAGTAATGAAGAAGGTGACAACATAGTCCTCGACTTGGCTACACATGAGAATCACCTGAGTGGTATCTGAGACCTTCACACCCGATTAATCATCCAGTATCTGTATCTGAATTTCGTTTAAATTTCCCCCAGGTGATTCTGGTGCACACAGAAGGCTGGGAACCCCTGGTTCATGAGGAAGTCACCTGACTGTGTTCTGCAGCAGGGCTATTCTAGAGCCTGTCCCTGGTTCTGTAGATGGAGGACCATAGTTATATTAGTGTGATGCTGCCCTGCAGCCAGCCTGTACCGCACCCTGAATCCCCAGGGCCCATGTGTGTGAGCCACATTGCAGTGCTAGAGGAAAGAGCTTAGTTTCTGGGACTCACAGAGAGGCATGTGCTCTTGATGCACACTGAATGACATCATTTCCTTTTGTTGACATCCCACTTCCTGACCAATGACATCACCAGTAACAGCCATCCTTAAATTTATGTTCGCAACTTCATTCCCTTTGCTACGGTCCCGATCCAGGCCTCTCACATGAGATTTTTCTTACAGATCTTCCTGCATCAAATAATTCAACACCATCTCCCAAGTACCCACACACATGCTCATACACTCTGGTTGTCCATTCTTCCACCTACCCATCCATCTGTCCATCTGTCCTCCACATTGTAAGGTTAGTAACCCTAACAATTTTGGGTTAAGAAGAGGTAGGGGGCAGTTAGAGATTTGTTTATGGTTAGAGATAGGAAAGATGAACTCAGTTTAAGGTTAGGGAGAGATGAGATTTAGATTTAAGGATGGATACAGTGAAGTCAAGTTTTGGGTTAGGGATGGGATGAGAGGTTAGGTTTAGGGTTGCTGTTGGTAAAGGGAGGGCTATGTTTAGGGTTGATATGGAAGATTCCTGGGAGAGTTGACCCATAAGCTGAGTCATGGATGGTCAGTAGGAGTCAGCCCACTTGGTTTAAGAATGTTCCACACAGAAGGACTAGCGTGAGCATATACCTGGAGGGGTGACACCAGATGACCCCTACCAGGGACACTGAGCCTTTCTGTCTCCCCAGAGGACCAAGCACAAGCCAAGGATGTTAGCAGATAAGGACAGATGAATTGGTGAGGGTAAGAGGGAAGGTTCTGGAACCTATGATAATGTTTCATTATCTTGGAAGTTATGGGGAGTATAAATGGTTTTTAGACAAGGGTGACATCAAACACACACATTTAACTGTGAAGATGTCACTTTCTTTTTGTCCATTGTCTGTGGGTTGCTGCTCATGGTTTTGGGAGGTGCTTATAGGTAGACCTGAGAACACAAAGTTAGAGGATATTAGAAAGCACTCTCTGGGAAACAAAGAACTCTGAAGGCATGTGCGGTTAGTTCAGAAAATCTAGCCCATTTTCAACCCTCTTGCTGCATGCTTGACATCCTCACCTTTCCCATAACAGTTTGGAATAATTTCAGCATCATTCCCCAAACAACAGGAAAGATTTGGCTTGTGTTCTTCTCCTGGGTCCTCTCACCTTCTCCTTCCTTCTGTGATCTCTCAAAGGAGAAGCTGGACATTCTTCTTGGTCACATAGGGACACTGAGAGGCCTAGTGGCCACCCTTCTCTGAAGAGAAACTGACAGCCTGTGCAAAATCCCAGAGGCACAAGGAAACCTGCCTTTCTGAGGTTTGCAAGGCAGCTTCTTCTGTTACAAAGCTGGGGGCAGAGCAGGAGGGAACAGAGTGGGACAAATCACAGGGACCTAATAAGACAGTGGACTTGATAATTTATTCTGAAGATGAAGCATAGAGCAGATAATTGAAATGAAGTATATTTAAATAGAAGGAAGATGTTAGATCTGCATTTTCAAATGTGTATAGTCACAGCCATAAACATTACTGGACATAAGAAAGTTGAAGTAGATATAGATTAGATTACATAAATAGATAGATAGATAGGTGATAGATAGATGATGATGAAAGACAGATGATAGACACATAGAGAGATGATAGTTAGAGATAATGATGATAATAAATAGATAGATAGATAGGTGATAGATAGATGATGATGAAAGACAGATGATAGACACATAGAGAGATGATAGTTAGAGATAATGATGATAATAAATAGATAGATAGATAGATAGACAGATAGATAAATGACAGATAGATTATGATGAATAGGTAAGTAGAAAGATAGATGGACACATGACATGATGATGATGAAGATAGATGAATAGATAGATAGATAGATAGACAGACAGACAGATAGATAGATAGACAGATAGATGATAGATACCAAAATTCCCTGCCATCAAGTCAATCAGACTCATAGTGACCCCTCCTTGGGTTTCCAAGGTGGCATCTCTATGGAAGTAGATCACCCAATCGTCCTTCCCTCCGGTTAGCAGTCAAATGCCTTAGGAACTACACCACCAGAGCTCCTTGATGATAGGTAAAGAGATAAAATCTCACAGTTAACCAAGTCTCCCAAACCAGACACAGAACTGGTAGCCAGAAACAAAAGATGAACATATTTGAATATATTAAAAAAAAAAAAATCAATGTTTTGTTTGTCAGAAGATGCCATACATAAAGTTAATGGATGGAAAGAACATATGTGGCATGTATACATAAGAATATTATTAATTTCAAAAGTAATTCAAGAAGAAATTTAGCTAATTCATAGAATGAATCTCACTTCACAAAAGGAGAAATATGAATAGCCACTAGCTCAGAGAAAAGCAAATCAAAGCAGTAAGATAGCATTGTTGAACTATCACAATATTTTCCTTTAAAAATTATGCTGATCTTGAGCTGAGGAGAGAGGAGGGAAGCCTACACTCGCACAGACTGCTACGCAAAGTGTTCTGCACATTGGAAAAGTCCTCTTGGTGAGCAATCGGCAGTTGATTGTCAGAACTTTTTAGAGTGCACACTGTTTGTCCCTACACTATGTACTGTACCAGATATGTTCATTGCATCACTATGTACAATAGCAACAACACCAATACCCATCCTGAATGTCCATAAGCTGAGGCAAAAATAAATATATCCTAAATTCCTGTTGTTTTTGTTGTTAGGTGCCGCCGAGTTGCCTCAGGCTCACAGCAACTCAATGTACAACAGAACAAAACACTGCCCGGTCCTGTGCCAACCTCCCACTCCTTGCTATACCTGAGTCCCTCATGCAGCCACTGTGTCAATCCATCCCGTTGAGGCCCTTCCCCTTTTTCATTGACCCTCAACTTTACCAACCTTGATATCCTTCTGCATGATATCATGACCAGAGAAGGCAAACTCTGGAATACCAAACCATCATTGAAAACAATTCATTGAGACTCTCTGAAATGATTCTATTTTCCTCCAGACACTGTTAAGTGAAAAGAGTAAGCCATATAAATAGATGATACTTTTTCATTTATGTAAATAAGCCAAAACGGTACACCTACAATCCTCTGTCAATGAACATAAGGTGGTCTGGGAACCTTTAAGGAGGGGAATGGGGTGTTGGAGTGTGCTGTGTTTACCCATTACACATTCTTAAGTTTGGTTCTATATTGTTTGTTTTTAGACTTTTACAATAAATATCCATCCTTTATAATGGGATTGGAAAGTAAAACAAAAATAAACATCGCTTAAAAAATAGACCACTCTGGAAACAGTGCCCAGGATGGACAGGAGGGGAAGGAGAGAAGGCAGGGAGCCTAACCTGGTAAGGGGAACAAACAGGGATCCAGGCAGCATTCAAGGGGTGCGGAGAAATCACCACTGAGAGAGTGGAGTTTGGACACCAGGAGCTGAGGAAGAGGGCTTGGGGGGGTGGGAATCCAGATGACTCGGTCATGAGACAGGGCAAGAAACTTATCAACAAAGATGCTCAGAGTTTATGTGGGAAGTGACAGGGTGGTGGTGACCCCATGAGAAATGATAACTAATAGAGAATGGGGAATTCAGAGCAAATATGGGATTGGCATTGTTTTAGGTGGGGATCCTATATAGGAAATAGGAAGGGGCCAGTGAGATCAAGGGGTCACAAAGCTGGAGGGATGCCCACCTTTAAGCTCTGTCTCTGTTTCCTTGTGCCACCATAACAGAGTACCTACCACATGTTCTAAGGGCTTAAAACCACAAGAATTTATTTTCTTACAATGTCCAAAATCAACCTGTGGGCTGGGCCGTGCTCTCTCTGAAGACTCCAGAGGAGGGTAGTACCCTGCTTCTTTCAGCTTATGGGGGTACCAGCATGTGGAATATTCTTTGGCTTGTAGGAGGTGCTCTAGGGGTGCAGTGGTTAAGTACTCGGCTGCTAACCAAGAGGTCGACAGTTTGAACCCACCAGCCGCTCCACCAGAGAAAGATGTGACAGTCGCTTCCCTAAAGATTGACAGCCTTGCGAATCCTCTGGGGGCATTTCTACTCTGTCCTCGAGGGGGTGCTCTGACTTGGAATGGACTCCAGGGCAGTGGGTGGGGTTTTAGTGCATTGGCTTGCAGACTCATCACTGCAATCTCTGCCACCGTCTCCACGTGGTTGTCTTTCCTAGTGTGTCTCTGTGTCTCCTTTCTCCTTATAAGAACCACAGTCATATCAGAATCAGGACCACACACTCCAGTGGGTATGCAAAGATCATTTCAAAGCAAGATGACATTCTGTGGTGTTTGTGGGACATGAATTTTGGACGAATGCTCTACAACCCAGCACAGGTTCTAACTACAGTGCACAATACCAGGTCTGGGTGTGCCAGAGAGACACATGCACAGCAATGCTGGGATCTACTCCTGGACTGGGAACTCTGGACCACCTGTAGCAGCTCACATGACACAAAGGCAACTTTAGACAGATAGCCAGTTTCAAAGCACCCAAAGGAAACCTTGGGTGTGTGTGGATGAGGCGGCCTGTGCTTACTCAAAGGTCATTTCCTTTGTTTTTGCCTGGAAGCATTCTGCTTGTATGCCTTCCTCTTGCAGCTTAAAACTCAAAGGGATGAACCAAATGGGAAGCTCAATACAACCAAACATTTTCAGAAGATGCCAGCCCACCAAGAATGTGTTCCCTCTCTTCACCTGTGGGGTGGTTAGTATCATGAGCCTCGGTGCCTAGAAAGCTGACCTTGAGCCTTGGGCATCACGGGCTGGCAAGGTGATTTCTGAGGACTCAGTTGCCTCCTTTGTTGTTGTCCGTGGTTGTCATCAAGTCAGTACCAACTCTTGGCCATCCCATGCCTGCAGAAACCCTTGCTCCGGTGCACTTCCAAGGCTGTGACCTTCCAAAAGCAGATTGCCAGGCCTTTCATCTGAGGCACCTCTGGGTGGGTCAGACCAGCGACCCCTCAGCTGGTAGTCAAGTGCTCAACTGTTTGCATGACCCAGAGGCTTCTTCACATAGTGGATTAGCTCACTTCTGCTTTCTCGTGATGACGGACAATCAGTCTTGTTGTCCTCACCCTTGTTCTTATTGTCTATGGCCCCATTGTTGGCTCCAATTTGTGATGACCCCGAGTACAACAGCACAAAATCTCGCCTGTTGCCTAAAACACCACCACCCTCATGACCATCAGTGTACTCTGGCCCAGCGTTGCGACGACAGTACATTTTGAGGACCTTCTAACCAAATCTCCCAGCATTCCATTAGACAAACCCACAGGGCTTCCTTGGGCGAATATTTGGAGGTAAATCATCAGGCCTCTGTTCCCATCTGTCAGTCTGGAAGCTCCATTGAAACCTGCCCACCATGGGTGACCCTGCTGGCATTTCAAATACTCATGACTTAGCTCTGAGCATCATAGCAACAAGCCAGCCACCACAGTCTAACAGACCAATGGACAGGTGGAGGGTCCCACTATTCTTGTCTACATTTTCTTTTTTATTTTTCCTCCTGTGGGAGGAAAGTTGATTGATAGTAGAAGAGAGGACATTAGAAAGAAAAATACATTAAATTTATGCAAGTGGGGAGGGAATTGCCTCATTAACAGAATAATAGAGCTGTTAGTTAATTTTACTTGTTATCTGCTGAAAAGGGCAAAATTCTTCTAAGCAATGAGTCCCCTTCTTCCCAATGATTAAAACAACAGCAAAAAGGTTTGCATCTTGGATGTAGCAAGTAATTATGTGTCTGGCACTTTTTTTTTTTTTTTTTTCTTTTTAAATATCATAGGAGGCAGATGTATTTTTAAAATCCTGGCAATTTACAAAACACTCTGGAAGTGTCACTCTTCCTGGTCAGGAATTTCCTTCACTCCCCCACCTTATTAGCAGTAATTCCCACTAATTGATAATTATTACCTTTCCCTTAGTCAAATCTAGTTGTTGGTGTAACAACACTTCCTGTTTTGCCAAGATCAATATGTTTAACTAGCACTGTAAATAATGCATAAAATTAATTTAAAAAAATGAAGCTTGCTCATGGCATGCAAACTTCATCTATTTTCATATCAGCTCCTTAATTTACAGCCATTTTCTGATTTTCATTTATGTAATTTTTTGCCAAGAATGGGTAATGATAAGTAGCAGGTTCTTAAGCCCAAGGGGAGTAGCTCTTTGTATGCAGATGCCATTAGGACTTTGAGTGAAGCAACCATTCCAAAACAGGCCCTCCCCATCCATGGCAGCCAAACAGAAGAATCCTTCTGACTCCTTCAAGTCAAATGGATCTTGTCGGACTGGCAAAGAGAATTGTTCTTGCCTGTTTCAACAGGCCTGGGCTGGAGGACCACATGGGCTCGTGTAGGATAACTTCTGCAAAGTTCATGGTGTTTACAGCGGCAAAGGGAAGGCCAGTGGGCTTCTGGGTCCCAGCCCAGACACAGGAGAACTGGCAAATTCCCCCAAGAGCTCCAGAGAAGATACCCTAATACTCATATCACCTGGCATGTGTCCCCCACCTCCATCTATGACCCCCTTCTTAATTAAATCAGAAATACTCTAGTCTCCAAAAGACTGCTCCTAGAGCCCAGAATAAGAAATATGGGGGTGGGTTACAGATGGAGGAGCATGGCTTCCTCCAGCCTCTGCAGCTGGGACCCCTCCAGAAGCTCTTCATGGGGACAGGTCTCCTGCCCCCAGCCCTCGTCGGAAACGATGCCCACTCGCTCTGGGGGAGGGAATGTTGGGGCTGGGAGTGCAGCTCTTTCCATTTCTGACCACATGACTGGCTAAAAAGTAGTTCTTCCTCTGCCTCAGTTTCCTCATCTGTAAAATGCAGAACGCCACCATATAAGGATTCTCTAACCCCCTTGCTACTCCTTCATGCCACACTCAGTCAAGATCCTTGGACTCTTTTTCTTAGAATTTTCATCCTTGTTGCCTTTGAGTCAGTCTCGACTCGTTGTAGCCCTGTGTCCAGCGGAACGGCCCGGTCCTGGGCCACCCTCACTGCCATGCTGGAACTCACTGCTGTAGCCGCTGGGCCAGCCCATCCTCTAGAGGGTCTCCCCCTTTTCACTGACCCTCTGCTTTACCGAGCTTGATGGCCTTCTCCAGGGACTGGTCTTCCCTGATAACCCGAGCCAAGTACAAGAGACGAACCTGACCATTTCCACTTCTAAGGAGCATTCCGTCTGTACTTTCAAGATGGATTTGTTCACTCTTCTGGCAGTCTTTGGTATATTCAATATTCTTCCCCACAACTCAAATGCATCAGTTCTTCTGTGGTCTTCCTTATTCACCATCCAGCTTTCACATGCGGATGAGACTATTGAAAGACAATGGCTTGGGTCAGGTGCACCTTAATCTTCAAAGTAACATCTTTGCTCTTTAACACTTTAAAAGGGTCTTTTGCAGCAGATTTGCCCAATGCAATGTTTCATTTGATTTCCTGACTGCTGCTCCTAGGAGCCATAACTGTGGATCCAAGTGGAAGGAAATCCTTAACAAGGTTAACCTTACTCCATTTATCATAATGTTGCTTGTTGGTCCAGTTGTGATGCTCTTTGTTTTCTTTATGTTGAGAGCAGCCAAAAAGCTGATTCAGTAAACCACAAGGAAATAAAAATCAAAAACGAAGTAAGAAACTACAGACTAAACAAGGCATCTCAAATACAGGGAAAAACTAGTGCAAAGGCCGGGGAGAAGAAGGTGTCGTTGTTGATTTGAGACATTCCAACTCACTCCAGTGTTTCCATGCAGTTTCCAAGGATAAAGACAGGATATGTCTCTGAGAGGCACACGTCGTCTGCTCTTGGCTGTTAACTGATAGGTTGGTGGTTTGGATCCACCCAGCAGGGCTATGGAAGGAAGACTGGGCGCTCTTCTCCTGCCAAGTTTTGGGGCCACCCGCATTAGTCAGCTTTGCTGCTGTAACAAATCATCCCAGAGCTCAGAGGCGCTCAGCAGCACAGAGGGTTTATTTTTGCTTACATTACACAGCAGCCGTGGGTTGCTGCAGACTGGTTCAGGTCTGCTTTGCTGTCTTCATGGGATGCTCCAGGCTAAAGGCACCACTCCCACTGGGGCATATTCTTATGGCTGAGAGAATAGAGCAAGAGGTCAGAGAAGACCCATAATAGATGTTACAGCCTCTACTTGGGCATTACGTATGTCATCTCATCACAGGCCACTTGCCAAGCAAATGACATGCTTAACTCTGTGCCAGTGGACAGGTCACGGGCCCAGGCCGGAGTGCACAGGGATCTCATAGGTGGAGAAATTGCATAACTGAGAACATCAATTCAATTCACCATGCAAATTAAACATTGGTGTTGGAACTATGTGCTAGATAAGCTGTTGAACTCCTCAAGCTCTGTGGGAGTTAAGGGTATGTGTCAACTTGGCTGGGCTGTGATTTTCAGTGTCTTGGTGGCTGTTATGTAGTTACTTTTTCCCCATGATGAGACTTGAGATTGGATGTGGTGTGGTCACCTCCATGGTGGAATCTGCCATGAGCAGTTAATCAGCTGAAGGGCAGTTGCCTTTGGAGTGTGGCCTGATTCTAGGATATATGGAAAGGATCCTGCATTTGCTTCATCACCATCTCCAGTTCCTGGACTTGAACCAGTGGCCTGCCAATCTTGGGACTATTGCCTTCCTAGCTAACAATCTGCCATTTTACCCGATGACCTTGGATTCATCAGCCTCAGCAGCCAGTAGCCTGCTATACTGCCTGCCAATCTTGAGTTCATCAGCCCCTGCAGTTGTGTGAATCAGGAGGAGCCTCCAGTTGCTCCAAGGGCCTGGAAGGCAGAGCTGGAGCCCAAGGTTGAGGGCCCTCCACCCAGAATCTAGAGAGAGAAGGTCTTCACCTACAGTGACCCCTGAATTTGAACTTCTAGCCTCCTAAGGCACTTGACTGCTAACCAGAAGGCTGGTGGTTCAAACCCACCAGCCACTCCTCGGAAGGAAGATTGGGCAATCTGCTTCCGTAGTGATACTGCCTTGGAAACTCAAAGAGGGGTCGCTATGAGTCGGGGCCAACTCGACGGCACATAACAAAAACAACAAGCCTCCTGAGCTGTAAGAGAATAAATTTTCGTTTGCTAAAGCCATCCATTTGTGGTTTTTGTTACAGCAGCACTGGAGAACCAAGACAAGCTCTCAACCATTTTGTAGTTTGGAGTCCTGTCTCCATATACCTTTTCTATTCTCTCCCCAAACACAAAGTTAGACACAGTGATAGAATAGTCCTATTTTAGCACCAGTGGTTTGTTATGTAAATTTCTGCTCATTTAGACTTTACATAGAATATTATGAGCTAATTTGAATGGTGAATAAACCACCCAGAGACAGGGGTCACTGCTTTTGTCAACTCTAATTCAGTGCAAGTTGTAGAAGTATCACTGTTTTATGTACCAATAGGAAAAACAGATGCCAATTAAACTATGATATGCTATTAATTATAAGATGCATCTCAACTTCAGAGAGGTTAGAATGTGAAAAAGATGTCGTGGAATCAATGAAATATAGCATCAATTATCACATGTATTCCTATCCAATCATGTTTCTGATAACACTTAGAAATCTTACACTAAGTGTAATTAACATCAGTTGATATAATATTACCTCAAAACTGTAAAAAAATAAAAAGCTAGGTCATCATTACAATATCGTAGAATATTCATCTCAAAAAAATCACAGCAGTTGTCACTGAGTCGATTCCAACTCATTCTGACCCTATAGGACAGGGTAGATCTGGGCCATAAGGTTTCCAAGGCTGTCAATCTTTGCAAAAGGAGACTGCCTCAACTCTCTCCCATGGAAAGGCTCATAGGTTAGAACCCCTGACGGCTCAGTTAACAGCTGAGTGCTTGACTGCTGCGCCACCAGGGCTCCTTTGAATATGCAGTGAATATTATACCTGGATTCTAACACAAGCTGAATTTCCTTTTCTTTGTTATACTTTTCTGTATTTTTCTATTAATAATATGGTATAAGAAAGATAATTTTTATTTGAGAATAATTACATACAATTTTGAAAATTCTATAGGAGCATTTATTTTTAATAAATTGAGGGGAGGGGGAAGTGATAGGAAACACACCCAGCTTCACCAGGGGTGATTTCCCATTGGGAACTATGACCTATGACTGCCCTTCTCCTTTCTCCCTCCACTTATTTTATACTTGTGGATTTTTTAAAAATAAAAAGCATTTATTTCTCCAGAAAAGCTGGCTATATCCATCAACAGGGACTTCTAAATACCAGTTGCAAATCAAAAATTCCACTATTAGTTGCCCACCCAAAAGCCATTCTCTTCCCTCTTCTTCAAGGGAACTCTACATTTTTCCCAGATGTGACCATGCAAATAAGTTCCCACAAGTGAGAAGTAGGAAAGGTTGATGGAGTGTCCAGCAAGCTTCTTGAAAGCAGGGTAGGAAGTTCCTTTGCCCTTCTCTGCTCCTTCTTGGTATATTGTCATAACGGCTGTAGCTTCAACAGCAATCTTGCACCTTAAGTCAAAGATGGTAGCTAGTGCTGAGGAAGAGGGAGCAGAAGGGGACAGGTAGCCTGGGTCTCTGAAGATCTTACAGCTACCACCCCAGCCCAAAGCACTTACCTGTGGACCTCTTGCCCATGACAACAAACTGATCCTGAACTTATGCATGTCTATATTGTTTAGGTCTGCTACTCATAGCTGGTTGCTCTTCCTAACTAGTACAGGGCACTTGACCGAAAGCAGAGCCAGAAGGCCCTGCCATGGCATGCTATGAATATTAAGCTCTTCAGAAGACACAGTTCAGGAGTGTGGACACATGAAGCACAATGATTTGAAACAAATGGCTCTGTGTTGTCAGTTTCCGCTCAGTTTTGTTCCACGTCCGTGTCTAAGGGGAGGAAATCCTCGCATCTTTATGGAGTCAGATTCTAGCTTCAGGGAAGCTTCGTCTCCATTTTGTGAGTCATTTGGGCTCTCAGCCCTTTTTGCTATTCCTCACACAGGTCAGATTCTCGGACCCCTTGTTTATTTCTCCCATGTTACCCGTTCCCCGAAGCACTGGGCTAATTTTGTGCTCCAGTGGCCAAGATGGGTTTTTGTCACTTTCTTCAGAAAAGAATGGAAGCAGGTGAATGCTTGATGTCCCCAGTAGCACTTCACTGAACCTTGGCTCAAGTGACAGCCCACTGGGCACTTGGCTTTGAGTATTCATGCAGCTACCACTTGGATCATTTCCACAGGATGCAATTGTTGTAGTCTTTCTTTCCATACTTTCATAGCCTAGTCTTTGTTTCAGAATCCAGCAAATCAGAGCAAAAGAAAAGAAGAAGGAAAATACCCAGAAGGCACGCTAATAGTCTTCCCAAGAAGAATCCACATTTGAGTGCTTTGTCTTACTTAGGAACTCTAAGGTCAAACTTTTATAAGTTAAGATGAATAATTCATTTAGCCAGTGCACCTACATAATGAATTGGCATGGACTAATTTCTAATACAAACAAACAAATGAACTTATGCTTTTCTCATTGAATTTTGTGGAACAATATTCTTTAACCATTCACTCACCTTGTAAATTACATCAACTTGATGACTAAGTGAAGCCTATGAGTTGGATTATCCAAAGACCACAGTATGGCCTTTGGAAACACAGGTCTCTGCCCTGGATTCATGCCCGAGAGTATCTCTCCATTATCTTCATTCTGCCAGATGTGGGGTCCACAGTCAGGCTGGCTTCCTGCCTACCTGCTCTCTCTCTCTGCTCCTCATGTCCATCTAGACTAAAGTGCATACCAGACCTTCCTTCAGCTCCTCTTCCCGGAAGACTCTGGACCCCTGCATTATGTCTTTGTCTAGAATGTCACCTTTCCCTTCCCCCACTTAAATTAAGGTCACTTAAGGAACACCTTCCTACTCAGTCCTCAAGATCCAGCCCCAGTATCCATGGACCCTTCTCTGGGCAGCTCCTCACCATTTGCCAGAGCTGATAACTTCTTCCGATGTACCCTTTATCTATGTTGGTCATTCCATGGATCATACTTTTCAGTTATTTGCTTCTGTATTTCCTCTACTAAGCTGGTAGAGCTCTGGTGGCCTTATGCCTAATACATTTGACTGCTAACCAGAAGTTTGGTGGTTCAAACCCACCAGCTACTCTGCAGAAGGACGACTGGGTAATCTACTTCTGTAAAGATTTACCACCTTGGAAACCCAAAGGGGGTCGCTATGAGTCAGAATCCACTCTATGGCAATGAGTTTGGTTTTTAGTTTGAAGCTGGTAGCTAGTTGAGGACAGGAATATTGTCTTATAATTCCTTATTTCCAACTCTTAACCTCAACGTCTAGCCCATTGCCAGTACTCAAAAAACACCCTTAAGTAAATTTACATATTCAATATTGCGGCCTATATACTTCCCCTCTCACCACCTATATCAGTTGCCTTTGGGGCACCTACGATGTATAAAACTTTGTGCTAATTACTTTAGGAAAAATTTGTTGTTGTTGTTGTTGTTGTTGTTATGTGCCATCCAGTCGGCCCCGACTCATAGTGACCCCTCCTTGAGTTGTGGAGGCAGTAACACTACAGAAGTAGATTGCCCAACCTTCCTTCCAAGGAATGGCTGGTGGGTTTGAACTGCCAGCCTTCTGGTTACAGAAAAAATTAGTTCCTTTAAACCTCAGACCAAACCTTAGAATTGGCCATCATTATTCTGTATTATGAAAGAGAAAATGGAGGTTCAGAGAAACAAACACCAAATTCATTGGCCTTGAGTCAATTCTGACTCATAATGACTATGGGGCCAAGAAGAACTGATCCATGGGGTTTCTTAGGCTGTCATCTTTACAGAAGCAGACTGCTGTATCTTTCTGGTGTGGAGTGGCTTCTAGGTTCAAACCACCAGCTTTTTGGTTAGCAGCTGAGCACTTGACTTCTGTACCACGAGGGCTTCTAGGTACAGAACAGTGGAGTTCCTTTCCCAAGGTGAGGCTTGATTGCATGGCTCCAAACTCTGTGTGTATAGAAGTGGCACCTAAAGGTGTGGCAAAAATGATTGTGGGTGCTTGTTGGGTTATGATCATGTTAACTTATGGTGTGAGATTATGTTTAATTGAGTTTAATTTTATTTTTCCAGTTTCTCAAGGGGAAGGAGTTGAATCACTCACTGATTTGAGACCTTATTTTTCCTTCTGATTTCCATGTTTAGTGCCATACATTTTTCTCTCAGTACTGCTCTGTCTATATCCTACAAGGTGAGATGTGTTGCATCTTATTTACCTTTGGTTCAAAACACTTTGTACCTTCCATTTTCTTCTTCTTCTTTTTTTTTTTTTTTTTGACCCATGAGGTATTTGGAAGTGTGTTACTTAACTTCTGAGTATCGAAGGATGTTTCCGTTATCTTCCTGCTAATTGATCATTTCATTTTACACTTGATCAGAGAGTATTCTTTGTGAGCTTTGAATACATTTAAATGCATTAAGGCTCACTTTATGGCCCACAGTATGATGCATCTTTGTAAATGTCTGTGTACACTTCAAAGGAATATGTATTCTGCTGTTGCTGAGATGTCAATGGCTCAGTCAACCTGGCTGATAGTGTTGTTCAAGCCTTCCATATCCTGGATGATCAAGTGTCTAATTGGTCCATCAGTTATTGAGAACCTGCATGAAATCTCTGGTTACAATTAGGCTTTTGCCCCTTCCTCCCTGCAGTTCCATCAGTCTGTGTTTTATTTATGTTGAAGCACTATTAGTAGGTGCCTGCCATTTAGCATGATTATGTCCTTTGGATCTCTGGTGGTATAGTGTCTAAGGCATTTGACTGCTAACCAGAAGGCCAGTGGTTCAAACCCATCAGCCACTTCTCGGAAGGAAGATTGGGCAATCTACTTCTGTAGTGATACTGCTTCAGAAACCCAAGGAGGGGTCGCTGTGAGTCGGATCTGACTTGATAGCAGTGGGTTGGTTTATTTTTACAAAATTTTATTCTTTCCTAAAATGGTATTCTTAGCTCTAAGATCTACATTTTCAAATATCTCTATAGCCTCTCTGGTGTTTTCTTTTTTAAATTAGTGTTAGCATGATATCTTTTTCCATCCATTTTCTTTTAAACTATTTGCATGCTTATACTTACAATGGGTTTCTTAAAGGGAGTATAGAATGAGTTTTTGTTTAACAAAAATCTAAAATGTCTACCTTTTAATTGGGGTATGGAGACTGTTGTCATTGAATATATTACCGATAAGGTTGGGTTTAAATCTACCACCTCCTCTTTGCCCCATTTGCGTTTCTTTATTTTCTGCTCTTTTTCTAACATCTTTAGGATTATTTCTATGTAATTTTTTTTTTTTTAAATTAATTGTATCTTCCTTGTTGAGGAGCTCTGGTAGCGTAGTGCCTAAAACATTTGACTGCTAACCAGAAGGCTGGCAGTTCAAACTCACCAGCCACTCCTTGGAAGGAAGGTTAGGCAATCTGCTTCTGTAGTGATACTGCCTCAGAAACCCAAGGAGGGGTCGCTGTGAGTCAGGTCCAATTCGATGGCAAATAACAACAACAACAACATCCTTGTTGGTTTGTTATTATACCTCCCTGGTTATTTTAGAAATTGCTTTAGGATTATGGCATGATTCTTTAATTTATCACAGTCTACCTTCAATTTTTATTCTGGCACTTCACATGTAGAATGAGAATCACAAAAGAGTCTATTACACCCTTCTGGTCTTTGTACTATTGTTGTCATGCATTTTACTTC
This sequence comes from Orycteropus afer afer, assembly GCF_000298275.1. Taxonomy (NCBI): domain Eukaryota; kingdom Metazoa; phylum Chordata; class Mammalia; order Tubulidentata; family Orycteropodidae; genus Orycteropus; species Orycteropus afer. The sequence goes on along the minus strand of NW_006921715.1, from coordinate 3,582,889 downwards.
TATGTATGTTCTAAGAAATCATAATATGTTGTTATTAATTTTCCTTTAATTAATCATCTTTCAAAGACATTTATATAATATAGAAAAGTCTCACATTTATCAACATAGGGACTTTTGTATAGACTCAGATTTTCATTTATTAGAATTTTTCTTCTACCTGTAGGACTTTCTATAACATTTCTTGTAATGAATGCTTACTAAAGGTGAAATCTTTCAGCATTTGCATATAAGAAGAAAGTTTTTGTTTAGCTGTTGTTCTTGAAATATATTTCCACTGAGTATGTTGTCATTAAGTGCTGCTGAGTTCTCTCTGGCTCAGAGACAACCTATGAATCCTCCATCAAAGTCTCCAATTACACGTATTTTATACCACTTATAGTTGTCTCACAGGGCACTGATGCTCTACTTTTTTTTTTTTTTTTTTTTTTTTTTTTTTTTTTTTTTTTTTTTTTTGTCTGTTTTCTCTTTGCTTTTCATTTTGGGTAGTTTCTGCAACTGTATCTTCAAAATAATTATTTATTGTGCAAAGTCTAACCTGCTGATAATGCCCCCCTCCAAAACAAACAAACAAACAAACAAACCTCACTGCCATTCAGTCGATTCTGACTCATAGCAACCTCTCCTTGGGTTTCCAAAGCAGTATCTCTATGGAAGTAAGTTGCCCAGTCTTCCTTCCAAGGAGTGGCTGATGGGTTTAAACAATCAGCCTCTGGTTAGCAGTCAAATGCTTTAGGCACTACACCATTGCACACAGTGTATTTATCATCTCTAAAAGTTAGATTTGGGTCTTTTCTTATGTCTTTCATGTCTCCACCTGACAAGCTTACATATTCCTACACATTGTTGACACATGAAATACAAAGAAACTGATTGTAATTGTTTTAATAACCTTGCCTATGAGTTTGGTCAGCTTTGTTATTTCTGAGTTCATTTCAATTGGCTGATTTTTCTCTTCATTATGATTCATATTTCTCTTTTACTTTCAATTGCTGGTAGTGTTTTTATTAGACACCATAATTATGAATTTGCTGGGTGCTAGATATTTTATATTCCCATAAATATTATTAAGAGTTATTCTGGCTTGCTGTTATGTTACTTGGGAATGGTTTAGTTCTTTTAGGTCTTTTTTTTTTTTAAGTTTTATTAGGGAGGACCAGAGCAACATTTACCTTAGGTTTGATTTTTCCCTGCTGTAAAGGAAAAACATTTCTGAGTACTTTATTTTATATCTCATGAATTATAAAGTTTCCCACTATGCCTGGTGGGGACAGAAACACTTCCCAGCCCTGTATGAATTCCAGGGATTATTCCTCTACTCTTTCAGGTAGTTATTTCATAGTCTTGGGTAGACTCCTTACATAAATATGCTGATCAGTACTCACTGAAGAATCAAAGGAAGCCCACTATAGATCTCTGAGTTCTCTCTCTGAGCAATTTTCTCTTTGCCATCAATCTGCCTATAACCTCTAGCCACCTTGACCTCCCTGGATTCCTGTGTTCCATTCTCTCAACTCAGACAGACTGCCAAGCTCCACTTGGTTTCCCTCTCCTTTTCCTGTTGTTTGGAAATGCTCTGTAAACCGTAAGCTGGAACCATTTTTGGATCAAATCATTTGTTTCTCTTCTCTCTGTCCTTCATTGTTCATGTGCAATGTATTAGAAAAAATGTAGTTTCACATTTTTTTTCTTTTATTTGCTTGAGTTGTAAGGATACATATAAACCAGGAGAAAAAAAAAAAAAGAAAAACAACAACAACATACTCACTGCTGTCAAGTCAATTTCCACCTCACAGCGACCCCTCTTTAGGTTTCTGAGGCAGTGTCTCTACAGAGTAGATTCCTGGTCTTCCTTCTGAGGAGTGGCTGCTGGGTTTGAGTCACCATCCTTCTGGTTAGGAGTTAAATGCCTTAGGCACCATGCCAACAGAGAGGATATATCTAGTCCCTGTTATTTTCTCCCAGTCATAAGCTAAAGTTTGATTCATTTTCTATTGTTAAACTCACTCATGTATTGGAATCTTTGAAAAGAGCCTGGATAGTTTTTTTCTTGCCAGTAAGTAATCTTGGTACTCTTGTGAGATCATAGTCAAGTATTTCCTTAGTTGACGTAGCATGTCTCTTTCAACCAACACGCTCTCAAACTCCTTGATCTCAGAAATTACTTGACTTCTCTGAACCTTATTTTTTTAGTCTTTAAAATGGGAATGCTCTCCCCTCCTTAATGGATTTGTGCTTTTTAAATTAAATTACATATATATAAAGCCTTGCTTCTAAGAAATGTCTGACACACAGTGGTCTAATTAAGGAAACTAAAAATTATATATTTTAAAATGTTCATGCATTCTTTCAAAGCCAATTATATTATAACTACCTACCTGTCTATCTCTCTCTCTATCTATCCATCTACCCATCTGTCTAACATCTATTTTAATTTGCATCAAGGAAGGTCTGTGGAATGCTCCCCTTTGCAAAGGGAATGCAAGTTCAACCTTTTTTTCTTTTCATCTCTTTAATAAAAACTATATCCCAAAATATGCAGAAATATTTCTTTGAAAGCTGGTGTATATGCATCACACATAAAATGGGATTGACGTACATCTTATAGAAAAAAAAAAAAAAAAACACCTTCCTCATTAATTGATTTGGCCCAGGAAAAGGACGTTCTCATCTGGGGACACACTGAGACCCCTGCAGAAGATGTACCAGGAGCAATGCTAGCAGGTCCCGTAGGTCCATGTGTTTTCCATTGGGCTCTGTGTAAAGAGCTGCCAATGCACCTCAGTCGGAGGCCCCTGGTCATCTATCTTACTTGAGAGAGAGCATTAAAGAGGAAGCCAACTACAGTGTTTGCATGTTCTACCATCTTGCACCTGGTGTAGAGGAGGCATGCCCTCAGCTTGCATTGGAAATTAAACTTCCAGAGCCTCATGGTGCTACTTTCAGCACGATGACCACCTTGTGCATGTCCCACAATTCTAGATTTCCCAGTCTATAATGACTTGCAACAAAAACCAGGGTAGTTTCTTCAAGTCTGTAGAATCTTAGACAAAATAAGGTAGATAGATGATGATAAGTAGATGAGAGATAGATAGAGAGATAGATAGATAGATGATAAAAGAAAAATTGCCATTGAGTCAGTTCCAACTCATAGCAGCTCCTAATGGGTTTCCAAGGCAGTAAATATTTATGGAAATAGATTGCCTTATCTTCCTTCCACAGAGTGGCTATTGGGCCTGACCTGCCAACCTTCTGGTTTGCAATCAAATGGCTTAGGGACTGTGCCACCAGAGCCCATTAGATAAATAGATTGATGGATAGAAAGATAGATGATAGATAGGTAGATAGAGAAGTAGATAGACAGTGTCTGATTCTCTGGTGGTGCTATAACAGAAAAACCACGTGTGGAAGGCTTTAACAAACAGGAGGGTATTCTCTTACAGTTTAGGAGGGTAGAAGTCCAAATTTAGTGTTCTGGCTCTAGGGCCGGGTGAAGGCCTCTCAACCTTGGGCTTCAGTTCTGCTTCTTATTCCAGGCTCACTGGAGCGAGAGGTTTCTCCTAAATCAGATGGCTGCTGGCTACTGAGGCTGAACAGCACAAGGTCAGCCTGTAGAATGGCATAATCTCAAGGTCAGCAGAAAGCATGGCAGGACAGTAGTTTAGATCTGGGAACAGTCCTAAGATCAGCAGGCAACAGCTCAGGCTACTGGCTCAAGTACAGGAACTGGAGATGAAGACTCGGCCAAATGTAGGATCCAAATGTGCCAAAGGCTAGAGACCTTTCTCAAAACTCCTCCTCATACACTGGAAGCAGGCCACACCCCAAAGGCAACTACTTAGCTTCTCACAGCAGATTCCACCATGGAGGCAATTGCAATCTCATCATGGGGAATAGCTACATCCAGCCGCCCAGCCACTGAAAACCACTGCCCAGCAAAGTTGACATACAACCTTAACTACCATAGATAGATAATAGAGATAGATAGATAGATAGATAGATAGACAGACAGCTAAATAGATGCTGTCAAATTGACTTCCACTTGTGGTGACTCCATGTACATCAGAACAAAATGTTGCCTGATTCTGAGTCATCCTTACAATCACCAGCATGGTCAAGTCTAGTGTTGCTGCTTTTGTGTTAATTCATCCCACTGAGGGTGTTCCTTGCCTTGCTGGCTCTTTATTTCACCAAACATGTTGCTGTCCTCCAGTGATGAATCCTTCTCATGATGTATCTGAAGCGCCTGTGTCAAACAATGTCTGGCATGATCCATAAGGTTTGACTGGCTAATTATGGAAAGGTCATCACGCCATTCTTCTTAGTCCATCTTCATCTGGAAGCTCTGCTGAAACCTATTACCATGGACAACCCTGTTGCTATTTGACATATCAGTGGCATGGCTTCCAGCATCACAGCCACAGGCAAGCCACCATAGTGGGAAAAACTCAGGCCGGTGGTGGGGTAAACGATGAAGGAGAGGAAATTAGACTTTTTTTAAAAAAAATCTGTTTCCTAAAACAAAACTCTTCTTTCACTCCCAAAACAGCAGCCATACTTTCTGGTGTCTTTTCAAGAACCTCTTAACTGCTTTCTGTACCCACAGAAGGGAGGATGTTAACACTCGTATTTATAAGATGGCCCCAGTGGATTGGACTAGATGTGGACAGCCTGACACAAGCTGGACCAATCAAATCTGGAATTAAAATTCATCAGTTCTGTTTAATACTAGATCAGCTCCTATAAAAAAAGAGATGTTTAAATGTTCAGAGCTCTGACTTAACCGTCTTCCACCCGATGGATGGAAAAAGCAGGGGAGCAGATCTACAGATACAACAGGAGCCATTGTACTGAAAGAAGATAAAGGATGTGCACCAGATAAAGGTCCATTCCTTAGGCTTCACAGAGTCTGTCCCGTGTCTTGCCAAGGACTGGCTGCCTTCTGACCATGGGATTCTGGGAGGCATGGTTGTGCACTTGGACCAAATACCAACATTTTATTTTATCCCACTTGTGGCTTTTGTTTGTTTTGCTTGCAAACAAAGTGTCCTAACTAATAACACTCGGAGGACTACACGGGCTGAAGACCAGCTGTATTCTACAGAATCATAAAGAAGATCTAGAAATTATTGTGCACCCAATGCAGGCCAAGAACTTTGCTAAAAACAGCCTTACTTAATCCTTGACGCAACACATGGGAGGTACACTTAGCTGACCTTTTTACAGAGGCATAAACTGAGGCTCAGCAAATCCAAGTGACTTGCTGAAGACTGCCAAGTCAGGTAGTGTTAGAGCCAAAGCCTGAAGCCACATCCTCTGATCAGTGCGTGATGGCATTATACTAGCTCTTCAAGAATGACACAGGCAGTGTGTGGTGTGTGACTTCTGAATTTCTTAACCAAAAGCTGGATTTACTTTCTAGACAAATCATAGAAACTAACTTATCAAGTTAACTTAAATAGGGACTCAAGTGTCATTTGAGAAGAGTCAGTCAGGAAGATGGACCAGCAGGGACAACCTACCTCATCCATGTATAATAAGCAATTAGGTGAGTTTCTTGTTAATTCAATCAGAGAAGCAGAGAAATATTGCAACTCCTTGGATTAAGGACTGAAATCAAATATTTTTTACACGGTTGACCTTTGTCAGTTTCATGTAAGAGGAACTGATGATGAGCCACTGAACTAGAAAATTAGCTTTGCAGAGCTGTTGACGGGGTCGGTCAGAAATGAAACCCGCTTTCACAGAGATGAGTTGGTTTCCGAGGTGTGCGACTCCGTTTTGGGGGTTTTCACCATAAAGATGTTCAGAGGCACCGCAGAAGTGAAATTTAAGAAAGTGCCAATTTTTCACTTTGAGACATTTAACGCTTTCCTTCTCCTTCCAGAACCAAAGGAGAGAATGTGTGGTCAGTCTTGCTGGTCCTTTGGGAAGTCAAGCTCTTTTTTCAACTGCTTAAAACAAAACAGAAATTGGGTGCATTTATTCTGCGTCAGACTGTCTCGTGACCATAGTGCATTTACATCTCGTATCACAACCAGGAGAGCTACTTCCAGTTGAGAAGGCAGGAAACTAAAGTGAAGAATGATTTCAAAGTCTGCTATTTACCCCCATGCCTATGTTAAAATCTTAAGATCACTGTGGAGGAAATGCGTGCAGGAACAGTTCAAAAACCAATCCTGGCAGTGGTCCTGTCACTGACCTCAACAGGATGGGTTGACACAGTGGCTACAACAATGTGCTCAAGGCCAGCAGGGTCATGAGGATGGCACAAGACTGGTCAGTGTTGCCTTCCGCTGTACAGAGGGTCGCTAGGAGTCAGCCGAGTCTACGGCACCTGACAGCAACAGCCCTGCCCTTGTACTTCCAGGGTACAAGCAGGACCACACTTCCTAGCATGGGCATAGGACTAAGTTCCGGCCAAGGAGCTGAGAGCATAAATGAAGTGTAGCAATCTCTGCCTAGTCCATAAAATACTCCCATAAGCAATTTTCCCTGCTTTTCCTCCTTCCAATGGTTTGATACAGACAGGCACAATGATGTTGGAAGCTTTGTTTTAAAGATGGTGAAGCCAAAAGATGGAAGGAGCCTGGATCACCAAGTTACTCAGCAGTCAGAAATATTTACCTTGGACTTTATAGGCTAACGCATTGTGGTGGTTAAATTTGTGTGTCAACTTGACTGGGTCTCGGCAGCTGGATGTAGTATTCCCCATGATGAGACTGGTTAATTCCATGGTAGAATCTACTGTGAGCAGCTGAGTAGTTGCCTTTGGGTGTATGGTCTGCTTCCCATATATAAGAAACAGGTTTGGGAATAGTCTCTAGCTTATGGCACACTTGAACCCTGCATGTAACCGTGTCTTTACTCAGCAGCCTGCTATGCTCTGTCGACCTTGGGACTTTCAATGAACTTGAATGAGTGGTCTGCCATGTGGCTTGGTAACATTGGGACTGTGCCATTTTACTTGTCAGCCTTGGGCTTGTCAGTCTCAGCAGCCAGCAGTTGTCTGAATGAAGAGATACCTCTAGCTTCAGCGAGCCAGGAGCTGGAGGCAGAGCTGAAGCCCAAGGTCAAGGGGCTTTCACACAGCCCCTAGAGCCTGGCACTTTGAACTCAGACTTTTAGTCTCCTGTACTGTAACAGAATAAACTCCTGTTAATAAGGCCATCCTGTTGGTGGTATATTCTTGTCAGAGGGACACTAGGTAACCAGAACACATATAAAACTGTAGTATATTTCAGCCATTAAGACATTGGGAGTTCATTTTACCCAACTAGTGTCAATGTTACTAGCATAAAGTGCTAGGGATTGTGAGGGTGATGTGAGGTATGGGAAGGACTTTGGCGTTGAAGCGAAGTCCTTACATAGCTACTAGGAGTGGAAACTAAGGTGGCTGAAGGAATGAGTGGCTCTTACTGATTGATATCCTCTCACTGTTGGAAAACCATGGGGAGGAACGGTGAGGGAGAATTAGGAAGCCCCAGGAAGTCCGGGGGACTTCTAGCCAAAGTCCCAAGACACTGTAAAGCAGGTGGGGTGCCACTGTAGTGCTTGATGGCATATAGGCCTGCAGCACTAATGTCATCACTGATAACTGGCCATTTGAAACACCATTGAAGATGAAACACGACTGAAATGTTATCACAAAGAACATAGGTAATTTCCAGGCAGAAGGTTAGAGCTAACATGTCATTTGTCCAATGTTCTATTTTGCCTATGCCACAATGGCCACCAACGTCCTATACATGCAATGCACTGAATTGTGTCCCCCAAAATATATGCTGCAATCCAAACCCCTACACCGGGGGATGCAATCATGTTTGAAATGGGGGTTTTCTCTGCCATGTTAAAGAAGTCCTATCAGAGTGGGGTGTTTCCTAAACCTCCTTACTCCTGAGTTATTAAGACACAGGAAGAAAGCATCACTTGAGGGCTCCTAGGAGCTGAGGAACACTGGGGCTACAGGAGTTGTGGGAGCCTTCTCCATATGCAGGTGTGCTGACCTCAGACTTCTAGCCTCCTGCACTGTGAGAAAATACACTTCTGTTCTTTAAAGCCACACACATGGGGTATTTTGTTATGGCAGCTGTAGGAAACTAAGACTGCACCTTCAGTCTGGGTCCCAGAGACGAGAACACCTACCACAGAGCCCTAGCTAGGCCACCGTGGACACACAGCTTGAGCAAGAAATGAATCTTCTTTGTTGAAAGCCACTCAGATTTGGGGATAATTTGTTATTGCAGCATATATCAGCCCACTGTGACTGATCCCTGCTTATAGCTTCTCTATCACTAGTCCTATGTCTGTTACTGTAGACTATTCAGGTCCAATCCCTGGTCCCACTGTTTCCTAGTTGCACATCTTTGGACAGACCTTTTATCCTTTCTGTTGCTCAGTTGTGTCACCTTGAAAAGGGCAAATTCAAGTACTTACCTAAAACTGTTGTGAGCCATCCATCAGTACAAGTAAAATTCCTGTTTGTTATTGGCACCTACAGGTAACTAATGAATATTACCCATATCCATGAGTATAGGAAGTTTTTTGAACCCTTGGCCATATGGTGACTTAGGCAACCATTACTTATCTGATTGAAGAAGTAAGATACCTAACAACTCCTTATCACTCTTCTGAACAATGTCCTATAATTCAGAGGGCAGAAAAGTGTCCCATAGTGTCACAGAGCAAATACTGTAGAATTTTCAGTCTTTATTTGATCTCCATCCCATATTATTCTTTTTTATTAAGTGAATAGTTGAATGGAAAACCAATTTGCTCTGTAAGCTTTCACCAAATCACAATTAAAATAATAATAATAAACTAATTAAATGAGCTTTTAAGATGTATTAAAAAAGAAAGATTTGGCCCTTGGCTTGATTTGGAATTGGGCAACCCAAGACCTAATCAATCACAAAACATAAGTGCTCCTTTGATTTTCCTCAACCATCTCCACTCCACCTCTATCTTGGGAGGGACTCTACTCATTCCTTACACGCCTGCCTTCATTCATTCAATTCCATTCATCAGGTGTCAACTATGAGTCATTGATTCCTCTCTTAGTTTCAGCAGGGAAGGTGGTGCATCTCTTGGGCTCATCCTTAATCAGTGAGGAAAATTTATGCATTATTAAAGACCTCAAGAGGTCAACACGAGAGTCTTGAAGAGGAAGCACATTCTTGGTTTCCATGAACAAATACTGATAAAGCACATTGCAAAATAGTAAAGGAGTCCTGGTGAAGGTGTTAAGCAAAGGCTTATCTGACGAGAACGTTAGACTGGTTGGCTGAATTCTGTCACATCTCCAACGGTCATCAGTGGTCCACAGAAGTTATACATACACTGAATCAGGGTCGCTGTGGGCATTTTCCCCTCATGAAAATCTCACCACTGGTTAATAGTCAAGACTGATTATTCTTTTGAGTTTATTGTAGGAATCCCAGTTCCTACGTGGAATGTTCAATTATGGGATGAGAAATATAATAAGCAGGGTATACATTTCCATAAGAAAGTAGCATGATCTTGTGTCACCCTACATTGCTTCTCTACAGATTAAAAAAAAAAAAACCTCAGTGCCATTGAGTCAATTCCAAATCATAGTGATCCCCACTGGATTTGAGAGGCTGTAAACCTTTATAGAAGTAGATTGCCCCATCTTCCTTCCATGGAGTGGCTGGTGGGTTTGAACCACCAACTTTCTGGATAGCAGTCAAATGCATTAGGCACTGGGGCCCTACAATTGTTCACATGGGCTGAATTTGACTATATTGTTATCTTTTCTAGTGTTGTTATTGCTGTTGTTGTTATTTGCCGTCGAGTCGGCCCCGACTCATAGCAACCCCTCCTTGGATTTCCGAGGCAGTATCACTACAGAAGTAGGATTGCCCAACCTTCCTTCCGAGGAGTGGCTGGTGGGTTTGAACCACCAGCCTTCTGGTTAGCAGTCAAGTGCCTTAGGCACTATGCTACCAGAGCTCCTATCTTTTCTAGTAATGTTGCCCAACTCAGCTACTGTGTCTTCTAGTCCTTGGCATTTGCTTTCTAATTCTGTTTGTCCATCTGTTATTTGTCTTTCTGGCATTATTGCCTGCCCATATTTTATATTTTTCTCTTTTTCTCTTGCTCTCTTTCTAGTAGTTTTGCAACACCAGCATGATGGTGGACATTCTATCTTGCTCTTCTTCAGAGGACATGCTGTGAGAAATTCTAGAAGTGGAGAGAAACACTGAGTTCTACTTTCCTGAAGGTGAGAGTCTCAAATTGAAGTGCAGTCTATGGACGTGACTGTAGGCTTATGAAGCAAAGGATAAGCAAGACTTGTTTCCCTGGAGAAATTTTACATCACCAGGAGTTGAAGCTATCACAACACATGTGGGTGCATTATAGAAAGGGTCAGTATTGTCGTCCCTAAAAAAATGTGAGAACGACATCACTGAGTACCTACTTAGATCTTTCCTCCTGTTCACTTTTCCCAGTGGTTAGAGGGTTTTGGTGGGGAATTCTGAGGAATGCTGACTAAGTAACAGAGTGGTAGGAGGGACCTCATTCCTTCCCCGGCACCAGGCACTGCACTCAATCCTTCCCCCATTGTTTTACTTAACCCACAATACTGAGGACACAGATGCTAACTACCCCTCTGACAGAAGCCCTGTGAGAGAGCAAACTTAACGTTGGTAGTCATGGTGCTATCACCACCCTATTAAGCAATTTTGCTTGGTTCCATATTAAAAACAGACAAAAGTGAAAGTTGAATCTGTTTTTTCACTGATTATATATGTACATATATATGTGTGTGTACTAAAAAAATATAAATGAGAAAACAGTAACATATATGTATAATCTGGTGGCATAGTGCCTAAGGCACTTGACTGCTAACCAGAAGGTTGGCAGTTCAAACCCACCAGCTACTCCTTGGAAGGAAGACTGGGCAATCTACTTCCATAGTGATACTGCCTCAGAAATATATAAATGGCACATTTGGCTGCTAACCAGAAGCTAACCATGTGTGTGTGTGTGTGTGTGTGTGTGTGTAGCAAAAACCAAACCCCCTGCCATTGAGTCAATTCAAACTCATATATAAACAAAACCAGACCTATTGCCATCAAGTCGAATATGACTCATAGGGACCCCCTTTGGGTTTCCAAGGTGGTAAATCTTTACGGAAGTTGACTGCCTCATTTTTCTTCCACAGAGTGGTTGGTGTGTTTGAACTGCTGCCATTCTGGTGAGCAGCCAAATGCCAAATATTAGCCAAATATTAACAGTCAAATGCTGTGAGAGTTAAGATTATATGCCAACTTGGCTGGGCCTGGTTTCGAGTCACTGGGCAGTTCGATGTAGGTATTCCCCGTGGTGAGACCGGTAACCAGCTCCATGGTGGAACCTGCCACAGCAGCTGAGTAGCTGCCTCCAGGATGTGGCCTGCCTCTGGTTTGTCGGCAGACGGTTTGGGGCCAGTCAGCAGCTTCTGGTGCTCTCAAATCCTGCATGTGGCCCATTCATTGTTCAGCAGCCCACCATGTTGTCTGCCAATCTTGGGACTCTTAATGGACTTGAATCAATGGCTTGCCATGGGGTTTGGTAATATCGGGATGGTGCCTTTTTACTTGTTGACCTTGGGTTTGTCAGCTGCATCAGCCAGCAGCTGCCTGAGTGAGGAAAGACTGCAGCTTCAGTGGGTCAGAGGGATGAGGCAGAGCTGAAGCCCAAGGTTGAAGGGCTTTCTCCCAGCCACTAGTGCCTAGGACTTTGAACTCAGACTCCTAACCTCCAAAACTGTAAGAGAATAAACTCCTATTTGTTCAAGCCACCCCATTTGTGGTATATTTTCTGTTAGAGCCGCAATTAAAAAAAAAAAAAAAAAACCTCACTGCCATTGAGTCAATTCAACTCATAGCAACTCCTCTTTGGGTTTCCGAGGCGGTATTGCTACATAAGTAGATTGCCCAGTCTTCCTTATGAGTAGTGGCTGGTGGGTTTGAACCACTAGCCTTCTGGTTAGCCATCACATGCCTTAGGCACCATGCCACCAGAGATCCTATGTGTACACATAGTCACCTATAAAAATGTAGTATACTCTATACAGGAAAGACACCAAATCTCTACTATAATCTCAGAGAAAATATTTTTCCATTTTTTTTGTTTTGTTTTGATTTGACTAAGTTTAAATCTCTGCATATTCAAACCTCTTGAATGAAGAGTTTTGATTTTTGTCATTTTCAGACTGCACTATGTTTCTATCCTGAGACGCAGATAAGGCTTTACCACATGGCTTCACTTTTTCCCAATTATTTCATCTAGCTGGACATTATTTGCTACAGAGTGTTTTGTAAGAATCTACACTAATATGTCCTAAGCAGCTGCAAAACCATGCTAAATAAAAAACAACCCTTACTGACTGGTCCCTCCGTCCCTACTGTGTTAGTTCCCCACTGCTGCATGACGAATTCCTACAAGCTTAGCAAGGCGGCGGCACTCACATATTACCTCCAGCTCTGTGGTCAGTCCCACACAGGGTGGCCGTTCTCTGCTCACTGTAACTAATTGACATCGTGTGCCACGTCTCCAGGCCCCACCCTGGAGGAGGCCCTGGTGGAGCAGCGCTTAAGCACTCAGCTGCCAGCTGAAAGGTGAGCCGTTTGAATGCACTCAGACGCTTCACCGTAGAAAAGATCTTGTGATTTGCTGCTGCAAAGAGGACAGCCTTGGCGACAGTGTGGACAGTTCTGCTCTGTCACATAGGGTCTCTACAAGTCACAATCAACTTGATGGCACACAACCACAGCAAATCTGTGTACAGAAAAGTTGTGGCAGAACTCACGAGACCCAGGTGCACAAGGCAGTCCTCCTGAGGTCCGGCTCTCGAGGTTTCACCATTCGATACTGGGAGGGAATTTGTATCACTGTGGCCCTTAGTCTTTCTATCAACCCGTATTATTTCTTTCAAAGTCATCAAACAAATATGAGGGCAGCACCTCCTGGATGTGTGGGGAGAGTCCTTCTTCATAGAGCTTTTGTTTGAGTAAAGGAGACAGGAAATAGAAAAGTCAACAAGTGGATAAAATGACCTCAAGGCTTGTAAGTGCTGTGAAGGTTGGGGTTGAGTGACCAACCCTGGCGGGGACTGACAATGCAATACTCTTGGTTAGGCCACGACTGGTAGGGTTAGGAAATCCACTTTAAGATGTCATTTGATCTGAGATATGAATAAACTCTCAGCCATGAAATACCAAGGAAGAAAAGCTTTGTGGCCAGATGGAGCATGAGCACAATGCCCTAGCGTGGCAATGAGCAATGAGCCCACAGAACAAGTGGGAAGGCAGTGTGACCAGAACATAGTGAGGTGTGGGGTGGCAGGCATAGGGTGAGACCCAAAAGGTGGGTTGGAACCAGGAGTCTCAATCAAGTCCTTCTTCACAGTTCTGATTGATAATTTGCACCAGCTTCTTTGTATAGACACTGAATAACCCATGGCCACCAAGTCCATTCTGACTCACAAGGAGCCTCTGGGGCAAGGTAAAAGTGCTGTCATGTTCACGGGAGCAGGTCGCCAGCTCGTTCCTCCAGCGAGGTGCTGGTGGGCTCGAACCTCTGAGCTTTCAATTCACACTTGAGTGCTTAACCGTTACACCACCAGGGCTCCTTAGACACTGTATGCACCCTGCGTAGGACAGATAGCACCATGTTGTTTTTCATGTACTTCTAGAGACAATGAGTTACTTCCTTTTTTTTTTTTTTTTTTGACAATGCTTTTTCTATATGACAACTACTAATCCAGAGTTCTCAGCTGCTATGCATTTCTTTTGAAATGGTCACATTAATTTGATTGACATTAAGCCTGAAAATTCTTCAGCTTATGTATGAATGAATTTCCCCTCTATCTTTTTGAGGTAGACAGTCATAACAAATGCAATAATGACAAATTTGCAATAATATAAATTTTGCATCTTCCTTTGAAAAGGTCATTATACCTTTATCTTTTGTTCTTTACACTGATTTCATTGGCAAAGCCCTCAGTGGCAGATACTCTTCTGTTTTACAGGAAATTACATTTTGGTTAAAGGGGAGCCTTTTTTTTTTTTTTTTTTTTACGTTACTGTGTTGGATAGAAGAGCTATTCCCAATGTGGAACTGTTATAAATAAAATTGTACCACCAGAGTTTCTTTGAGTTATCCTAGTCACCCTGCAAAGAACAAACTCATTACCACTGTGTCAATTTCCACGCATAGTGCCCCTGGAGTGGAACTGCCCTCTAGTGTTTCCAAGGCTGTCAGTCTTCATGGAAGTAAGTCCAAACCACACCCACTGCTGTGGAGTCGATTCTGACCCACAGCGCCCCTAGAGGACAGAGTGGAACTGCACCACAGGGTTTCCAAGGCTGTCAGTCTTCATGGAAACAAAGCCCAAACCACACCCAGTACTGTGGGGTCCATTCTGACTCATAGTGCCCCTAGAGGACAGAGTGGAACTGCTCCACAGAGTTTCCAAGGCTATCAATCTTTACAGAAGCAAAGCCCAAACCACACCCAGTGCATTCCTTAAGTGGATTCTTACTCATAGCACCCCTAGAGGACAGAGTAGAACTGCCCCTGTAGGGTTTCCAAGGCTGTCAGTCTTTCAGAAGCAGACTGACACATCTTTCTTCCATTGAGCAGCTGGTGGGTTTGAACCACAGGCCTATCAGTTAGTAGCTGAGCACTTAACCCCTGTGCCACAAGGGCTCCCTGTTGAGTTATCTTAGGTGATCTAAAATTTCCTTTCTTTCGTCAGCTCCTGCCTGGCCCATCTCATACACTCAACTCTGCTGCTGTTGTGACTGGAGGCACCCTTCCAGCATGAGCAGCAGAGCTTTAAGAACCATGGTGAGGATAAATGAGGAGCCCTCTCTGGGTTATCTCGTAGGGCTTTCACAGTGTCCATTTCCCCTGCCCTGTTGCCTGGGTAAACGCTGGGTGCAGCCTTCAACTCTAACCACTGCTGATTAGCCAGCTTCATGCCATCTGAGAGCCTAGTGACCTGAAGATACAGAGCCTAGGATAGAAAATCGAGACAAGAGATTTATGGAGAGAGAAGTCCAAAACTGAGTGAGGGAAGCAGAGAAAGACAGGAAGGAGCCAAGAAGGTGTTGTCTTGGCTACACTCCAGCCTCAGTCTGACTCCAGGGAGAGCTCTAGAGTGAAATGCACCACAAAGTTGGTCCTCCTCAGGCAAGGACACCAGCCTTTGACCCCGGCTTCAGTCAGAGACTAGTGTCAGTCACCTCGGATAAGTGTGTGAGGAAGGTGAAGGGATTCCATCAGCAGAGGATAATTCCCCATCCAAGGTCAATGGTGTGGCATGGTGCCCATAGCAGCCAGCTCTCCTGGCCACTGCAGGTAAAGCAGGTCTGCAGGGCAACCAAGGTGGACCAGCATGCTGGGTCCTCTGCTTGGGTTCCTGATATACCCCTTCATTCTGCCCAGGCCCTGAGAAGTGGTCTTGATTCTCAGACGACACCTGGGGGAAACAGCAACCTGCTTCTGACAATCTCCCAACACCCTGAGTTGTGACTGCATTCAGTGCATTCGTAATCATTTGTTAATTCACATTATCTTCACTCCATGGCAAACTTTTGCCATGTAAAGACCATGTGCTGTATGTCCTGTGCCTTGAACCTATGGTAGCTGCTCAATAAAAATATGTGAACCCACACACATACACACACAGGTACAATCTGCCAGGGATATTCTCAGAAGCAGAGCAATCTAGTCTCATGGAAGGAGTAAACTAGCTACAAACCACTTGTCAGGTCAGCTGTGATTCATGGAGACCCCATTTGTGTCAAAGTACAACTGTGCTCCAAAGGGTTCAGTGGTTGACTTGTTGGAAGTAGATCACTGAGTCTGCCTTCCTAGGTATCTCTGGGTGGACTTGAACCTCTAACCTTTTGTTCAGCAGTTGAGCACTTTAACTCTTTGCACCACCCAGGAACTCCAATGTTGGCTACTATTGTTACATATTCTACTTCTCTGTGTGCTGGAATTGGTGCTGACAAGACTTACACTGTTACACAGAAGAGATTCAATCCTTTTGATCAATCATCATGATCTCAGACTGAGCTCAAATTCAATGTGGTAGGGTAGATTGAAACTGGCTGCAACAAGGGGCCCAAACATGGCAACACTTCTGATGGTGGTGCAGGACTGGGGAGTGTTTCTGACTCAAGGACACCTAGCACCACCACCACCAAGGAGAAGCTCACACCACTTAGTCTCATGTAGCACATACATATCTTCTACAGTCCATCCTAGATTCAGATCTCGCCTTCTAGACAAGTTCAAGCTTCCAAAATGTCCCCTTCTCTCCTGTCCTTGTTCCTTCTTCCTACCATTTGACAGTTCTCATCCTTGCCCACCAGGACATGGGAGGAACAGACTCAATGCTCAGCAATTCAGACTCTAGGACCATGGGTACAGAAATGCACCATGACCCCAAATTCAAAACTATCCCGGTTGTGATTTGTTGTGACTGCTCATGATTTTGTTTCAAAATCCACCACCCTTGCTCTCAGATTCTAGGTCTGGTCCTTAGATCCACACAGAAATAATGCCTTCTTGTCTTCACAGCTGTTGTTTCTGAGCTCATTGTCACAGATGGAGGTGCTGACATCATGGGGTAGCACTCATGGGATGAGAGGGGGAAAGGGTTGGGATTATAGGTGAGAGAGAAGATATTTCAGAAATGAAGGGGGTCTAGCAGGACCCAGAGAGAACACAGTTTTTCTGGAATGGAGAACTGGAAGCTATGGCCAATCCTGGGGCTTGGTTCTTAGTGGCAAATGCCTGGGGTATGACACTTCCAAGAGCAAAATGGGGCTCACTTGGAAGAGCTGTATACTGAAGGAATGTGGCCGGAGGGGCAGTGGTCCTGATGGGCAGAGTTGATCTGGCAGCTCTGGCTGTGGGATGTGAGGCCCCCTTCTGGCTTTCAGAGGTAGACTCCCAGCCCAAGTAAGCCTTGAGTGCTGGCTCCCTGCCATACCCTTTCCAACCAGAGCTAGGGGGTGGTAGAGCTGAACCTGATCTTGGGGTCAAGTTCACCATGAGGAGAGGAGGATGTAGTAGGTAGACAGTCATGGAGGTCATCTAACTGAACTGTGAAAATGAAGGAAAATGCTTTGCCTTATCTCTGCTAAACATCAACAATAACAAGACAGCCAGCTTGGCTTTTTTCTGAACTTCCTGTGGAAGGGTTTATGGAGTAGCCTCCATTCATCATGGAGCAGTTCTACTCTGTGACTCACGGGGGATCCACGAGTCAGAACAGACTTGCTGGTGGTGGGTTTATTTTAGGTACTATGGACACTAACAAGGTCCCAGTTTCCACCCTTAAGGAGTTCACAGGTGAGCAGCAGGCGTTCTGCAGACGAAGCAAGGAATGCAGACAAGAACCTGACACCGCAGTCATGTGTGGAATGTACTGTGGTGGAGGGTGGCCCAGACACGTCAGGGATCTCCAGCCCGAAGGGGGTGGAGAAATGCTCCTGAGGAAGGACACATGCAGGGCCACTGTCCTCCGGTCACTTCCAAACTCAGACACCTGGCCTGGCCCGCAGGGCCCTTCTGCCCCTGGCCCTGCCTCTCCACCTTCTCAGCAACACTGCTCAGGAGCTGGGCTTTCCAGGAGACAAAACTGAGTCTGAATACCACTTCTTCTTGCTTGTTGCATGGCTTTTGACAAGTCGCTTGACCTTTCTTTTCCCACAAACTCGCATCTTCTTTTCTTCTTCTTCATTTTTTCCTGACTTTTTTAAAATTTTTCTTGTGCTTTGGGTGAAAGTTTACAAAGCAAATTCATCTTCCCTACAGCAGTTCATACACATTTTGTCTCATGACATTGACTGCAATTTCTCACAATGTAACAGCTCTCTTCCCATTTCCTCCCCATAGTTACCTCTTCCCTGTGTTCTTCCCTCCCATGCACTCCTGCTCCCCCGAGCTGTCTCCCTGTGCATATACAGCCCTTCTATTCTCTCATGATTGATCTGTCCAATGAGGGTATCTACCTCAGGTAAATGTTCAACTCATATGCCTGTCTTTTGTTTGGCTGGAAGCCATAGGAGTGGGTTTAATTCCAGCCCTGAAGGGCAGCTGGGGGCCATAGTCTCAAGGGTTCCACCAGGCTCTATCAGACCAGTGAAACTGGTCTCTCTCTCTCTCTCTCTTTTTTTTTTTTTTTTGAATGATTTTTAGTTTTATTCCACATTATTCCCCCATTCTATCCAGGATCTCCTATGTAGATCCCCCTCTGAGTGGTTGACAGTGGTAGCTGGGACACTAGTTCTTCTGGTCTCATGGTCATATAGGCTGAGGATCACATGGTGTACCAGTCACTTGGACTAATTGTTTCCATGCACCTTCGGTTTCCTTCATTCTTCTTTTCTCTGGACAAGAAGAGACCCATCATTGCATCTAGATGGCTGCTTGCAAGCTTTTAAGATCCCAGTCACTACTCACCAAAGTAGGATGTGGAACAATATTTTTGCATAGTATGTTATTTCAGTTGAGCTTGATGTCCCCTGTGACCATGGTTTTGAGCCTATAAATCCAACTACTCACTCCCTTCAGGTAGCTGACTGTGGCCAAGACATCACCATAGCCTTGTCCCTTGTCAGCTCTACTATGTAGCTGGACATTCTTACAGAACATACCAATACACTTATAGAAACATCATCGGCCAACCCAGCACATGGTTATGGGCACATTCCCCCCTGCCTAGACGTGCCTGATTGTTCAGTCTGTCCACCCTTCCATCTACCAGTAGATCAATGTTTACTTGCATCTTCTTATTTGTAAACTGGGAATGATAACATCTACCTCACAGGATTTTGTGAGGACTAAAGTATATAGTATTTTTAAAGCTGTGAGAATAATACTTAATACATTGTCAACATAATGCAAGGCACCATCCTCATCACCCTCATCACCTTCACCATCATCATCATCATCATCAACTTCACCACCACTATCATCATTTACTCCAGGTCCATTCCACACTGACTTCACCATTTCAGATTATCTTATGGCTCAAAGACATAAATCCCTCAGACAATTTTAAACAACAGTAGGACTTCACTGGTTCACATAATTGTGAAGTTCACAGTCACCAAGCTTCAGGTGAGACCTGATTCAGCACCTCAAACAGTATCACCATAGATTTCTTCCTCTCTGCGTCTCTGCACTGCCTTTCACACAAGGTCCACTTCACCGTTGACTCCACACGTTCCCTCTGGGAGTCCCAGATTCGTCCCATGTTGGTGTAAACTAAGACACAAAGTAGCAAAGGGTGCCTCACAACCTCCTACCACACTATCCAGAAAAAGAAAAAGGACAAGGATATCTTCAAAGAGATCCTGTGGACAAGAGATAGGAAGAGAGCTTCTCTTTCCCAGAAGCCCTAGCAAACATCATACTTTTCAGTGCCTCTTATTGGGTTATGTGCTCATCCCTGAACCAATCACAGAGACCAAAGATGTGCGTACAATGATTGGCTGAGCCAATCAGGACCCACCCCTGAAACTGGGCCGGGATCGGTTACACTGAGATCATGCACTTGAGAATGGCAGGTAGCGTGGTTCCCCCAACAATACTAAGCCCTATTTCCAGAAGATGGTTGGACAAGGGAAAGACAAGAACCACCGAAGTTCACTATGCCGACCTTTTCGGTTATATCTTTGCATGTGCTGCCTTCTCTGTCTCCATTGTGCTGCCCCCATTCCTCTTCCAAGAGGCCTATCCCATCCCTGAATTGGAGGCTGATTTCCCTGGGCAGCCTCCCTGACCCTCCCTTCCCAGCCTAGATTGGGTGCTACTGTTGTCTGTTACCCTGATTCTCCTCTAACAAGGGCCTGTCTTTCCTGGTGCTGCTGTCCCTGTATTTTAATCACCTGCTTACTTGTTACCCCGCTCTTTTGGACTACACATGGTTGGGATTAGAAATGCAATTGTTTTTCACAGTATCCCCAAGAGGAATCAGAGTGAGGCAGTAGTAACCATGCTAAGAAAAATGGTTAAAAAGTGAGCATAGGAATGGTTGGATGAATGGATGAGCCAACGAACGAAGTGAGGGGATTGTGAAGTGACCTAAAGCTTAATCTTAACCAACTGGAAGGAACAAATATCTGTCCACTCACTCCAGGCAAGCCAGGGGAGACCCGCTTTCCTAGCTACATGTCAAAATGGATAGACTCTTGTTTTGGAAAAAGAAACACTGAAACCAGTGAAGCAACCCATTTAAGGAACAAGGAATCAGGGGTTCAAACATGGCAAATGGATAAGGTTAACTACAATTTAAATTTGATCATAAAGGATTTTTTCCCCAGCCTGAATTAATGTGGCGAGTTCCAAATCAAAGACCCTGTGTAATCAGGTAAAGATTTCCCCTCGGCCTCGGCACATCCCAGAGGACAAAACGGGTCTTATCCTCAAGCTCCCAAAATGCCCGCCCTGGAACTGACACTCTGAAGACAGACACGAGCCCATCGTGCTTACAAAGGTGAAGCTGGCATTCATAGAACCAGAAAGAGCACCGGATGTCTTTCAAAGAAATTTCCCCCAAAACCATGAAGCTGGTCAACCGCTATTGTGGAGCTTGCAACATTGCAGCCCTGCCAGTTGTTGTTGTTGTTGTTGTTATGTGCTGTCAAGTTGGACCCGACTCATAGCAACCCCTCCTGGGGTTTCCAAGGCAGTATTACTACGGAAGTAAATTGCCCCATCTTCCTTCCGAGGAGTGGCTGGTGGAGTTCAAGTAAAAATCCACATTCCTCAGAGACTTCAAAAAATGCTCTGTGTCACTACCGTAATTCATGTAGCAATGAGCAGTCCCAGTCAGTCTCCATCAACGTTTATCAGGGAATTTGAAGGATGAGTGGGCATTCCTGAAAGCTCCCTGAATGGCACAAAGGGTCTGTGGTAGATGACTAACCAAACGCTTGGTGGTTCGAACCCACCCAGAGAAGCTGCTGAAGAAAGGCCTGGCAGTCTGCTTCAATGAAGATTCCAGACAAGAAAATCCTGTGGGGCAATTGTGCTCTGTAACACACAGGCCATCACGAGTCCAAATGAACTCAATGGCAATAGTATTACTTTTCCTTTTTGGTCTCATGGCTCTCCCAACAGCAGTAGCAGAACTCCCTGCAACCAGCCTGGGAAAGTACCGCCTCTTCCACTTTACAGAAGGGAACCCCTAGTTTCAAAGTCCCACAGGGGTCTGGACAGCCCCCGGCCAATAATCAGCTGAGGCCTGTGGTCAGCAGGTCACCCCTTTCCCCCTCTTCCACCCACCTGGCTTGCTCCCCTTGCTTGATGTCAAATGGGAGCAGAGTTCAAAGACAAACCATGCTGCAGGAACAGACGTGCCCAGAAGGCCACACAGTGGTGTCAGGGCCGTGTGGACGGGTGTGGGCACATATTGATAAAGACTGCAGAATTATATGTGTCGGATGTCTGGCGCACGCGTGAGCGCGCGCACACACACACACACACACACACAAATACAACAAACAAACACAAAACCCTGGAAGTCACAAGGCGCTGATTCCCTGGCAGGTTCTGGGCCGTCTCTATTCCTGAGAGATTCAATTAACGAACGCGAGCCATACCCCAGCGCACTCCTCCCAGCAATGAGGCATTGTTTTTAATCTTGCTGCCTTGTACACTGTCACAGCCCTATAATTCTTCCGACAGGAAGAGGCTGCGTCATAAAAATATAGTCCCAGGCATTTGAAATATAAGTTCCCATGCAGGCGACGTATATATCACCGAGCCCACAAACTAACTCACTTGCTTAATCCAGTAAACTTCAGATGCCTCCTGTATTATGTGAAATGGCTTGAAACAGGAAGGACCTGCCAGGGCCCATCAAGGCTGCGGTGCTCCAGAGACAAGGGGCACGGGGAGGAGGGGCGGTGGAAATTCCCTCGATGGATGCCACAGTAACACGCCTTTCATTCTCACCCAGTGGCAGGGCAGCGGCTAATGTTCATTGTGCATGCACAATAAATTACTGTTTACCTGGCATGCCTTTGATAAGCCCGTCTCCTCTCCCCTTTTCTGTCCACGCAGCACAGAGCCTGCAAGCCCCACCGCCTGTAATTCTTATTAAGGTGCACCTTTATCGGAATAGGGAAGCACACCCTTCCACAGCCGCCCTCTCTGGGCTTTGTAAGGGACACTGTTTGTATTGGTTCCCTTTTATTTCTCCCAGCCCGCTGTGTTTGAATGCTATAGTCGCTTCTGTGTATACAACCCTTCCATTGAAATGTTGGCTGCAGATATATGCAATATTAAACAGCTCTTATGAATTTTTGACATCTAATTAGTCGCTACCCAGTTAGCATGTCAGGGCTCAGAGGGATTAGGGAGGCAGGTCTTTCTGAATAAGTTACAGCCAGGCCCCTGTCCTTTTCATGTATTATTCTTTAATGTAGGTGGGGATTATTGGGCTGTGATTAATTGATGAAGCTCATTGGTCTGGTAAGTGCAGGGAATCCACCATTTCTCACTTTCATTCCTCTTGTCGGGCTCTCTGCTGCTTAATCGGATGGATTCTCTTCTTAGCCCCCACTCTTGGCCCTGCTGTGTTCTGGGATAGAGGCTGCGGCCTGCCGTGCCCGTGGCTCGGGGGGGTCTGGGGCGTCACAGTTGCTCATTCTGGGACAGCATGGCTGCTTTCTCCGAGGCGGCATTGCTGCTCACTCTGTGTCGACGCGGCTGGTCCCTGGGTCCCACCCCGCTCCCCTGGCTGTCGTCTGACCCTGAGGTGTGCGGTGGGTTTGCACCCCACCTGCTTGTCCTGCCCCGTGCCCTACAACCCTAGTCCAGGCAGTTTGCAGTCTGGTGGGACCCCCGAAAGAAGAGCTTCCAACGGCCCCGTTTCTCCTGTTGGACTTGAAATCCTTCCACCCAGCGCCTTTTCCACCTGTGGCAGCGCGGTGGCTGTTTACTCCCAAATTCCACTGTGGGCCAAGACGCCAGGTGACACACTTTGCTCTCTGTGGCTGCTCCTGCCACCATCTACAGCTGTGGGGTCCCCAGAAACCACACACGTGCGATGCACAGACTGATAAGTGTGGCGCTGCCCTTTTGGGTAAGTGACCCCAGCTTCCGAAACAATGCGGAAGGGATGTTGGCGGAGCGGGGTGCTGGCAGCCCCTGGGCACCGCCCCACTGGTGTGCACACAAACCCTGTTTCGCGCAAGCCGTGGCGGGCTGAGGTCTGAAAGGCGGATGAGAGAGCAGGCGCTCCTCGCCCTCACAGATGCTCAGGCCAGTGTGGGCCCAGGGATCCCCACAAAAAGGCCACTCCCTGACAGTCTGAAAACTCTGGCTTTGTGGACGGACACGATTTTTAGTATTTCAGATAAGGTTAGCTTGCTGCTTTTACAAAGGAGCTACAGAAAAGGTCGCTGATTTTCTTCCCCTTCAACTCAGGAGTCCCTCTGGAACACAGCCATGGACACACGGAGACAAACAGCCATACGCACTGTCAGGCACACTCATTCATGTCTACACACAGGTGCATACACCCATGTGCGGGCACCCACACACCCAGGCACACATTTACATGCATGCACACCCCTGTACCACACATGCGCATGCATACATACCAAGGCACACATGTGTACATGCACAGACACAATGGCATACACGTGTACATGCATACACACCCAGGCACACACCCAAACACACATCCAAACACACATGCAAGTACTCGCACCCATGCGCACACAGGCATGCATTTGTATGCACCCAGGAGCACACCCGAACATAGTCCCACACCCATGCACACTCATCTACACACCCAGGCACACACGTCGGATCACACCCTGACACTCCTCTCCATTAACACACACATACACACATTCATGCACATCCAGGCATGTATTCAGGCACAGACACAACCCATGTGCACACACCATGCCCACTCAGGTGCATTCGGGTGAACACCTATTTACACACAGCATACCCAGATCCACACACAGACACACCCATGCACATTCAAACACATGCTCATGCACACATGCAAACACACCCCTGTGCACACACAGATGCACACAGCACATCCAGGTACACACATAGACACAACAGTGCACATTCAGACACACACTCACACACACTGCCCTGTACATACATGGACACAGCACACCCAGGTCCATACACAGACATGTCCATGTACATTCAGGCACACAGTCATGCACACACACACACTTGTGAACACACAGGCACACGTAGAACACCCATGTCCACACATAGACACATCAATGCACATTCAGGCACACACACGGACACACATAGGCATGTGCCCATTCTCACACAACACATGCTGGCACACACAGACACAGACACCAATGCACACACAGACACACGCTTTCCTCACCACGGCGCTCCAAACAAAGCCGTTGCCATCACACTTCCCCACCCAGGCCTCCTGGCTTTATGGGCAAATAATTACTTTTTGCAAGAACAGACTCACCCCCGTTGTAAACCCTGGATTCCATCTATAATCAGGGCAGTAACAGAGCTTGAGTGCAGGATTCTTTTAAATGAAGCACCTCTGAACGAACCACCCTGCAAATGTGTAATTACAAATAAACCTTCACCTGTGTCTGCTGACAGGCCTTCTAATGACCACACTTGATGTCAATCAAGGCCAGGCCTGGTTGCGCGTCATGAGGGGGCAGTTTTAGAGAACTGTGGCAAACAGGAGTGGTGGCCTCATTGCCGTTAACTAGATTTTAAAAGAGGGAAAGGGACAGGACCCCCAAGGGAGGGAAATGGCGGGGAGAAAGTGTCCCCTCTGCCCAGGGAGCAGCAGAGGTGGCACATCCAGGGACCCTCGTCCACTGGGCCTGGCTCTTTGTCTCCCTAACCCTTCCCACAAGAGGACAAGGAGTGGGCTGGAAGCGGGGTGCACATTTGCTGGGGGAAGGGGGCGAGGCTCGGTGGTCCTGATGTGGGGACAGGGGCTGCAGGGAAGGGACAATCTGGGAGAGCAGGCAAGGGTAGCACATAAAGGGGGACAGTCCCTGCCTGCGTGTTGGCTTTCTCTTGGGCGGCTGTACTGGGAGAAACGGTGAACTTTGCCGTGTTCGCTGCAGCTGAAATTTAGAATTATTGTTTCCTCCTAACAGAGACTCATTTTCCGCGGCCGCATTTGCAGCATAATAAGCTTTTTGTTATTTTTTCAATTAGAGTCAATTGACCTAACAAAATGCTTGGCAATTAAGTGATTTTTGTAATGGTCCGGGGGTAATTTAGTCGAGCTTGTCAGCTGCGTTTCATGAAGCCGAGACGTCTTTTTTTTTCCCACTGCTTCTCTCTCTCCCTCTCTCTCTCCCTCTCTCTCTCTCTCTTGAGCATAATGGCTCATAATTTTGAAATCTTTTCCTTCTGTTTCCCTCACAATAATTCGCAATTACAGGAAGTTGTTGGAGGTGATTTTTTTTTCTACCTTGCCTTTTGAGTCAGTAATTTTAAATAAAATGTACATACTTATGAAAAGGCAGCTATTACGGAAAGCACTTTTTGTGTAAACTCAATTATTTTATGAATAGTGACACCCGCTTCTGCTGGGTCCTCCTCCTGAGGCTGAGGCATCATTGTCTCCAGGGGAAAAGGTTTGGGACGTTCGGAAGAGTCTTTCCCAATCAAAGCAGCATTCAATCAGGTAAACACAACTTGAGGCCAAGAGGTCTCTGGGCTGCCTGGCTGGGAGACAAGGCCTTGGGACGAGGCTCCAGGCCCCTGGGCAGCCCCCTCCACTGGCCCCTGGGCACCGAGGCTCATCTCATCTTCTGATTGATGAGGGCTTCCTCATTTGCCTAATTGATTCATTTTCTTAAGACAACATCTGGAGTTACGTTCCCTTTAAAAGGCTGCAGTTAGATCTGATGACTGGCTCAGATGTTCGTTCATTGTGTTACTCTCTGCTTATACCTGTCTTAAAAAACCACCATATTCAGGATGGAGCTGCACATGGAAACACGTGGAAAGTACCCAGGAAGCCATGGCACTGCCGCTTTGTCGCACACATTCATCCAGGAAGACACAGGTCGTCTTTGTGGGCATGTTTGTTATTGAGAAACAGCACCATCCTCCAGCACGTTGTGTGCATTGTAACCTCAGTTAGAACCCGCTGTTGATTTCAGGTGCCCGCATTAGGTAACACATCTTAAAACCAACCCATCTCATGCCTTGGCAGGAAACTCCCCGGTAGGGGCCCATCAAGCCAGCCAAGCCCCACTTTCATTGGGTCTTGAACAGGGGCAAGTCCATCAGCCTTGGGAGACCCATTCACTCCTGGTTCCGGCTTGGGCACAGAACTGGAAAAAGCCATTAATTAGTACAGCTCACTGGTTTTGAATTGGTCTCCCACTTCTGTCTGGACAACATCCAATCAAAGGATCCTCCACGGTCTTTGAGGGGTTTTTGTCCTTCTAAAGGGATTCCTAAAAAACTGAGGCTGTTTTCAGAGGGGTGGTGGGAGCCTGGGGAAAATTCCCTGTGGGAGACTGGGCTGCTTGCCTCAGTACGGGGACTCGGCAGTCATGTCCTCTTTCTCTACCTGAGTGTCCCCATCTCTAACACAAGGTCGTTGGGCTAGACACAACCTCAGAACTCTTCCCAGTTTCAACTGTAGACAAATCACGTTTCCATCAGTCGGCACGCTCACACATTACTATCCATGCACTTACATGCAGAAGGCGTATTCACTGTGCAATGGGGTCATCACATTCTTGAGTAGGATTTGTTCTTTTTTAAAAAATATGGCATTTTGGTTCAACTGCAAGTGTTTTTTGGTTCTCCCCTTTATTTTTTTAAGGTTGCAGGCTTGTCCCTCACCAAGAGATTTTGGAGGGCTCCTTTTATTTCCAAGCTTCCCATGAAGTATGTGCTTTGCCCAGGCCCATTCTACGTGTATGTTGAGGTACTTGGAAAGTGCAGTCGGTTTCTGCAATGGCCAATGGCAGCCTTCAGCTCGGTCTCGTTTATATTCTAAGTCCCTGTGGTCTGTCCTGAGCCAAGGCTGGGCTCAGCCTCTCAGACTTTGATGACTGCTGCCCCTCTCATTTCTCTGACTGTAAAAGGAAAAGCTGCCATTCTGAATAAGCATCTTGCAGAAGAAAGAAGATGCAGCAGTAAGCCTTTCCCTTCTCCCACCCAGCACCATAGGAGAGATGTAGCTATTAAATTTCAGCTGCTTATCAAACTGATAGGAAAGTCATTTTGTGTGATTTCTTTGCATCCTCAAATCTTCTGCTTTTATTTGCAATGCATCCCCATGCCTTCTTATTAGAAAAATACTCAGAGGATAAAAAGCTGATAATATTATTCAGCTTTGACAATTAAGTAGAAAAAACATTCAAAAGAGTGCTTTTTTTATTGCATCTGGTAATGATATCGGGGGTTCTCTTGACAGCAGCCTATACTGATGCTGCCCAGGGTGATGTGGTGTGTCTTGGAATTGCCCTGTACTGGCTATACTGGGTCTAGGCAAGGATGCCATATCCAGGCCCTGCACTGCTGCACATGACTGGTTTATTTGACACATACCTATCTACGAGCCTCTTGCATGTGCTCATTGTATAAATTAAGTTGAGGTCAATTAAAATCATATGCACGTACACGTGCCTGTTGCTGTTGTTAGCTACCCATGAGTCAGCCCGTGACACCTGATGCTGCGCACAGCAGAAACAGACCACCGGGTTCTCATTGGCTGGTTTTGGAAAGCCAGTCCCCAGGCCTTTCTTCCTCCTCCGTCTTCATCTGGAAGCTCCACGAAAACCTGCTCAGCAGCCCAGCAACACACAGACCTGCACTGCCAGGTGCTGGCTGCACAGGAGATGCCCTGGCCGGGAACCCAGCCCGGGCTTCCCCACAGAGAGGGGGAGTCCGACCACTGAAGCCCTCTGCCCCCCGTGCATGGGCAGATGTCTGATTTGGTTTTTAAACCATCTCACTCTCTTACCAGGGTCCATGTTGTTGGGGTTGTCACGTGCTGCCAATTTTGACTACAGAATTATTTATTTGTATCTACTGGCCAGTTTTACGCACCTTCCTTCACTTCGGGTCTCTCAACAGCTCCCCTTTTCTCATCTGATGACAGACAGAATAGACTCACAGGGGAGGCAACTTGCTCAAGGCCACACCTTGTGTGTGACAGATGTGTGACTGAAGCTCCATGGGACTCTGCTCCCACACGCTCGAATTCCCAAAGGCCCAGAGCCTGAGCACAGCGAACATCGCCCTGCCCCGGAACCTGTGTGTTACAAGGGCGCTGAGGCGCACTTGCCACCCTCCCTCCACCTCCACTGCTTCTCCTGGCAGAAAATGGACACGCTCACCCTCCCTTTAGACCCATGCCAGAAAGGAAAGGAGGGTACGGAAAGCCAGCCCGGAGCCAACGTGCAGGGGAGGCGGAAGTGGGGACCCTCCCAGAGGAAATCGCTTTGCCTATGGAGCGAATGGAGCCATAGCCTATGTCTAGGTGCTTGGGGTTCACCGTTCAGACCGACACACCACCAGCAGGAGGCAGAGTTCTTTGCTGCCTTGGAGCTCAAGTTCTGTGTGGGGAGTCAGGCCACCAGCAGCAAAGCTAAGTACTATGGAATGTGCGATAAACCCAGTCAGTGCCATGGAGTCAATTCTGACTCATAGGCACCCTACAAGACTGGGTGCAACTGCCCCAGAAGGTTTCCTGGGCTATCATCTTTACTGGGGCAGACTGGCACACTTTCTTCTGTGGAGCAGCTGGTGGGTTTGAACCAGTGACCTTTCGGATAGCTGTGGAGCACTCTACTTATCGTGCCACCAGGGCTCATTTTATGGAAAGTGCTTTAGAAGAACTAAATGTGCAGCAGGCTAAGAAAGAACAGGAGACAGGTGAGGACTGCATGGCCTGACCAGAGAAGGGAACCTGCCCTAGGTCTGTTCCGGAAGCTTGTTTCCCCCTCTGGGCCTCACCTTTCAGGTTGGTAAAGAAGAACTTGAACTAAATCAAAGCTTCCTGAACTGTAGGAGGTGCTGAATTTTGGGATGCTTCTTTGGAACTCTCTAGAAGCCCAGAGCCATTTATATACGCAGACAATCAGATTACCCTGCTCCTGGAACCTAGGAGTCTGCACTGTTGAAGAGACCCCAGGCCAGGTGGGATGTGCAACAAGGTGTCAGACACCGTGGACTCAAGGGCAGGTGCCATCTCAGTGTTCCAGGGTCAAATCCTTCACTCAAAATCTCCATGACCTTGAAATGCTGCTAACTCCCTGAGCCCTCTTCATCTTCACCATGTGGGTATTCCTGACTCACGGGGCCATTAATGAAGATGAGTGATCCAACCGCAGGTAAAGCACCTGGCCCAGGTGTTGGCACATCACTGGAGTCCCACCCCTCCTTCCCACCCCTCCTTGTCGCTCTACCTAAATCATTCTTCTCTAGGACTGTGAGAGCAAGGTAAAGAATTTGAGGATGGGCAACTGGAGCTCCAAGAGCTGAGCAAAGAATGGAATGAAGAACTGGAAAGAGCTTACCTTGCTGAGAGGAAAAATGGGCACCCAGCCATGGGGAAATCTGCACACAGTTATCAGAAGTGAGGGGAGACTGTGGACTTTCAAGTTTCCATAATGAGTGCATCCCATGCTGGATGTGTCCTCTTTCTCCCAGGTCAGGATGGGGACTGGGAGATGATGCAAGGTGGACGAATTGAGTCCAGTGGCCTCTGTTGCTGCTCTGCCTGTTTGTATGAGGCCCACTCGCCTGCTGCCCCTGCCATTGGAACGGTCCGCTTTCTTCATCACTGTTGCTCCTACTACACTGACATCATATTCAAAAAATAAAAATGAGATCAAATCACAAGTACCAGAGGCCACACACCTATTCACTGACCCGGGGTTGGACCAAAGGGTTTTCTTGCCTGTAATAGTCACAGGAGCGAATTGCCAGGCCTTTTTGTTGGTTTGTTTGTTTTCTTTGTGGATCTGCTGGATGAGTTCAAACTCAGTTAGCAGCCAAGTACTTAACCACTGCACCACTAAGGTTCATAGCTGGTAGAAGCAGGCAATTCAGTAAAGAGAGAGCAGAAAAATACTCACAAAAATGGGACAAACAGACCTTTGAGTGGGTTACTATTTCATACATTTTATGTGAATACCCTTGGACTTCATATTTTAGAGAACTTAAATTTTCATTTGGGGCACAATTTTGTATAACCCAACAAAGAAAGTCCAAAAAAAAAAAAAAGGGGGTGGTGGTGGTTATAGTAGCCCAAAAAAAAAGGTAGGATAGTTTGCCAAATTTCTAGTTTCCAATATTTTATGGGGAAACAGACAAGGCAGAAATACATTTGCAATGAGTCAGATATAGGTTCTATTTTTTAAAAATATACTTTGATTAACTTCAGGTACCTAATTATCTCCTCAACTTTAACAACTATTACTGTTTAAATGACAGCTTTTTAAATATTTGACTCTAATAAAACTCCCCTGAAAACTTGTTATGCTATTAGTTTGATAATACTTTTAAAAAATAGAATGTGCATTTGGTAAAGGCAGCTCAGTGAATGCCTCAAAAGTCAATCACTTACAAGAATAGGGACCAAAAAGGGCATTTTAGTACCTTCCCACCAAAATGACTGTATTGGACAGTCAGCCCACCATGCTAATGGCCTTGGCCAATGTCTTTCAGAGGCTGGGGACTGAATGACCACCCCAAGCTGAAGTCCATCCACGAAGCCCCAGCACATATAGACTCAAGCTATAGGAGTGGTCTTCATTGCAGTTCAATTTTATATCCAAATAAAATTTGAGAAACTAAGCACAGAATTATGCCCCTGCCCACATCTTGATGTTCCAGGATGATAATGATGTTTGCAATTTCTGGATTCGTTAAACCAGTACCCATATACAGTAAGAGAAGGCTGAGAAGAAATGGTGACCAAGAACAAATAGATTTTCCTGCTTCTAGGAGGTGGGGCCTATGGAATCTGAAGGTCTGGATTCTAGTTTGTTCTGTCAATGATTGTCCTGTTCAAGTTCCTATGTCTGTATTCACTTAATGAGAATTTGGGGCTAGGATTGATATTGTGTTAGTTTATGCATGTCAAAGTCATGAATGTAAACCAACTATTAGGCTTGTTGGAATTTGAAGCCAGCAGCAGTCATCTAACAAATATTCTGCGCCAGGACAGCACTGTCCTAGCCTGGTAGGGAAGTGGAATTAAAAAAATATGCCTGCACACACACACACACACACACAGACATACACACAGAGTAGCTGCCCACAAGAGGATTACAATCTTCGAGAGACTGTCAATTGGAGTAGAAAATTATATAGGGAAAAGAATTGGAGACATCCTGTATTCAGACCCCAACTCCACCTTTTAGCATCTCTGAGATTTTGGACAAGTACTTTTATCTTTCTGAGCCTCAGTGTCCTTTTCTGGAGTCCAGCCACACAAATAACATATTCCGTGGGGTCACTAGAGACTGTATTTGTTAGGGCTGTCAACTCAGTTCCAACTCATAGTGACCCTATGTACGATAGAAGGAAACCCTACCCACTCCAGCATTGTCCTCACTGTTGTTACGTTTGACCCCATTGTTGCAGCCACTGTGTCAATCCATCTGATTGAGGGGCTTCCTCTTTCTCACTGACCCTCCACTTCACCAAATGTGATGGCCTTCCAGGGACTAGTCTCTCCTGATCACATGTCCCAAGTAAATGAAACAAAGTTACGCCATCCTTGCTTCTAAGGAGATTCTGGCTGCACTTCCTCCAGGACAGACTACAAGGTACTCTATTTCAGTGACCATATTATAGGTCCAGACCCACAGTGAGTGCTAGGTGAAGAGAACCTGTGATGGTGATGAAGACAATGATGAGGAGAAAGCAATGGTAATGATGCCCATGATGATGACAGAGGAGGAAGGTTCTAGGTTGTGTCTCTCCATAAACGGGCTCCATAGGACAATAGGAAATTGCAGCTCAGACGCTGTACGTACGTCAGGGACCTGAAGGCTATGAGTCACCACTTGCTTCCTGCCTGTCAGTTCATTTTTGAGAATCCACAGAAATAGAAATGTTCTATCAGACCCACTTGGTTTGCCATCTGGCCCACACATTTTCCTGGCACGGCCCTAAGGCCAGCACTGCTATTCTCCCCCTCCAAGCACCACCCCAAGTTCAGCAGAACAAAATCTGTGCTGAAATGAATGCAGCAAGCAGGCATCAGTTCATTATTGCAATGAGTGTATTAGTGGTGGTTTTAATGTAATTAATATTGATAATCATTGAATCTGTGCATTTTAGTAATTAAGGCAACTACTGGCTACATTAATGTAAATGTCCTAATATAGTATTAAATGAGGCAGTGGTGGTGGTTCCGTGGTAGAGTTCTCCGTCCCAAGTGGGAGACCCAGGTTCAATGCCTGGCCAGTGCACCTCAAGTGCAACCACCTCCATCTGTTAGTGGAGGCTTCTATGTTGCTCCAAGGCTGAACAGGCTCCAGCAGAACTTCTAGACTGAGATGTATGAAGGAGACAGTTTGGCAATCTATTTATAAAAGTCAGCTGATGAAACCCTATGGATCCCAACAACATGATTCGCCCATTGTGCATGGTATCACTGTAAGCTAGGTCCAATTTAGGGCCCCTAATAGTGCCTATGGCATTTGACTGCTAACCAGAAGGCTGGTGGTTCAAACCCACTAGCCACTCCTTGGAAGGAAGATTGAGCAATCTACTTCCATAGAGATACTGCCTCGGAGACTCAAGGAGGGGTCACTATGAGTTGAATTGACTCAATAGTAGTGGGTTTGATATTTGTTTTCTGGAATAACAGTAACATAGTAATTAATAAAAATAGCAACAGTAGTTAGTGACAATTTACACTTTTCAAATGACTTTC
>NW_006921715.1:3536900-3549329 GCF_000298275.1 Orycteropus afer afer | reverse complement strand
GGGCAATCTACTTCTGTAGTGATACTGCCTCGGAAACCCAAGGAGGGGTCGCTATGAGTCGGGTCCGACTCGACGGCACATAACAACAACAAGAATCATACAAGAATGTGGTCCAAAAATAATATCTGACTGTTGTTGTTGTTATGTGCCGTCGAGTCGGACCCAATTCATAGCGAACCCTCCTTGGGTTTCCAAGGCAGTATCACTACAGAAGTAGATTGCCCCATCTTCCTTCTAGCCAACTACAAAATGACTACATTGGATGGTCAGCCCACCAGGTTGATGACCTTTGCTGATGTCTTTCAGAGGCTGGAGACTGGATGACCACCCCAAGCTGAAGTCCATCCAAGGATGCCCAGTGCATATAGACTCTAGCTACAGCAGTGGTCTTCATTGATTTATCAAATAAAGCGTTGTCTGGTTCAACCACTGATTGTTTCAGGACATGAGAGCGGGAAGGACCTTACAGCACATGTAACACAAATCTTCCTTTATACAAAGGAGGAGAGTAAAGCCCAAACCTCCAAATAACTAAACCCACTGCCACGGAGTCCATTCTGATTCATAGCAACACTGCAGGACAGAGAACTGCCCTAGAGGATTTCCAAGGCTATAATCTTTATGGGAGCAAAGCTCACACCAAATCCACTGCCCTTGAGATAATTCTGACTCACAACACCCCTAGAAGACAAAGTGAGACTGCGCCTTAGTATTTTCAAGGCTGCAATCTTCATGGAAACGGACTTCCTCATCTTTCTGCTGTGGAGCAGCTTGTGGGTTTGAACCACCAAGCTTTTGGTTAGCAGCCAAATGCCTTAAGCACTGAACTACCAGGGCTCCTTAACTAAGGCTCTGAGAGGTGACTTTCCATCCTGATGAACAGCCTTGTGAAGCACATTCCACACTGATTTTCCTTTCAGAGTTCCTTTATATGGTTCTGCCCCTGATCCCCAAGAGAGACTTTTTACAAATTTTCTGTGAACCGAAACCAAATAAGTAAGTTTGTTAAAGGTGCATATTAAATTAATCAATTTTGCTCTAAACCGTGATCTAGTGTTACATTTCCCAAAATGTATGCCACTTAACTCTAATTCAGTAACAGAGCATTAGCTGTTATGGGAAAAATAGAATTCCTCGGTCAATTACATTTGAAATACACTAGGTTAAAACAGTTAAACTTTTTTTTTCTTTTTCTTTTTTTTTTCATTTCTGACCTTTTTCTTTTCTGTATCTTGAAAATGCAAATAGTATACTGTGTGCCAATTTGTCTTTGCCCAGAATCCTCTGCTCTGAGAACAGCCCTGGAAGCTCCGCTTTGGTGGAACATAGGCTTTTTAATGCTTCGGCCTTGTAGCAGTGACTCTTGACAGATGAAAGTAGACGTGGGGAACCTCCAAATGGAAATACAATTCATGGAGGGTTGTGGTCCCTGAAAATGTAACCTGGAGACACCGAGTAGGCTACAGCACTATTCTGTTTCCTTTTAACCTGCAATGGCATTAGAGGCAACCAGGTGCACACTGCATGGAGATGGAATCAAGCCTCTTTCTCATGCTTACATCACGAGAGGGATATCCTTCTTCAATCTCTGTTGTCTGAGTGCCTACAGTGTGCCAGCCTTCACACGCCTTGCTATTTTAGGCTCCTACTTCTGTTTCTAAGGAACCCTAATGGTGAAGGAGTTAGGTGTTCACCTGCCAACAGAAAGGTTGGGAATTCAAGCCCACCAACAACTCCGTGGGAGAAAGATGTGGCCGTCGGCTTTCATAAAGATCGTTAGCTTGTTATTATTAGGTGCCATTAGTCATTCTGACTCGTAGCTACACTATGCTCAATAGAAGGTACACTGAATGAACGTACAATAGAGTGAAACACTGCCCAGGCTTGTACCATCCTCACAATCACCATGTTTGATTCCTTCATCTTAGCCATTGTGTCAGTCCATCTCATGGACAGTCTTCCTCTCTTTAACCAGCCCTCTATTTAGCAAGTATGATGTCCTTCTCCAGGGACTGGTCCCTCTTGATAACATGTCCAAATTACATGGCACAAAGTCTTGCTAGCCTCCCTTCTAAGGAGCATTCGGCTGTGTACTTCTTCCAAGATAGATGTGTTTATTCTTCTGGTCGTCCATGGCATATTTAATGTTCTTCACCAACACCATAATTAGATGCATCAATTGTTCTTCAGTCTTCCTTTTTTATTTTCCAAATCTCACATGCCTCATACTCAATTGCGTATGAGGCAATTGAAATGACCAGGGCTTGGGTCTGGAGCACCTTAGCCCTCCGAGTGACATTGTTGCTCTTTAACACTTTAAAGAGTCCTGTTGCAACACATTTGCCCAGTGCAATGTGCTATTTGATTTCTTGACTGCTGCTTCCATGGAGGTTGATTCTGGATTCAAGTAAAATGAAATTCTTGGCAAGTTCAATCTTTTATGCTTATTATGATGTAGTCTGTTGGTTCAGTTGTGATGATTTTTTTCTTTATGTTGAAGTATAATCCATACTGAAAGCTGTAGTCTTTGATCTTCATCAGTAAGTGCTTCAAGTCCTCTGCACTTTAGCAAGCATGGTTATGTCATCTGCGTATCGTAAGTTGTTAATAATAACATAAAGATTGTTATGTAAAGATGACAGCCTTGGTAACCCTTTGAGATAGTATTTTGCTCTGTCCTATGGGGTCACTATGAGTCAGAGTCCACTTGACAGCAGTGGATTTACTTCTGTATCTGGGCTTCCTTGGTGAGGCACCAGAGAAGGTAAGGATCAATAGGTATGGAGCTTGGACAGCAGCTGTACTCGAAGGAAACATTTCTGACAATAAGCATAATCTCAGAATGTGTGACCATAGACTTCTGTGAACATGTGACCCTCTAGAGATAGAGGATCAAAGGGCTGTTTCTTAGGATCCTGGATAATTAGTTCTTGGAAAAAAATTAGGAACTTCAGTGAATGAGAGAGATTTATAATGAAGGGAGTTAAGAATAATTGGGGAAGGGTTGACAAAGTCAAGGAGATTTGATCAAAAACTTGGTGGGTTTTGCTTGGTAACAGTTAAACTCCGTGGGCTTTGAGACTGAGGACTAGTTCTGACTGGTTCCAGGCCTGGCTTCAGCTTGTCAGCCTTGAACATGATGGTGCTGTTGTTTACAATTATTTTGAAAAAAAAAAATACATATATATATATATATATATATATATATATGGCCTTAAAATTGCATGGGGAAAAACAGATATGGGAGGATTTGGGGCAAGATCATTCTGACTTAAATTCAGAATAGCTCAATTCACTTAAAATTTCCAATTTCACATAGAAGCTAGATGCTTGCATTATTTAGGGGGAAAAAAATAAGAGCAGCCAAAGTTCTGAGGTTGAAACAAACCTGGTGGGCAGTACTTGCTCAGAGACCTACACACATGCAATTTTTCCCTTGCTTAAGACTGATTTCCAACGGCTGCTCTGCTAGCCACCTTTTTAAATATGTAAAACTCTATATGCATTTAATTGTCCCTTCAATTGTCCACTTGCACCTTCAAATTATGGGACAAGTGGCCAATTGGGCCTGCAATTGGCTAATTGCACCGACAATTAGCCAATTGCGGGTATAATCAGACGCATGTAGAATTAATCATATGCACAAAGTGGGCAGCCACTCTTTGAAAACGTAGAACTGAATGTGTTCTAGATACACGCCTGTACCCAGGAATCAGGCATAAAAGGGCCAAAGGCATGGATCCTGGATGAATCGCTCTGAAGACAGTCATTAAAGCCAAACTGGTGCTTGGCTGAAAAGACTGCGTGATTCGACCCTATACAGCAGAGCTACTTGCCTTCTCCAGGCGGGGTGTGTGTGGACAAGGCAAGGACGACCCAAGCATTCTTCAGTCTCAGTCTCCTGTAAGTAGATATCCCAGGGCTAGTATCTCTCTCTCTCTCTCGCTTTTTAATTAAACCTTTGGATTTACAATGCAGACCCTGGGTAATGCAAACATTAACACACATGGAGCTAACTGAAAGGCTGGAAGCTTGAGTCTACACAGAGGCACCTCAGAAGGAAGGCCTGGTGATCTCTGTCTGAAAAATCAGCCACTGACCACCCTATGGAGTGCGGTTCTACTCATGAGTCCGAACCAACTCAATGGCAGCTGGCTTGTAAGGGCCAGAGTTCCGATCCTGTGCACATACCTCTACAGGGTCTTTCCAACACATCAGTATAAACAGGGACACTTGTAGACAGAAACATGCAAGGAAATGCTGTAGCAATTTTATGTCATAGCACACACATGTAACAACCCATCCAAGAACACACATGCAAATACAAAAACTGCTATTTGTGATTTTCTACATAGGTATGAATTTGAATGACGGGATTTTACAAATGATAAGATTGACACTGACAGATGAATTTTCATCCAATGAATTAAGTCCAGATTCTGGACTGATAGGAGATCAATGTCTGAATTCTTGAAGCAACTCCAAGCAAGTCAATATTGTATCAATGTTCAACTTAGAAAAGTTCAATGTTCAACTTAGAAAAGTAGAAACACTAACACACACACACGAACATCATTGCCTTTTGTAATGTGACTTAAAGATGATGAAACCAAAACTTGGTTTTCCCAGGGTCCCAAAGCTAACAAGTATTGGGATGAAGATGCAGACACAGGTGCCCTTAACCCACAGCCACCCTCCATCTTACTCAATGAAGAAAAAGAGCTTAAACCATCTGCTCCTTCCTTTCCCCAGAGAAAGCTTCTGAGATGATATGTTGAGATATCAGAGTTAAGAAGAGTGATCCATGTTGGGATATGTTTCTCTTCCTGGAAGATGTAAATTTGCAGATGAGCATGTCAGGACATTGTTACTGCATAAATTAGCAGCCACTCGACTTGCAGGATGAAGATGTTGTCTAGCCATGCTTGCCTGCATGTTTCACATTAGCACACAGATAGGACATAATTTTATTTATGTGACACTCTGTGAATACACCACAGAGCCATAAATGACCTGGAAGGAGATGACGGGCCAGAGACCTGTAGTTACTACCGACCCCTGGGCCACCCAGTGATACAGGGAAGTTCTGCTAAGGAAGTACCCACCGGATAAGGTGGGTCTACAAACATTCTCACTCTATTAAGAATCAGGGATGAGAGGCTGAGAGGCTGACTCACCCCAACCCCAGCCAGTGAGATCTAATGACTGGCACGGCAGATTTTTGAGTGCTCCTGAGATCAGAAAAACCCACTGCCATTGAGGCAATGCCAACTCGTAGCAACACTTTAAGACAAAATCAAACTGGCCCCTCGAGTTCCCAAAGCTGTAATCTTTATGGAAGTAGAAGGTCTCATCTTTCTCCTACAGGGTGGCTGGTGGGCTCAAACCAAACTGCTGACCTTTGGTTATCGGTAGAGTTCCCGAGCCCCACGCCAGAAGAGCTCCATGAACACTCCTGTAGACAATGGTAAATTCACTCTCCAGTATTGAACTCCAGACACTAGTTAGCATAAAGCATAATATGGTAACCTGGTCCTGCGAGTCCTGCAACCTTAGAGTTGAAGCACCTCAAATAGGAGTAACATGATTCTCCAATCTAAGGGTGAACACCTTTATCTGAGTCCTCAACTCTCCACAGAGCAGTGAGAAACTGAAAGGCCTTCTTTAGTCACATGGGAGGCCCTAGTCCCCTACCACACACTCAACTCAAATCAAAACACATGACAACATTTATGTGATTTTAAGGTAGACAGGGTTGATGACTGAGGTGGGTATACCATCATTCAGATGGTTGTCTCTTCACAGTCCATGCAGGAAGAGAAATACAAAGGAACTTATTTTTAAAAGCTAGAAATCCAATACAAAGAAACATGGCCTTCTGGGGGCATTTCATACAGAGTCAAATAGACTTACAGATCTCAAGGTTATGGTTTTGTACCTCAGTAACATGTACTACATACAATATGACACACACAAAAAAAATCAAACTTACTGCCATCAAGTCAATTCCAATTCACAGCAACCTCCTTTGGGTTTCTGAGGTGGAAAATCTTTATGGAAGTGGATTGCCCAATCTTCCTTCCATGGAGTGGTTGGTGGCTTTGGACCACCAGCCTTCTGATTAACAGTTAAATGCCTTAGACGCTGTGCCGCCAGAGCTCCTTATACAATATGCAAGGTGAAGGATAATCTGGGAGTTCTGACTACATACTGGGATGTTTTGCCACCGTGTTTGACAACCAACAAACCAACAAAAAGGCAGCAACAGCACCATTGCTTACTGAGGTTTTCCACACATTGCTTTCTCTGATCACCATGAAAACTTTTGAGGGTGGTTTATCTCAGTTTTGCCCATTAAGAGACTGAGATTCAGGGATAACGCTCTTGCTTAAAGCTGCAACATCTGTATGAGGCCAAGACAGTTTCAAACTCAGGGGTGTTCTCTTCTGAAGCCCAGTCCTAAGTGATATTGGTCAATCTTGCATCTGACACTTCACTCCCAGTTGAAATGAAGTAAGTGGGGGTGTTGCTAGACAGTGAATTGGAGGACAGGGAATGGTCAGAGTTTTGCAGTCACCTGCCCAATCTACAACAGAGACCCAGACATTTGCAACTCCCTCACCTGGAATGAGTGGAGAAACAAGGGATGGTACAACCTGGACCTCACTGAGGGTGGTTGTGTGTGTGATCGGTGGAAAGCAGACCCAAAGCATTAACTTCATGTTGCTATTTCTGTGTATATCAATAATAACAGCAACATACCACTAATGCTGTGTCGTTTCACTTAACAACATCCAGCACTGAGTGATTTAATTATTCCTTTAGTCACTGAAATATTCATCATCATTTTCCAGTGGCTCCAAGAGACAACTGAGTTGACTTTCACTTGGAAATCTTGCTCAGCTGTGAATCTAGGGAAACAGGATCATATCACTATCCAAGTATAATTTCTGTTGATGTTACTCATGGATTAAAAACATAAAGACTTATGTGTTACCTCTTACTCTGTGTATACAAGGCTCTGCGCTGGGCAATTTTGCTTACCTGTTCTCATTAATTCATCACTAAAAGGCAAGGCATGCCCTTATTTTCCAAGTGAGAAAATTAAAAAACTATTTCACCAAGGCCATGCATTAATTGGGGTTTGAAACAATATGTACAAAACCTTTATCAGAGGTTGTAATGCACTCCTGTTGTTGTTGTTGCTGTTGTTGGCTGTGTGGGGTCAGACTCAACTATGGCAGCCCACTCATGTTGTGGTCCACAGGGTGCTCATTGGCTGATCTTCAGAAGTTGGTCACCAGGCCTTTCTGCCTCATTTTCCATACTCTGGAAACTCTGCTGAAACCTGTCCAGTATCACAGCAACACCAAGCCTCCACTGACAGGTGAGTGGTGCTTGTTATAAGGCTCTTTGGCCAGGAATGGGACCTGGGTCTCTTGCAGGGAAGGCACAAATTCTACTACTGAATCAGCAAGGTCCCCTAAAATACTCATAACTTATTGTAACAACACTAATAATCATTACCATTTAATGGAATGCATATCAAGCATTTAACATATATGATTTCTTTTAATCCTCCAAATAACCTAGCAAGTTATACTATCATCACTTTCAGATAAAGAAACAGACACCGAGAAGTTGAGTGCTGCACCAAAGATCACAGAGAAAGTGTAAAGAACTGGGTTTCACTTCCGTATCTGACTCCAAAGCAACTACAAAATCCAGTGCAGTTTGCTTCTGTACCAATAGAATCATGATTTAAGTCTTCACTAGTTGAATGTGCAAAGTTACTTTCCTGACTTTATAAACAGCTCCATCTCTGATCTGTTGGGTTTTTTTAAATGAGACAACAGGTGACATGTGCCCAGCATGTAGAGTGATAAACGTCCAATACCTATTTTCAAAGGCAACCACTAGTCTGTCAGCTTGTCCTATTGTGGCAGCTTGCATGTTGCTGAGATGCTGGAAACTACGTCACTGGTATTTCAAATACTTAGGAGGGTCAACTATGGTGGATAGGTTTCAAAACAGAGCTAAGACAGACTAAGACAAATTAGGAAGGCAGACCTAATGATCTTCTTCTCAAAATATCAGCCAGTGGAAACCAAATGAATTACAGTGGGATATTTGTTTGATATCCTGCCAGAAAATGAGACCCTCTGGTTGGAATACACTAAAAAACATGACTAGGAAAGAGCTGTCTCCTCAAAGTAGAGTCGACCTTAACGACGTGGATGGACTAAAGCTTTCAGCACTTTCATTTGCTGATGTGGCATGACTCATAATGAAACTAAACAGCTGCAAACATCTAAAAGAAGAAGGATCAGTACGTGGGAAATGTGGTCTTGGTGGTGGAAATGATGCCAGAGAACGCATGATAGAATTTTGCAAGACTAACAAACTATTAATTGGATATACCTTTTGTCAGTGACATAATATTGACTATACAATTGGACATTGCCAGATGGAATCATAAGAATCAAATTGACTATATCTGTAGAAAAGAAAGGATGGGCACCTCAATAGCATTAGTCAAAACAAGGCCAGAGACTGACTGCAAAATAGACCCTCAATTGCTAATATGCAAGATCAAATTGAAGCCAAAGAAAATTAAAACAAGTCCAAAAGAACCAAAGTATGACTGTGAGTATATTCCACCTGAATTTAGAGAAGGCCTCAAGAATAGATTTGACACTTCAAACACTAATGTTTGAAGACTAGACATGTTGTAGAATGGCATCAAGGACATCACACATCAAAAGAAAATAAAAGTTCCTAAGAAGAGGGGAAAGACAGAAAACACCAAGGTCGATGTGACAAAGATTCTGAAATTTGCTCTTGTACATAGAGTATCCACAGCAAGTGGGGAAACGATGAAATAAATGGAGTAAACGAGCTGAACAGAAGATTGCAAAGAGCAGATTGAGAAGACCAAGTAAAGCATAATAATGGAATGTTCAAAGACCTGGAGTTAGACAGGAAAGAGAGCATGTTTGGCATTTCTCAAACTGAAAGAACTGAAGAAAAAAGTCAAGCCTCAAGTTGCAGTACTGAAGGGTTCTGGGGACAAAAGATTAAACAACACAAGAAAAATCTAAAGAACAGGAAAGCATTACCCAGTCACTGTATAAAAAGCAATTGGTCAACGTTCAACCATTTTAGGAGGTAGTATAGGTCAAGAGTTTGTGGTATTGAAGGAAGACATCCCAGCTGCACTAAAGTCATTGGCAAAAGGCAAGTCTCCAGGCATTGACAGAATACCAATTAATATGCTTCAACAAACAAATGCAACACTGGAAGCATTTGCTCATCTATGCCAAGAAATTTAGAAGACAGCTACCTGGCCAACCAGCTGAAAGAGACCCCTATGTGTGCCCATTCCAAAGAAAGGTGATCCAACAGAATGTGAGAATTATCAAACAACACTGTTAATATTACATGCCAAGTAAAATTTTGCTCAATGTAATTAAAAATATTTGCAGCACTACATTGACAGGGACCTGCCAGAAATTCAAACTGGATTCAGAAGAGGACATAAAATGAGGGATATCATTGCTGATGACAGATGGATCTTAGTTGAAAACAGAAAGATGTTTATCTGTGCTTTATTGACTATGCAAAGGTATTCAACTGCATGGGTCATGACAAATTATGGGCTACATTTAAAAGAACTGGAATTCCAGAACTGTTGTGCTCATGTGGAACCTGTACATAGACCAAGAGGCTGTCATTCAAACAGAACAAGGAGATATTAATTACATCAGAAAAGGTGTGTTTTAGGGTTGTATCATTTCACCATACTTATTCAATATGTATGCTGAGCAAATAATCCAAGAAGCTGGACTCCATGAAAAAGAACACAGCATTAGGTTTGGAGAAAGACTTATTAATCACCTATGATATGCAGATGACACAACCTTGCTTGTTGAAAGTGCAGATGACCTGAAGCACTCACTGATGAAGATCAAAGACAAGAGTCTTTACTATGGATTACACCTCAACATTAATAAAATTCCTCACACATGGGCCAATAAGCACCATCATGATAAACATAGAAAATAGTAAAGCTGTCAAGGATTGAATTTTACTTGGAACCACATTGCTGCCCACGGAAGCAGCAGTCAAGGAATCAAAGTTTCATATTGGGCAAAATATGCTGCAAAAAACCTCTCTAATGTGTTAAAAAGCAAAGATGTCTCTTTGAGGAATCACTTGAGCCTGACCCAAACCATGGCATTTTCAATCACCTCATCTGCAAACAACATCTGGACAATGAATAAAGAAGATCAAAGAATTGATGCCTTTGAAAGTTGGTGTTGGAGATGAGTATTGAAAATACCATGTACCATCAGAAGAACGAAGAAATCTTTATTGGAGGTGGATCTGGAATGCTCCTTAAAAGCGATGATGGTGAGACTTCATCTCATATACTGTGGACATGTTACCATGTCCCTGGAGAAAGACACACTGCTTGGTAAAACAGATGTTCAGTGAGAAAGAGGAAGGCCCTCGAGCAGATGCATTGACACAGTGGCGGCACCGATAGGCTCACACATGGAAACTGTCATGAGGATTGTGCAGTACTTCCTCCTGTTGTACGGAGGGTCACTGTGAGTCAGAACCAACTCAAATACACCTAACAACTACATTTCCCATTGGTGAATGGTGGCATCTAACTCATTAGGTTTCAAGAAGTCAATATGACAAAGGGAACTGAGTTGCTGTCATCCTTCCCTGCACACAGACTCTATTCTATACTATGAATTTCAGTATTTATCAAGTCTTGAAAATGTTCCTACTCGGTGGCAGTGTAATTATACTTCCAGGACATCCAAAGCAAATAACCAGAGATCGGCTGCATGATACTTACGGATGCTTATTGCTGCATTATTATAGCAAGATGTCAGAAACATCTCACACATAGGGGCTGGTAATGTCATCATAGTGTATTCATTCAACTGAATAGTGTGAAGTCAATAAAAATCGTACATACACACAGAGGCGTGCACACACATGCTCCAACACATACATAGACACAAATCCCACACAAATGGCACGTTGTCCACGAACATGTTAGCCTTGGCTTCTTGGTGGGTGAGGAGAATGATTGTGAGTGAGTATCACATTGGGTGTCTTCCCTTAGGCGTCTTCCATTTGTCAGGTTTTCATTACTGAGTATGACTTCTTAAGAAACTAGAAAACAAATAACCATGCCTGAATCCCCTGTGTCATTGTCCAGACCCACTCTTGGTTAAGGAGTGAAAAGCATTGCTCTCATTCAGGTAAAACATCCTGAATCCTCACACCATCTTCACCACTCAAGTTATCCGTACGTGCTCCTTGGTAGGAGTTACTATCTAGTAAGTGCTCTGGGATCTATGGCAGCCATGATACCTGCCTGCATGCGGTTGTTGTTAGGTACCATGAGTCAGTTTCAACTCATAGCAACCCTCTGTCCAATGGAACAAAACACTGGCCAATCCCGCTTCATCCTCCCAGTTATCAGAATATTTGAATTCATCGTCGCAGCTGCTGTGTCGTCCATCTCTTTGAGAGTCTTCGCTTTATTTGCTGACCCTCTGCTTTACCTAGCATGGCATCCTTCTCCAGGGACCAGTGCCCTCAAAGGGGATTTCTCTTAAACATTTTCAAATGGCTGAGGGAAACCCTACCATTTCTCCTTGGAATGTGATGATGGAACTTTTTTTTCCCCCAATATAATAGGAATTACACAGGACAAGGCAATGCAGATGAAGGGCCCTTGTTTATTGAAACTCTTGATCTCTT
Source organism: Orycteropus afer afer (assembly GCF_000298275.1). Lineage (NCBI taxonomy): Eukaryota > Metazoa > Chordata > Mammalia > Tubulidentata > Orycteropodidae > Orycteropus > Orycteropus afer. The sequence goes on along the minus strand of NW_006921715.1, from coordinate 3,537,539 downwards.
TGGTTTCTGCCAATGCTTCCAGCATGATGCAAAGTCAGAATGGAAAAGGGCAGGCACCCTCAACCGTCGTAAGTAGCAGAGTACCTTCCAACACTGACAATAAAACAAGTCTGCAGCCTCTGAGAGCCGTGTACCTTATACTTATTAATAAAGAAATTCCTGTGAATGGAAGCCTCCAATGCATTAGTTTATTAAACTTTTAAAATGACTTGTTATATTTTAAGAAGCTCTACGACATACTGGGGAAGGCGTTTGGCTGCTAACCAGAAGGACCATGGTTTAAATCAACCAGCTGCTCTGGTTGGGAGGAAGATGAGGCAATCTACTTCTGCAAAGACTTACAGCTCTGGAAACCCAAAGGAGATCACATTGGCAGTGGGTTTTGAGTTGTTGTTGTTGTTGTTATGTTTTAGTTCTCAATAGAATCTACACAGAGTGAAATCTATGAAAGCCAGAACTCGGGGAGGCAGAACCTGTCAAAGAAGGAAAACTCACTGGTTAATGAGATATTATTTTTTAATAGGAGCAATAGAAAAGGGTAAGTACCCTTTCAAAGGAGCCCTGATGGCATAATGCCTAAGGCATTTAACTGCTAACCAGAAGATTGGTGGTTCAAACCACCAGCCACTCCATGGGAGG
>NW_006921715.1:3534995-3536020 GCF_000298275.1 Orycteropus afer afer | reverse complement strand
TTGCCGGCTAACCAGAAGGGACTGGAGGTTCAAACCCACCAGCCACTCCTCAGAAGGAAGACTGGGCAATCTACTTCTGTAGTGATACTGCCTCAGCAACCCAAGGAGGGGTTGCTATGAGTCGGGACCAACTCGATGGCACATAACAACAACAACAACAATGGGAAATTGAAGTTATGTATATTTAATGATAATCAATACCTAAGAGCACCTACTGTATGCACGAGGAATTGTGATGTGTGCTTGGTAAGTATTTCTTCCACACTCACAGCAAACTTACGAGATGAGAACTCTGATCACCCGCTTTCAACAGATAAGGACGATGTGGCTTGAGAGCCTATGAGTGTGTCATGCCGTGCAATGACCATTAGAAGTTCACACAGCCCCTGCCCCTTGAATCTGCAGCTCACAAGCTTAATGGTGGCCAATTCCTCTTTTTCAAAGACCGTTCAGTGCCACAGAAAAGCTGGAAACTTTGCGTTACCTTCAAGGATCTTGAGGCCTGACTTTAGGCAAGATGGTGAGTCTAAAACATTCTAGGGAAAGGCTCTTTGGGGTCGAATATGGCAGTGGCCAGCTGCTGAAAACAGGGCCCTCAACCGAGCTCATTCTGGGTTGCACACAGCTATCACTTGCTTGCCAGAGTATCAGCAGCATTTCTTGATCCTGCAGCATCCCCTCGGAGCCGGTTCAACTCGCAAGTCCCTGGGGGCAGTGTGGGCCGCTGGGCTTCTGCTGGCACTGTGCTGGTGGACAGGGTGTCCCTCTGACTCCCCGGTCCGTAACAGTGGGCAGGGCCCACCTCTCTCTCAGCTTCATTCTCCTCGGCAGCCAATGAGTCAAGGAAGACATTCAGCCTGTGCCAAGCTCGGTACCCGAGGATCCTGAGCCATAAAGACAATGAGGTTTTATTCCCCTGGTATCACACACACAGACACAGGCACATAGATGCTTCCATCTGAGATCAGACCATTTACAAAAGGTTCAGAAATCCTATCCTCTTACAAGGGAAGCTTTTGGCAGTT
>NW_006921715.1:3524337-3534820 GCF_000298275.1 Orycteropus afer afer | reverse complement strand
AGAGCAGGCGGCCTCCCAGGGAGGTCAGCATCCTCCGGCAGGTCGCTCTTTGTGTCTGGGCGTCTCAGGGGCCTGTGTAAGCCAAGGGGTATGGGTGAGGCGAGCTGCAGAGGCCCAGCCGCTGAGTTGGGGTGGGGGGAGCATTCCTTGCTGCCGGCTCTAAGGGGCAAATCTGTGTCGATCAATGCATTCATTTAGCTCTCTCCCAGCCTCTCCCTCACTTAACACCCCAGCACACACAATACCAACGAAGGTGATTATCTCTGCTAGCATAATTCCTCCCTAACATCTGCTTTCGCCCATAACACTCCACTAATTTTTCCCCCATTTCATTACACATAATTTTCTTTCAACACAATCTACATGTATTAAGTGGTAATGACTTTCCAGTTAAGAGCAAATCGACACCAAGGGACCCCCGTCCCCCCACGGTTGCCTGCAGAGCCTGACTCTGGCTATTAGAGATAAATTCGGTACCTCAGGAAGCTGCAGTGAGGTAATCAATCAATTAAGCGTTTAGGACATACATTATCAAACTTGCACAGTGTGGGGGGCGGGGGGGGACATGCTGATCTCCTCGCCATGAATTTTTAGGAATTCAAAAAAAATGCATAAATAAAATGGAGAGCTATTATGCATCCAGGCTATAATTTACCACTCAAAGTCAGGGGCTGGGTTGTCACACAGAAGGCTGCGGAGGGAATGGGGGGCGCCCTTGGCCTTTGGCATGCACAGGCTGGGTCAGGCCCAGTGCTGCGTTTACTAGCAGTGTGTCCTGAGACACACAGGGGAGAACCCAGAGCCTGAGATTCCTGCCCACTAGAAAAGGGGAGCCTGGGCTTATAATCCTAATGGCTTGAGTTGGTTGTACAGATTAACTGAGAATGTCTACAGGGAAGCACCTGCTAACGACAGGCACTCGGGAACCCTTCATTGTCTTCCTCTCCCCCTAGACTGTGAGAACTTAGGAAACGGAAAGTGGCCAGAGACCATCACTACGCTGGCACCAGACCACCATCATCCTCATCACTGTCACCATTTTTCTCAGGTTTCTGGAGAAAGAACCAAAATGCATAGAATCCTGTAAATAAGTTTAGAATATTTGCCAGACCTTGCTCTTGTGTTTGACACACATGTTCCCTTGTGCCTAGGCCTCAGTTTTCCCATTTGTGCAAATGGGCATGTTGATGTTTTGTCTGCCACAACAAAGGTTATGGAAAGACTCAAAAGAGATATACATTAAATTGCTTTGAGAACTGTAAATCACAAAGAGCATTGGATTCTATTTAGTAATATAATTTAGACTGGTGAGATGTTCTCCTAAATTTTATCCATGCTGTAAATATTATATGAGTCTGAAAAGTATATTAGATACCACCTATACTGTTCAAGGAACAATGCAGCTGCTAAGGCAGAATACAAGAAGAAACAGTTGGGTCAATGTGACAACGGAAAAATAAAATATTTACAAAATGAATGAATATAAGTAACTGGCAAAATACTGATAAGATTTTTTCAACATATGTCACAGACAATAATACCTACATATGAACGTTTGTGCCCGAAGAAGGAACAAATCTGTCCTGGAAGAAGTGCAGCTGGAATGCTCCTTGGAAGCAAGAATGGCCAGACTTCCTCTCACCTACTTTGGTCATGTGGTCAGAAGGGATGATTCCCTGGAGAAAGATACCATGCTTAGTAAAATACAGGGTCACTGAAAAAGGAGATGACTTCTAACGAGATGGATTGACACAATGCAATGATGGACTCAAGTACAGGAAATGTTGTGAGGATGGTGCCCAACCTGGCGGTGTTTCATTCTATTGTACACAGGGTTGCTATGAGTCGGAGCTAGCTTGACAGCACCTAACTACAACAACAGCACTGTTAGATGACAAATAGTACAGGAATCCTTACAAATCAGTAAAATGAAGAAAGAGGAATACAATATGAGTTATAACAGTGAACAGTGCTTACTATTGGTCACACATTGTTCTATGGGCTTTATGTAATTTAATTCATTTACTAAGGAAAGAAAAATGAATCAAATAAAAGTGAACAAATGAAGAAGTAAATACCTAAATACCACATAAAAAGATTAAATCTCCTCATTGTCAAAAAAGTACAAAATAATCACGAGGAGATATGCCATTTCACCTATCAAACTATTCAAATTTTAAAAAGTGATGTCTCCAGTGTTTGTTTTGGGACAAGAGGCCCTTTCATACACTATAATCTGGTAAAATAAAAACCTCATGAGGCAACAATTTCCAATAGGAGCCAAAAGCCTTACTACCATGCACCATGTACCCACTCTTTGACCTAACAGCTCTACCTCTGTAGAATTTATTCTTTAAATGTATATATATATATATATATATATATATATATATATATATGAAGAGTAACAGAGCTTTAACTATAGGGATGTTCATCACATTGTTGTTAATAATTGAAAAATACTGGGCATACTGGGATGCAGTGCTGGGAGCCTGGTTCATTCATTTAATAGTATTAATGGAACACCTACTAAGTGACAGCCTTGTTTCAAGGGCTGAAGACACAGCAGTGAACAAGAGGGGCCAATTCCTACCCACATAGATCTCCAATTATAGTGTGGAGAGATCTAAATTAAGCGAGTTTTGATATATGTATGTATTATGGATTGAGTTGTGCCCCTCCAAAAAAAATGCATGTTGTAAATCCTAACCTCTACACATGAAAATCTGGGAATATGATTTTCTTTGATATGTTCAGGAGGTCATATCAGTGTAGGGTGTGTGTTAAACCAATGACTTTGAGATATAAAAACAACAGGTTAACCATAGTGAAAAGGGGAAGAAGATACACAACCACACAGATCACTATGGAGCCCAAAAAGAAAAGCCTAAGGAGACAAGAGTTTTTCCCCAGAATGGACAGGAAGAGCCTTGAGCTGGTGTCATGAATTCCTATTTCCATGCTGTAAGAGTGTTTCACTTCTCTCAGAATCCAGATTTCTGGGATTCATGGAGTTGGGGCGACCCACAGGCCATTGACCTGAGAGCTTCTTTTGAACTTTGAGCTTGGAGCAACCTGGTTTCCTAGCCTCATGTTTAAGTCAATCAATAGCCAAGTAAAAGCTTAAGTAGTCCATTTCCTTGAGGTATTGAAGAATTCTCTACATGACATCAGTTTTGAAGAACAGAAACTCCAAGATGAGATTCCAAAAAACCAAAGCCGTATTTTAGGGTAAATTGTTACATAAGTAGCTCTTGTGGTGTAGTGGTTAAAGCATTTGGGTGCTAACCAAAATGTCTATGCTTTGAACCCACCATCTGCTCTGTGGAATAAAGATGAACCAGTCTGCTTCCATAAAGATGCATAGCCTTGGAAACCCAGTGGGGTTGTTAAGAATCAGAATCAACTCAGTGGAAGTGATTTTGGTTTTGATTTGGTTGTTATTATATGACTGTGCTCTGACCCCATTTCCATGCCAAGGTTGCTAATATGGGGTATAGGAAGGAGTCTTTGGAAGCTTTTCAATTTTTGCAACATTTTTGATTCCCTAATTGAAATTTTACCTTAATTTGTAAATCATATATTAAATAAACTTCAGTTGATTTCAATTACTGGTTCAATTGATTTTTGTTTAAACAAAAATGGTGTCAGAAGTGGGATTCAAAATGATCTTCCAAATCTTACCAAATTCTTAAAGAAAATCAGGAACTGGGCCCATAGTGCATTTCCTTTTTGTTCCCTGCTTCTCTTTAGGATTGTTGTAAGAACTCTCAGATCTTGAGTTCTGTGTTTTGTGAGGCACTTGGCTGTTCAATTGAAATTGATTTTAAGTTGTAAGAGACTAGGTCTCTAGCCAGCAGAATTAACTAGGTTCAGAAAAATCAAGCTCAGCTTTGGATTTTAAAATCCAAAGGAATATCAATCCTTTTTAAGTTGTAAAAATACTGACCAAACCACAGCAAGCTTCCTGTTAGGAATGTTATTTTGCTCTAAAAACAAAGTGCAATCTAAGAGACCTGGGTCTTTGGCATCTATGAGAAGTGAGTTTGGAACTCCCCCCACCCACTTCCAGGCTGCTGATTTCAGGTTCATATGGAAAACACTATAAGATACATAGTTGTTTGTTTCTTAAAAAAATAGCTGCTCTGCCTTTTTCCTTGCACTTTGGGAAAATGAGATCTTATTCGTGTTGCCTTTTCTTTCCTCTTTGGGAGAACATCCATTTGTGCTCAGGTCTCATCAAATGGTCTGAAATTCTTCCATCTGAGACTCTGGCAAATTAATTTTTACCTAGAACACACTTTTCTATTTAAATGGATTAACTTTCAAAGACAAATAGATGTCACTGTGTTGTTGTTGTTGTTATGTGCTGTCGAGTTGGCTCCGACTCATAGCGACCCCTCCTTGGGTTTCTGAGGCAGTATCACTATGGAAGTAGGATTGCCCAACCTTCCTTCCAAGGAGTGGCTAGTGGGTTTGAACTTCCAGCCTTCTGGTTAGCAGTCAAGTGCTTTAGTCACTATGCTACCAGAGCTCCTAGATGTCACTGTAGATATACTAAAAAGTGGGTTTCCTGTTTGTTTTGTTGTTTAAAAGTATAAGTCTGATTTTTTCAGCTGGCTTCACAGACTGGTGAGTTTATGTGGATTTCTGAACTAATTTTTGTCCTAAGAGCTTAGATTTGATCTGGAGAGAACGTTACGACTGAGTTTTTGCCTTCCATCAGTTCGGAGGCTGAGGCTGAGAGTGGCCAACTCTGTGAAGTTATCTTAAGTTGCAGTTCTTTCCTGTTTCCAGAAAAATTGCCTTCCTATGTTTGTCTGTCTTTCTAAATGACTTGATACTTTAAGGATAAGCTGGACTTCAGTAGCTGCTTTGAGAAAATTTGATATAAATGTGTCTATTTGAAAAATGCACTGAAAATGAATGGATTAAATTGTTGATTAATAAAACAAGGCCTTAAAAAGACAAAAGCTATTCTAACTTGCTTCTCTAAAAGATTCTTTGAAGCACACAGAAGACAGGATTATGAAAACAGAACATTTCCCTAGCCCAAATGTTGTCAGTAAATTGTTGTTGTTGTTAGGTGGCATTTAGTCTCAACTGACTCATAGTGACCCTATGTACAGCAGAATGAAGCACTGCCTGGTTATGCACCATCCTTAAAATCATTGCACTGCTTCTACCTGTTTTAGCAGCCACTGTGTAAATCCATCTTACAGAGAGGGTCTTCCTCTTTTTCACTAACCCTCTACTTTACCAAGCTTGATGTTCTCCACCAAGGACTGAACTTTCCTGAAAATATGTCCAAAATACGTGAGACAAATCTCACCATTCTTACTTCCAAGGAACACTCTGCATGTACTTCTTCCATGACACATTTGTTCATTCTTTTAATATTCTTCACTGACACCAGAATTCAAAGGCATCAATTCTTCTTTGATCTTCCTTATTATTGTCTAGCTGTCACATGCCTATAAGACAATTGAAAACACCATGACTTGAGTCAGGTGAACCTTAGGTCTCAAAGGGACATCCTTGCTTTTTACCACTTTATAGAAGTCTTATGCAGCAGATTTCCCAATAGCATACATCATTGAATTTCTGGACGGCTGCTTCCATGAACATTGATTGTGCATCCAAATAAAATGAAATCCTTGACAACTTCAGTCTTCTCTGTGTTTATCATGATGTTGTTTGTTTGTCAATTTGTGAGGAATTTTGTTTATTTATGTTGAGGTATAATCCACACTGAAGTCTGTAATATTTGTTCTTCATCAGTAAGTGATTCAACTCATCTTCACTTTCAGCAAGCAAGGTTGTGTTCTGTGCATCCTGCAGATTATTAATGAGTTTTTCTCCCATCCTGTTGCCATGTTTTCTTCGTATAGTCCAGCTTCTCGTATTATTTTCTCAGCATAAAGATTTAATAAGTATGGTGAAATGACACAACCCTAACAAACTCTCTTCCTGATTTTAAACCAAGAGGTATTCCCTTGTTCTGTTCAAACGACAGCTTCCTGGTCTATGTACAGGTTCTTCATGAGCATAATTAAGCATTCTTGGATTCTCTTTCTTCTCACTGTTATCCATAATTTGTTATGATCCACATAGCCAAATGTTTTTGTGTAGTCAATAAAAGAAAAGTAAACATCTTTCTGGTATTTTCTGCTTCCAGCCAAGATCCATCTGACATCAGCAATGACATCGCTCCTTCCACATCCTCTTCTGAATACCACTTGCCTTTCTAGAATTTCCCTGTCAATATACTGCTGCAACCATTTTAGAATTAACTTCAGCAAAATTTTACTTGCATGTGATATTAACAATATTGTTAGATAATTTCCACATTCTGTAGGATTGCCTTTCTTTGGAATGAGTACAAATATGGATATGGATCTATTCCACTCATTTGGCACAGTAGCTGCCTTCCAGATTTCTTGGCATACACGAGTAAGTGCCTCCAGAGTGACATCCGTTTGTTGAAATGGGCATTCTCTCAATTCCTGGAGCCTTGTTTTTCTTCCAATTCATTCAGTGCATCTTCTACTTCTTCCTTCAATACCATTAGTTCTTGATCAAACACGACCTCTTGAAATGGATGAACATTGACCAATTCTTTTTGGTACAGTGACTCTGTATTCCTTCCATCCTCTTTTGATGTTTCATGCATCATTCACTATTTTGCCCATAGAATCTTTCAATATTGCAACTTGAGGATTGAATTTTTTCTTTACTTCTTTCAACTTAAGAAATGCTGATCATGTTCTTCTCTTTTGTTTTTCTAATTACAGGACTTTGCACATTTTATTATATTAATTGGCTTTGTCTTCTCAAGCTGCTCTTTGAACTCTTCTGTTCATCTGTTTTATCTTGGCAAATCTTCCATTTGCTTTAGCTACTCTCTTTTCTAGAGCAAATTTCAGAGTCTCTTCTGACATCCATTTCGGTCCTTTTCCTTTCCTGTCTTTTTAATGATCTTTGCTTTCTTCGTGGATGATTTTCTTGATGTCATTCCAGAATTCATCTGGTTTTTGGTCATTGGTGTTTAATGCATGAAATCTATTCTTGAGATGGTCTCTAAATTAAGGTGGGATATAATCAAGGTCATATTTTGGATTTCATGAAGTTGTTTTGTCTTCAGCTTCAACTTGAACTTGCATAGGAGCAAATGATGATCTGTTCAACAGTCAGCTCCTGGCCTTGTTTTCACTGAAGATGTTGAGATTTTCCATCACATCTTTCCACATATGTAGTGGATCAGATTCCTGTGTTTTCCATCTGGTGAAGTCTACATGTACAGTCACTGTTTACATTGTTGAAAGAAGGCATTTTCAGTGAATAAGTCATTGGTCTTGCAAATTTCTATCATGCAATATCCAGAGTCATTTCTATCATCAAGGTCATATTTTCCAACTACTGGGGATTCCTCCTTGTTTCCAACTTTCACAATCCAATCACCAGTGATAATCAATACACCTTGATTGCATGTTTAGTCAATTTCAGACTGTAGAAGTTGGTACAAATCTTTAATTTCCTCATCTTTAGCTTTGGTTAAAATTGACTGCTAACCAGAAGGCTGATTAGCTGGTTCAAAACCACCAACCACTGTTTGGAAGGAATATTGGGCAATATACTTCTGTAGTGATACTGCCTCAGAAACCCAAGGAGAGTTCATCAAAAGTCAGATCTGACTCGATGCCATTTAGTTTTTTTTGTGTGTTTGAATACTACCAGAATGAGCTCTGGTTGTGCAGTGGCAGTGGTTAAAGCATTCAGCTGCTAACCTAAAGGTAGACAGCTCAAAGCCACCAGCTACTCCATGGGAGAAAGATGTGGCAGTCTGCTCCCATAAAGATTTACAGCTGGGAAACCCTATGGGGCAGTTCTATTCCCCACAGGAGAATAGTCCTACATGGTCACTATGACTTGGTATCAACTCAGTGACAGAGGGTTAGTGAGAATATTACCAAGAATTAACGAAAATGAATTCATTCTAACTTTTTTTTTTTTTTTGATAATATGTCAACTTAAAAGCAGTTTTCAAAATCTTTTTTTTAACTCACTTAGGCTGGCTTAATCATACAAAATGTGTTTTGTTAAGGAAAAAGGAGAGTAATTTTATCCTAAAGTGAAAAGGCTGGTTGTTCCAGAATGAGAAAAAGAGAAATATAATACAAAACCTAGATATAAAAAAAGTTAAAAATGTAAGTAGATTAAGCATATCTGCTGCAAAGGACCTCTGTGAAGTGTTAAAGAGCAGATATGTTACTTTGAAGATTTAGATGTGCCTGACCCAAGCCATAGTGTTTTCAACAACCCTATATGTGTGTGTGTGTGTGTGTGTGAGCGACGATGAATGAGAAAGAGACTAGAATTGATACACTTGAATTGTGGTGCTGGTGAAGAATGCTGAATGCACCATGGATTGCTAGAAGAGCAAACAAATCTCTCTTGGAGGAAGCTACCTGGAGTACTGCTTAGAAGTGAGAATGGCCAGATTTTGTTTCTCATACTTGTTAAGTTATCAGAAAGAACCAGTCCCTGGAGAAAGATCTCATGCTAGGTAAATTAGAGCCTCAGTGAAAAAGGAAAAGACCCTCTATGAGATGGATTAGCATAGTGACAGTGTTGATGGGTTCAGGCCTCACCACTATGTTAGGAGAATGGCACCGGACTGAGCAGTCATTCACTGTGTTGTGTGTAGGGTCACTATATGTTGGAACTGACTTGACAATACCTAACAGCAATAAGTTATCTCTAAAACTGCTAAAAGATTATGGTAGAGAAGGAAAGCTAACTATATACCAAGAGAATAGTGAAAACAAAACAAAAGTCAAATGAGTCTTCACAGCAGGGTGGAGATCTTTTAAAGATACCTAAAGTACAGTAGATGAGTATCATAACAAGAAAAGATGTTGTCTCAATATAGTTATTAGAAATTGGGCTGATCCTAACATTATAGGACTTTTAATAAAGTCCTCTCTATTGTAGAAGAATTTTAAAAACCCAAAAGATAAAAATCATAATAAAAATGCTCCAAAATGCATGAAATATTTTCAACCTTAGTAAGAGAGTTAAGTTTCTATTCATATCAATGAATTGGTTGGTTTGATAAATGATTTCCATACCAAACAAACAAACAAAACAAAACTCACTGCTGTCAAGTCACTCCTGACTCAGCGACCACTCCTTGGGTTTCTGATGCATTTTCTCTATGGAAGTAGACTGCCCAACCTTCATTCCCAGGAGTCTCTGGCAGGCTGAAAATGCCAGCCTTCTGGTTAGTAGTCAAATGCCTTAGGCACTACACCACCAGAGCTCCTGATTTCCAAACACCAGTAAAAAAAAAAAAAAAAAAAAAAAAATCTTAAAAGGGCTAAGGTTGGGTTAGAGAAAAATAGGACAATGTAAAAGTTTGAATGAAAATGTGAAAATTTAAACAAACTTAATTTCAACAGTAATTATGTTTTGTGGAATACAGGCTTAACAAATAATTTCCAGATCTTTAGGCAATTTATTGACATTAAATTGAATTAGTAGAAATTTGTTTATTTCTTTTCACTTTTTTTGTCATAGAGAAAGGACTTATACATTGAATTCTGCTAATGAATGTGTTCATTTTGTCTCTTAAAAAAGTTGTACTATAAGGTATTTGTGACAAAGACAAAGTTGAAAAGTTTTATGATAAAAGGGGAATTCTGTTTGATATGGTCAATGTTTTTGTCTGTTGTGGCTAAAGTTTGATGGGTTAATTTATGAGGTTTTGAGGAACTTTATATCAAAGAGTTTATAAAAATGACATAATTTTCTATTACCAGTGGATTGAGCTGTCTCATTAGAAGAAGCTGAATTTGGGTTGATTTGATGTTCTTGACTAAGAAAGTCAAGCCTCATGGCTGTTGAAAAAGCTAAGGTATTTTCTTTTAAGATCTTTTATTGTCACTTTGGTTAAATAGGCAGCTCAATATTGTTTCTTAGTGATCTAAGACAACTCCTAATGACTGAAATGTCAAGAAAAACCACAAAGGATTTCTTCCTGCTTTATACAGGAGAAAGTGCCAGAAAAAAGAAGGCTTACTTCTTGTGCTAGGCGTTGGAGGAAACGTGTTGTCAAATTAAGAGCACTGCCTCATTTTCTTTGGGTTAAAACTTTATATGTCAGTGTATTCTCTTATGTTTTGCCTGATATTTGACAACAAAAACATAATATTATCAGTCATAATTTCAGTTATTTTTTAAAAATTATCACTGAGTTGTAGCTTTATTTATTTTGAATCTGTAAAAGCTTTCAGACTAAGACAGACTCAAAAAATGTAGGGGCCATCCACTTTTCAAAGGATTGGCCAATGGGAACCTTAAGAATAGGAGTTTTGAATCTAGCAACACGAAAATCAGTGGTTTAACTGTGGAATTTATATCATTTGCCTATGAAGTTTTACTAATATTCAAACATTTAGAGACTTGATAATCCTTTTTTTTT
>NW_006921715.1:3521866-3523902 GCF_000298275.1 Orycteropus afer afer | reverse complement strand
CTCTATCCAAGATCTCCTACATAGATCCCCCTGTGAGTGGTTGACAGTGGTAGCCAGGCACTATCTAGTTCTTCTGGTCTCATAGTTATTAGTCTGAGGATGCCATGGTGTACCAGTCCCTTGCACTAATCGTTCTCATGTGTCTTTGGTTGTCTTCATTCCTTGCTCTGGACAAGGAGAGTCCCATTGTTGCATCTAGACAGTTGCTTGCAAGCTTTTAAGATCCCAGTCATTGCTTGCCAAAGTAGGAAGTGGAACAATGCTTTTGTGTAGTATGTTATGCCAATTGAGCTTGATGTCCCCTGCAACCATGGTCAGTCTTGGGATATTTTAACTCTATGCTTTAGATTCATCTTATATTGTGTCTCAAGATTATTATACATTATGTCTGAAGTCCTTTTTTGCTAAGGAATATGATCATCAATTTTTAAAATTTAGATATAATATCCTCTCTTCTTAGAAATTAGAGTTAATGATTATGTTTAGAGATTTTTTATCTAAATTCTTGAATTGGCTTTATTGCTTTGCATTATTTTGTAATGAATGATTATCAAGTCTTTGATGAATAGTAATGATTTATCTGTGGCCTTTTCTAAGGTTTCCCACAGATAGTTTTTACTTTCTTGATTCCTTGAAAGTGCTTGGTCAGAGAACTTAAACAAAAGATGGACTTTATTGGACTTATGAAAGGGAATGTGATATTTTGAATGGAGTACGTGGACTGAATCAAGATTTCCAGAAATTGTGTATGAAAGCTGGTGTGTTCGTAGACTGCCACAGACCCAGGAGTGAGAGAAACAAATTAATTGCATAAGACTGAGGAGACTAAAACATCATTGTTCTGCTTACCAAGTACCACTCTGACAGAAATATACCACAAATGGGATGGCCTTAACAAACAAGAGTTTATTCTCTTACAGTTTGGAGGCTTTAAGTCCAAGTTCAAAGTGCCAGGCTCTCAGGGCTGGGTGAAAGCCCCTCAACCTTGGGGCCCAGCTCTGCCTCCTGTTCCTGGCCCACTGGAGCTAGAGGCATTTCTTCACTCAGACAGCTGTTGGCTGCTGAGGCTGACAAACCCAAGGTTGACAAATAAAAAGGCACAGTTCCAATGTTAGCAAACCACATGGCAGACAATTTAAGTCCTTTGTAAGTCCCAAGGTCGGTAGAACATGACAGGCTGCTGAACAACAACATGGCTACATGCAGGGTTCAAGGTGCCATAAGCTAGAGACTATCCCCAAAGTGTCTCCTTATATACAAGAAGCAGACCACATCCCAAAGGCAGCTACTCAGCTGCTTGTGGTAGATCCCACCAGGGAGCTGATTGCCAGTCCCATCATGGGGAATAACTACCACCAGCTGCCCAGCCACCCAACCAGGCCCAGCCAAGTTGACACACAAACAAAACCACCACAGTTATTTTGGGCTTTGTGTGGGGAATATTGCTGTAGTTTTGATGTTCTATTTTCTGGATAAAAGAAACCATTCCCTCCTTTCTCCTAAACTATCTAACTAATGAGTTTGTTTCTACCTGGAGATTAGGGTGTTTCTTGTTATGCTATACACATGTGTGTATATATGGTCATTTAACCAAAAGGTAAAATAATAAATATGACAGAAACTTGATAACCTTGGTATATTCTCGATGCATTATAAGTGTATACTTCATATTCATATTATGTTGTATCTCAGGACTGTCATAGCTAAAGTTCTCCTCTTACTAAGGATTATTGTCATCCATTTTCAAAATTTAGATGTAACAGCTACTATTTTTGAGACAAGAAAGTTACTTTGAAAAGAGTCAAAGAAGAATTAGGAAATGAGAAAAACCCTATAATCAGATACACTATAGCCAGCATAGCACCATTAGTTATGGAAATAACAGCTTCTTATTTTAAAAGGAAAATTATCAGGCCTTCAAAGGGTTTTAGATACTGACAGTCTCAACTTAGAAGTTTCTGTCGATAAACTTAGAAAAGTTGTATAGATCATAACTAGAGAAGCAACTGAACTTTGAGGTTTATAAAATGCAGTCG
>NW_006921715.1:3508674-3514256 GCF_000298275.1 Orycteropus afer afer | reverse complement strand
AGGAGTGTATGGAGGGATAGACACTGGGAAGAGGTAAGTAACTATGGGGAGGAAGTGGGAGGGGAGCTGTTGCATTGTGGTAAATTGTGGTCAATGACATGAGACAAAGTATATGTGAACTGCTGTATGGAAAATGAATTTGCTCTGTAAATCTTCACCCAAATCACAACAACAACAACAAAAAATGCAGTCGCTATATACTTCCTGCTGTTCCTCCAAGGAAAGGGTTGTTCCTTAGCAGATAAAGGTCACTGTGTTTATAGTAATAACAGAATCTGAGGTTTCCCAACACTCAGTTGCTGCTGTAGCACATGGTGAGAAGTTATTGAGGCTGCGTAGGTAACCAAACAGCTCACCAAGTTTCTTCCTCTGGTTCCAGGCCTCGACCCGCGCTTTCCTAGACCATTTCAGTCAATTGTCCTAATGTTGTTATTAACGGTTTTGTTCTACCTCCTAGTCCATGTGCAGAGTCTTAAAAGCTTGCAGATGGCCATCCAAGGGACAACCACTTGGCTCTGTTTATCTGGAACAACAGAGAAAACCGGAGAGGCAGGTGAAGGAGGAGGCCATGAGACCAGAAGAAATCAGATGGTTTATTATTGAATGTTTTGGTCAAAGATTCTATAGTAGAATCTTCATCAAAAGAGAGGAAATTGATAAAATATTTTAATTCTGTAATCCATAGAGGTGAGGTGACCTATCTAAGGTATTGCCTTGAGATGTTCTCTTGAACCTTGAGCCCTGAGAATGCTGGTTGCTTAAGACCACCTTTATGTTGAGCAATGGCCTAGTAAGGAGCTTAGTGAGACTTTTCCCTTTTGAAGAATTCTCTATGCGAAATCAGTTTCAGGAAACAGTCACTCCAGGGTGAGGCTGGAAGCTTTGCTTTAGGATAAATTACTGTTATGTAAATACTGTTCTGGCCCCATTCCCCTGGCAACACTGGTAAGATGAGATGTAAGAACAAGCCTTTGTATATGTTTAATCTTTGGAACGTTTTTGACTCCCTATTCAAAATGTTACCCTGATTTGCAAATCACATATTAAATAATCATCAATCCATTTCTATTACTTGCTGAATATGACTTTTGTTGTAACTCTCCTAAACTGTGAGAAAATAAATTTCTGTTCATTAAAGCCGTTTACTTGTGGTATTTTTGTTATAGCAGCACCAGGGAATGAAGCCATCACATGATGGAATATCATGAAATTATTCATTCCAAAAGTATTTATTTAGGGTCTACTGTGGTCCAGGCAAGGTCTCCTGGTGGTGCAGTGATTAAAGTGCTCAGATGCTAACCAAAGGGTCGGTGGTCCTAACCTGCTGGCTGTTTCATGGGAGAAACATGTGGCAGTTTGCTTCCATAAGGATCTACAGTCTTGGAAATCCTATGGGGAGTCCTACTCTGCCCTACAGCGTTGTTAGGAGTTGGAATCAACTCGACAGTAGTGGGTCTTTTTTTTTTGTTGTTTTTTTTTTTGTTTTTGTGTGTTCCAGGCATTGCTCTAGGTCTGAAGGAAACAATGGAGAACAAGGCAATCCCTGTCTGCAGGAGCTCATATTCTATTTGGGAAGGCAAGAAATAAGTAAGTAGACAACATGTTACAGAAGCATACTTAACGATGTGAAAGCTATTCTATGAAGTGGAAATGGTGATATGACAGTGGACCCAGTATGTAGCATGTGTGGACAAAAACAAACTGTGAGTGCAAACACTTTCTAAAATATTAGAAGGGTACACAACAATATCTTGGCAGTAACATATTCAGATTTTTTGTTTTCCAAATTTCCTGTATGTGTTCCTTTTAAAGTAATCACTATTAATAATTCAAAAAGGAAAGCAGAACAGCTGCTGATGTCTATGGAAGGTGATGCTTAGGGAAGGATTTGGCCACTTTTCTTCATGAATCAGTTAAGTCTTACTTAGTGGCAACCTCACAATTTGATTTCTTAGTAACTTAATAACTAAGATCAATGATTATCCATAGGGTTTTCACTGCCTAATGTTTGCAAGTAGGTGCTTGGCCTCTGTGGTGGTTACATTTGTGTGTCAACTTGGCTGGGCCTGGTTGAGTGGCTGGGCAGCTGAATGTAGCATTCCCCATGATGAGACTCGTCATCAACTTCATTGAGGAATCTACGGTGAGCAGCTGAGTAGCTGCCTTTGGGTATGTGGTCTGCTTCCTGTACATAAGAAACAGCTTTGAGAATGGTGTCTAGTTTATGGCACCTTTAAACCCTATATGTAGCCATGTCATTATTCAACAGCCTGCCATGCTCTGCCGACCTTGGGACTTTCAATGGACTTGAATTAATGTCCTGCCACATGGTTTGGTAACATCAGGACTGTGCCTTTTTACTTGTTAACCTTGGGCTTGGCAGCCTCAGCAGCCAGCAGCTGTCTGAGTGAAGAAAAGCCTCCAGGTTCAGTGGGCTGGGAGCAGAAGGCAGAGCTGAAACTCTAGGGATTGAGGGGCTTTCACCCAGCCCCTAGAGCCTGGCACTTGGAACTTGGACTTAAAGCCTCCAAACTGTGAGAGAATAAACTCCAGTTTGCTCAAGCCATCCCATTTGTGGTATATAGTTTTGTCAGAGCAGTCCTAGAGAACCAGAAGAGCTTCTTTTCCTCTTCTGTCTTGTCTGGGCACTCCACTGAAACCTGCCCACCATGAATGGCCCTACTGGTATTTGAAACACTGGTGGCATGGAAACTAACATAGCAACGTGCAAGTCCCTGCAGTATGACAAACTGATAGACAGACAATGGGCTCACACGTCGAACACCATGAAGATGGGGCAGGGCCGGGCACAGTTTTGTTCTGTTGCATGTAAGTTCTCTACATGGAGTTGGACCCAACTTAATGACAACTGACAATAACATCAATACAGTAACTAAACAGGTGTGGGCTATTTTCCAGTCATATTTTTCATAACTTAGAAGAGTTAGATCTTTTGTTCTGAAAGGCTCAAAGGACCTATGAAATCATCTTCAGCCCACTCTCATTTCACAGATGAGGAAGATGAAGCCTCTAAGAGTTCAAAGAGTTGTCTGAGCAGAACTTGGGGCCCGACTTTCTCAAACTGGCTTCCCTCCATAGTGTTTTCAAATCACAACCTGGTCGTCTCTCTGATCCCAGTTGAATGTTCAATCTATTTCTGCCTGTTCAATCTACCAAAGGGAAGGAAGACATGGAGAACAGTCAACATATAGCCCAAGGCTGTTAGTGAGGCCATAATAGAGTTGATAGAGTCTGTCTTGAGTCAAGCAGAACAAAGTGAAATAAACTAGAGTTAACCCTCATAGGCTAGATGCAGGGTTCTCCCCTGCAGAGAACCAATGGTGATGTGGGAACTGGCACACCGTAGAAGCCACGTCTTTGCCTGAGAAATTCTGTTTCTGAACAAAAATGGTTCAACCTGCTCTAATCAAGATGTTGCTGTTGTTATTTGTTACCATCGAGTTGTCTCTGACTCCTGGTGACCCCTGTCTAACAGAGCGGACCTTGGCCTGGTCCTAATCCAGTCATCCTGTGAATCCTGTTGTGGCTGATGTGTCCAGCCATCTCATGGAAGGGTTCCCTCATTTTCGCCGTCCTCCACTTTACCAAATGCATCAAGGTGCAGTTGCAGAAGTTTGTAAATGAGATTTGAGTTACTGGGAAAATAGCAGGTTTCCATGATATTAAGATGATTCTCTGACTGTAAGACTCACTCCGTAGCGCTTGCAGCTCCCATTCACAGGCATCTGCTGGGAATTCTCTCTTGAATCCTGTTGCATCAGTCTTATACCCAGATCACAGGTGCGCACACGGAGGCTCTGGGAATCTGATACTGAACCTGCAGTCACAGCTCAAACTGGAGGCACCGCTGGAGCAAGCCTTCCGGTATGGAGCCCAATGTCACTTTCTGTGAGAAGGAATGGCAGAAAGCATGTTATGATACCAGTTTTCAATCAAAGATCTTGTCAGAGCTTTGAAAACTCAGTGTTGAACCAAATGAAGAAGCTGCTCTGTTGCTTGGTTTACAAATGTGCAGAGAGCCATTGTGTATCTGCCAAAAACCCAGCAGTCTCTTCGTCTGTCTTCTCCACCTTTCACCTTGTTGAGCTTTCAGATCCAAATGTCCTTACTCACACAGGTTCTCATGCTAAGCAGGAATTTCATTTCCGCAGATGCAAATGTGCACGGGATAACAGAGGAGTGCCAAAGAGCGGTAGTTCATGGAAAACAAACTGCTTGTTTATTTGGCCATTCGTTTTAAGACAAAAGTGAAAGCAGCGCTGAAGAGAGACAGGGAGGCTGGGGACAATTCCCTCGGCCACTGGCGGATGGGCAGGATGAAGCATGAATGAAAAGCACACCAGATGCACCAATTCAAATGCACTGTCCTGCGCATGCTGGTTTGATTATAGCTTTTGTCTCAGAAGCTGAAACTCCCAAACATTCTCTGGAATTGGTAAATAAAAAAAAAATTAAAAAACCTGAACTCACTGCCCTCGAGTTGGTTCCAACTCATAGCAACCCCTCTTTGGGTTTCTGAGGCAGTATCACTACCAAAGTAGATTGCCCCATTTTCCTCCTGTGGAGTGGCTGGTAGGTTTGAACCACCAGTCTTCTCATTAGCAGTCAAATGCCTTAGGCACTATGCCACCAGAGCTCCTTTGCTAAATGAAGTCATATGTAAAGACACAAAAACAACTACAACACAGCAAACCTTTGCACCAAGCTAGTCCTGACACAAACATACTTTCCACCCAGCAGGCTGCTGGACCCCTGTGTGGCCGGGAGCCCCCTCTTGGCAGGGGTAGGGTCACCACGTGTGAGGCAGGCATGCAGGCTGCAGCACAAGGAGTGAGATTCCATCTTCTCCCAGCCCGCCCCCCGCCCTCCACCCCATTTCACTGTTCTTTCTCGCCCCCCCTCCCCACTGTAAGGTGTCTGGCACCCAACCTCTGGCAGCCTCTTCCGGGCCCATATTTTCCTCAGAGCTGTGACAACAGGCTTCAACTAAACTTGCCTTCTCTGTGAACGCAATTCCATTGGTTTGCCTCCTTGGGCCGGGAGGATTGTAACTCCTGGGGCTGGACGAGGGGCTTCCTACCTCGGACTGGATTTTTCTCAAGAGAAGATGATTTGTGTGTCATTGCTTATTTCAGAAACAGGTTTTCATTGTTGCACGTGTTTCGAAAGCACGTTCCACAGCTGTGTACCGTCCTGTTGCTCTGTCCTTTAAAAGTCCCTGCTGGCCCTGAGAAGATGCCCCGTCAGGAATGTGTGCTGGGCGTCCGGAAATGTCGGGGATGCGTGGAGAGGGGGCAACCTCATCCTCCAGGCACCTGGCTTCACAAGCCTGGGAAAGTGAGGCTGGGAAAGCATGGGCATTTGCGCCAGATGAAAGCTGGCTGTGGTGGTGCTGGAACTATCTTGGAAGTTGAGTCATGGTATCTGTGGCCCTTACATCATTGCAGTCATCACTGTGGTCTTTGGGATTCCTTAAAGATTCACTTATTTTATGTTTTTGCTTCTGCCATCCTTACAAGGAGCTCTGGTAGTATTGCTGTTAAGTCATTTGGCTGCTAACC
>NW_006921715.1:3506532-3507341 GCF_000298275.1 Orycteropus afer afer | reverse complement strand
CCAGCCGGTCTCTCGTAGGCAGAGCAGGGTCCCTCGGGCCCTCCCGCCTCCTCTGCGTGCTTTGCTGGTCTCCTCCGCCCTTCTCCCCGGCGGTGCGCTGGCTGCAGCAATCGGGGAGACCCTGCCACCCGCCCTCGCTCCGGTTCAGCTGCGCCTCTCTACTCCAGCAAAGTGTTTGCATTCCATCTGGCGTGCGTTTGCTCCGAAGACATTTCCCTGTCAATCTCTGCCGCCACATTAAAAATCTGTCATTAAGATCGCATCGCCGTGTGCTCCTGAGACTTCTGACTGCTTTACGGCCCCCCTCATTTCTTCTCTTCCCGGCTACAGCCGAGAAGCAGAAATAAAGGTTTGTTGTTGAGACATGGCCGGGAGGAAAGAAGGAGGCACACATCTGTCAAGGTATTACCTTTCTTCAACCAGGGATTAAGGTGTTTTACGGCACTCGCTACTGAACAGTCACACTGAATAAATTTTCTCAGTAGAACATGAAAATGAGCTCATACATTTTGAACCAAGTTTCCTTCTTTTGAGCCAGCCCAGATAATTATGGGATGGCACCAGCCCGCAGCGGGGACAGCGAGTCAGGAAGTTTCTTACGCCCATCCCACCTCCCGCCAAAGCTGCATTATTGAAAAGCCGTTTGAGGTAAGGGAAGAGTCGGGATTGGGGGTGGGGGGACACTGGTTGTGAGGGGCCCGTGGTGGGTGGCTCGCCTTCCAGGCAGGAGACCCGGGCTCAGCTCTGCTCCCGGCCGAGGCACCACCCTCATGCCCAGCCACTCCCTGGCTGTCCATGGAGGCTTGTGC
>NW_006921715.1:3499278-3506286 GCF_000298275.1 Orycteropus afer afer | reverse complement strand
ACAGCTGATGAGAACAGCTTGTGAAGCTCCCTCTTCCTTACCTTGTGGGAGGGATTGGAAGGATCCGGGAGTGATCTTACCCAGGGAGCCCTTGCTGAGGTGCCTGGCACAGCCCTGCTCCTCCTTCAAGAGTGAGATCTAATCACCTCCCCAGGGAGGGCCCCACTGCTCCCCGCCTCTCCTCACTCCCTACTCTTGGAACACATATGTGGAAACGGTCTGATTCCTGTCCCATCTGCCAACTGATCTGTGGGCACTGAGGTCAGAGGTATCTTATCCCCTGTGCTGGCCTCTCACACTTAAGATTTGACAGCATCTACGGGAGAATGTTGTTGTTGTTATGTGTTGAGAGTTGGACCTGACTCATAGCAACCCCTCTTTGGGTTTCCGAGGTGGTATCACTACAGAATCTACAGAAGTAGATTGCCCAACCTTCCTTCCAAGGAGTGGCTGGTGGGTTTGAACTGCCAGCCTTCTGGTTAGCAGTCAAGTACCTTTGGCACGATGCTACCAGAGCTACCAGGAGAATAGTGCCCATAATCTCTCTTTAGAGTTCACCCCTTATATTGTACATGATTACCATGGATGCACGCACTCAGTCCTCCCAGCAACCCATTGCTGGAGACTTATTTGTACTCTCCTGTCGTAAGTGAGGAAATGGGGGCAGGGAGAGGTGAAGAGGGAAAATAGCTAGCTCAGAATGGGACTTCGGAAGAGCCTGCACTTTCCTGTGCAGGAAGTCCCTGGGAAGTACAAACGGTTAATGCTCTCAGCTGCTGAGTGAAATGTTGGAGGTTCAAGTGCACCCAAAGGCACTTTACAAACAAGGCCTGGAGCTCTGTTTCCCAAAGATGGGCCATTGGAAGCCCAGTGGAGCATAGCTCTACTCTGACACACGTGGGGTTCCCATGAGTTAGAATTGACTCAACAGGAACTGGTCCTGCTTCATTCACTGGAGGCTGTGTGAGGTCTTGGGAAACACCAGCCCCAACACCCCAGGAGCACTGTGCTGTCTCGGCTCCCTCTGTTGTTATGAAGAAGCTTTGGAGGTGTAGTGGTTAAGACATTTGACTTCTCACCAGAAGGTCAGGAGTTTGAACCCGTCAGCTTCTCTGTAGGAGGAAGAGGAGGCAATATACTTCCATAAAGATTTACAGGCTTGGCAACCCAGGGGGGTCTCTATGAGTCAGAATTGACTTGGTGACAGTGAGAGTTTGTTTGTTTTTGTTTTTGACAAGAATGTGTTATAAATCCTCACCTTTATACCTGCGGATGTAATCTCATTGGGAATGTTGTTGTTGTTGTTGTTAGGTGCTGTCAAGTTGGCTCTGACTCATAGTGACCCTATGCCAACAGAATGAGGCACTGCATGGTCCTGGGCCAGCCTCACAATCCTTGCTCTACCTGAGCCTATGGTTGCAGCCACTGTGTCAGTCCATCTCATTGAGGGCCTTCCCCTTTTTCACCGACCCTCTACTTTATCAAGCATGACATCCTTCTCTAGGGAATGGCCCCTTCTGACAACATGACCAAAGTAGGTGAGATGAAGACTGGCCATTCTCGCCTCCAAGGAGCATTCCAGCTGCACTTCCTCCAGGACAGATCTGTTCGTTCTTTTGGAAGTCCATGGTACTTTCAGCATTCTTCTCCAACACCACAACTCAAAAGCATCAACTCTTCTTCAGTCTTCCTTGTTCATTGTCCAGCTCTCACATGCATATAAGGAATAGGGATTTGTTTGTTATGTTAATGAGGCCAATTCAGTGTGTCTTGAACCAATCACTTGTTGAGATACAAAAGATAGATGAGGCACTGGAGTAAAGGGCAAATTGAAGCCATGTGGAGATCACCAAGGAACCAAGGTCCAGAATCTGAAAAGAAGCTAGGGCCTTCCCTGCAAGCCCAAAGAGAGAGAAAGCCTTCCGCTAGAGCCAGCACCCTGAATTCTGGCTCCTGAACTGTGAGAAAATAAATTTCTGTTTGCTAATGCCATCTACTTGTGGAATTTCTGTTACAGCAGCACTAGAGAACATAGACACCCTTGTGTTGTTGTTGTTATGTGCCGTCAAGTCAGAACCGACTCATAGCGATCCCTCCTTGGGTTTCTGAGGCAATATCACCATGGAGGGAGCTCTGGTAGCATAGTGGCTAAGGCACTTGATGGCTAACCAGAAGGCTGGTGGATCAAACACCCCAGCCACTCCTCGGAAGGAAGGTTGGGCAATCTACTTCCGTAGTGATACTGCCTCGGAAACCCAAGGAGGGGTGGTTATGAGTTGGGTCTGACTCGATGGCACATAACAACAACAACAACAACATCACTATGGAAGTAGATTGCCCAACCTTCCTTCCAAGGAGTGGCTTGTGGGTTTGAACCTCCAGCCTTCTGGTTAGCCATCAAGTGCCTTAGGCACTACCCCACCAGGGCTCCTAGACACCCCTGTAGGATGCTTCTATTCTATCAGGATTTGCAATGGCTTCACTGTTCACCAGAGCCCCAGGATATGGTCTAGGGCTCAGTCAAGTTCCTTCAGATTCCCCTTTGCTACCAGCTCCACCACCCCCTTCCCACCCCCACACACCTTCTGTGCCCCCTATGCACTTTTCTCTGCTTCTGATGTTCCTTCCCCTTAGAATTCCCTGTCCTGTCTCCTAGTCATCATTCAAGACCTTCTCCCCTTCTTATGCATTGAATTGTGTCCCCTAGAAAGACATGTTGAAGTCCTAACCTGTGTGTGACCTTGCTTGGAAATATAGTCATTGAAGATGTTATCTGTTAAGTTAACATCAGATCACATTGAAGTATGGTGAGTCTTAATCCAATCTAAGTGAGTCTTTATAAAAGAGGAGAAAAGACACAGAAAGAGACAGATAGAGGGAAGAATGTCAAGTAGATAAGGAGTTAAATGACAGCTGCAAGCCAAGGAGTGCCCAGAAGCCAGGAGAGGATCTTGCCCTGGAAACTTTGGAGGAAACATAGCCCCACAGACATCCTGAGCTTGGACTTCTGGCCTCCAGAAGTGTTGTTTGAAGTCACCCACTTTGCATCATGTTGATACAGTAACTCTAAGAAACTAAGATGACCCACGAGTAGAATTTGAGATACCCACCAAACCCCAAAGTCTTTCCTTCACCCTTTGGTAGTGGCACTCACTGAGTTTTGTTATGCATTATATGTTTGCATGTTACCTTCCCCAGTAACTATCACACCAGTCAGCCACTGAGCCCTTTCTACACACAGTGGCCACTCATTTACTTCTCAAATAGCTCACAGTGATTGCACAACTCTCACTCCTAAAATGGAGGGAAGAACTGCTATTTGACATCCCAGCCACCTTCCAGTGCTTGTACAAAGACCTGCTTGTCCTCCAGAGGGCCTTGAGGGGCTAGAAATGCTGAAGTGGATTTGAAGTGGTTTTTGGGTCAGGCTTGGAGCAAAGCTCAGAGGATGGTATTGCCCAGGATCCATGGCAGGCAAGGGATGAATTGGAAGGTTAGTGTTCCTTTCCATGGTTTCTAAAAGCAACACTTGACCCACCAAACCAATAGCCTCCTGCTCTTAGTGAGTTCAGGGATGGGGCCAACACCTCTGTCTCCAGACCCAAGCTCAGGACCTGGCACACGGATGTCCTCAAAGAAAGAAATTCTGCTTTGCTATGGCCACTCATTTTATTTTTATGAATTCTTAATGGTGGCTATTTGAAAATAGCAAGGTTTAGGTCCAACTGGACAAGACATAAAACTGAATGTTTACAAGGGAAATGTTTGGTAAATCTGGTAGGTCCAACTGGACAAGACATAAAAGTGAGTATCTACAAGAGAAATGTCTGGTAAATCTGAAAGCACAAAACTGAAAATTTCTGCAGTAACAAACATTGTCATAAACAAAGTGTATTTAAGAAGCCAGGCTTGGTATCCCTGGGATGAATGGCTTTTGTTGCTTGTTCCTGCTTCCACACAGAACTACCTTCCTGGAATGTTTCAGGCACTCTTCTTTCACATTGTCAGAGCACACCTTCTTCTGACGGTCATGGTAGATGAAGCCACTCCAGGCCACAGTGGGATAATCTACTGGCCACTTAGACTCTTCTCCACCCAAATATTGCTTTGCCAAAACTCCGTCTTAAGCCATTTCTAGCTCCTGGGAATTCTCAATAGACTTAGGGCTTGGTCAGAGTCATTGTCCTGGTTCTCTAGCACTGCTATAGCAGAAATATGAAAGGGTGGCTTTAACAAACAGAAACGTGTTCTCTCACCGTTTAGGAGGCTGGAAGTCTGAACACAGGATGTCAGATCAGGGGAAGGCTTTTTCTCTCTGTTGGCTCTGAGGAAATGTCCTTTTGTCCTTTCAACATAAGTGAGCCTGGCATTCCTTGATCTCCATGTGTCTTGACATTAATCTACCCCTGAATATAGAAGTTGCTCAGCAGAGGAACCTCAGTTCCAAAGGACACACTATGCTCTTCTCTCTTGATGGAATTGAGGTCCCTCCCTCTCTTCCTACTTCTCTCTCTTTTTATCTTTTTAAATAATTGATTGATGCATTTTATTATTGTGATGTTGATGAATTATATTGAATATATCATGGACTTTCAGAAAAATGAATAATTCTGTCTTGCAAGAAGTACAGCCATCACTCTCCTTGGAAGGGAAGGTGGCAAGACTTTGTCTTCCATACTGTGGACATGTTACCAGGAGGAACCAGTCCCGGAGAAGAACATCACACTTGATAAAGCAGAAGGTCAGCAAAAATAAGAGAAAAGCCCTCAGGGAGACAGTCCGACACAGTGGCTGCAACAATGAGCTGAAACTTAGCAATGGTTGTGAGGCTGGCACAGGACCAGGCAGTGTTTCACTCTGTTGTACACAGGGTTACTGTGCGTTGGAACCACTTGACAACACCTGACAACAACATCATCATATTCCAACTTGCCAAAATGTCTACTTCTTGATTTTACTCCCCAATAAGAGTTCGTACATGCCAAAATCAGGCCCTGAGTTAAGACCTCTTTCTTCCTACTACCCCAACCACGTATTTTAAAAATTAATTTTGTTTCTGTATATTTTTCCCTTATAAACATTTCATAAAAAATAAAAAATAAACTGGAGTCCAAAATCCTGTCAACTGGAGAACATTAATCTGAAATCCCCATAAGGATGTGCAATGTGATTTATAGATGCATTTTCTTTAGCTTAACAATATGATGCTCACATTCTGGCCCCAGCAGCCTTCATCACCCTGCCAAACTCTGGAGTTTTATTGTTGCATTAAATAAACTGGGGTTATAAATCATCACTAGATGAATTGCCCAAGATGGTGACTGAGTCAGTCCCAGCATACCATTTCTCTGCAGCAAAGACCCAAGAAACCAAGTGAAACAGTTACTGATGACAATCCTGGAACCCAGAGAACCAAATGGAAGGATAAATAATCAGATCAACCACTGACTGGAAGAAGACACGGAATGGAGACAGTAAACGAGGAGAGCTATGGAGTGGATGTGCCCTGAAAGCTGGCATGGCATAGCATGACCATCTCCAAACAAAACTATCCTCAATCTTTGGTTGAGGAGGATAGCAGGGCAACTTCATGGGACTTCAAAAAGGAGACAGAGAAACTGTGTAGAGAGATCCAGAGTGAAGCATGGTTGGCAAGGAATGAATCAACCCAGGAGCTCTGGTAGCATAGTGGCTGAGGCACTGACTGCTCACCAGAAGGCTGGCGGTTCAAACCCACCAGCCACTCCTTGGAAGGAAGGTTGGGCAATCTGCTTCCGTAGCGATACTGCCTCAGAAACCCAAAGAGGGGTCGCTATGAGTTGAGTCTGACTCAATGGCAAACAACAACAACAAAGAGGGAAAATACAGGGAGGGTGAGAGCTTCAGGGATTCTGGCATCCGCAGAGCAGGGAGGGAGCCAAGAAGCAGAGACAGGACTACTCACCAGTGATGGTCCCTGACCATTAGGGTTGGTGGCACACACTGAGTAATTATAATAGATGCTTCCCACCTGACCGGACTATGAGATTCCGTCCTTCTAATGCTTGAGTGGGGCCAGATCCTGATTCCTGGCTGCAGCCAATGAGAAGTGTCCAGGTACCCATGTCTGGATTAGAGGAGTATGCTTCTCCTCCCTCAGCTCTCTGGTGATTAGCAGCACAAAAATTCCCAACGTCTACTGACCCAACTACCTAGGGACCATGATACAATCCCTCCTTCTCCCCCTATCTCCCCATCAAGACACCCTCACCACCCTCCCCACCCAGTGAGTGGCCAAAGATGCTCCTGTTCCCCTGGCCACCCATTCATTACACACTTCAATTACTGCCCTGCCCACCTGGTAAGGGGCAATGAGTGTGCCTGCTACCCCTAGTCATGCACCATATCCCCTACCTGCCACCCCTCCCACCCATTAAAGACCACTGCATGCTCCCACACCACTAGACCAAGGACAGGTGACAACCCACACTCACTCAGACTGCAACAAGCCACCTCTCATGCCCAATGAACAGCAAGGAGAACTCACCCTTCCTACCACTGCCCACCCACCTGTCAACAGGTGGTGAGCACTTTCATGCCACTAGACAAGCATTCAAGAGAACACACCCACCCTGCCTGCCTGGATGTATGAAAACAAGCCCCCAAAAAAGAGAAAACAAATAAGCATACAATCAATCAATAAATGTATAAATAAGTTATATAACACCTTACTGCCTTAGACACAGCAAGCAGTAACACATCTATATAAAAAACAGGATAAGATGGCTCAAAAAAGTAAGCAAAGTGTGGGGGAAGAAAAACCGTTCAGGGGAAGAAATAATAATAAAACTACAGACACTCTGGTGGCATAGTGCCTAAGGCACTTGACTGCTAACCAGAAGCCTGCTGATTCAAATCCACCAGCCACTCCTTGGAAGAAAGGTTGGGGAATCTAATTCTGTAATGATACTGCTTTGGAAATCCAAGGAGGGGTCACTGTGAGTCAAGTCTGACTCGATGGCACATAAC
>NW_006921715.1:3481095-3498823 GCF_000298275.1 Orycteropus afer afer | reverse complement strand
GGGGGGGGGGAATAAAAATACAGAAAGAATTTGTGAAGGTATATTGGCTGAACACTTCCTTGATATTATGAAAAGTAAGAAGGTTACCATTCAAGAATGTCAATGAACCACATACAATATAGACCTCCCTGAAAATAAAATTAACAAGATATATCCTAATCAATTTTTCAAAAGCAAAAACAAAGAATTCTGAAAACAGCTCATGAAAAACAAAATGTCACTTACAGAGTGGCATCAATAAGACTAAGTGTTAACTTCTCATCAGAACCCATGCATGCAAGAAGGCAACGGGGTGATAAATATACAATTGTGAAGGAAAAGAATTGCCAACAAGGAATGATATAGCCAACAAAACTGTCTTCCAAAAACAATGTCAAAACTAAGACATTCCCAGAAAATAAAGGAATTTATAAAAATCTGACAAGCCTTACACTGCCTTCAAGAGAGAAGAGCTGGAGGTGAAATGGAGTGTGTGCTTGGACCCAAGATCTCTGTACTGGACCTCTGTGGCTGAGAAAGATGTCCCGGGCAGAGAGAGACACCCTGGGCTGACAGACACCCTGGCAGAGAGACTGTTGACAGTGGAACCAAGAGGCATGAGACAGAGCGGCGGGTTTACCTGGCCCACAGAGTGAGAAAGCGGAGTGCCCTTGGGCAGGAGCCTTGCTGACAGAGTGGGGTGCACCTACGTATGCCTATCAGCAGAGCCATAAGAGCTTTATAACACTTGCCCAAGCAGAGGCCAAGCACCAGATAGGCATGCCTGTGGGCATAGCAGAAGGGACACTGTCCTGATCAAAAAATTGTATTCTAAGTGTGTGTGTTCCTGAACCTGCATTGTAGTCTGTTACTTCCCAAATAAATCCCATAATCGTGAGTATTGTCTGTGAGTTCTGTGTGGCCAATGCACTGAATTATTGAACCCAGTAGAGAAGTAGTGAGTGTCATGGGAGGGACAGTTAGTGTCAGAATTGGTAAAAGGCTGGAGGGTGGCAGTATGTCTGGCCTTATAGGAATAAGCCTTGGGCTGTCAAAAGTGATTCTGTCTTCCTCTTGTGAAGTTACAAGAGGTCAGAAGATGTCATCTCCATGTCCTTTTTGCAAAAGTCCTTTGAATAGAGAATCAGCAACTTCAGACAATAACCTGAAATGAAGACACTAGACAAAATCACTCATATACCAACCCAGATAAACACTTCACAAAAGCAAAATAAATCTAAGAAACTCACTGCAGAAAAACAGGGGAGTTAAGCTGTAAATGACAACAACTTCAAAATAAAAAGAGGGAATTATAGATGTAATTATAGAACTTCCATATGGGAAGGAAATCAGGACAACTTAAAGATATAACAGATTGTTTCAATGTTAAGAGGATTAAGGTAAACTTCAGGGTAATCACAAAGAAAAATAATAAATCTACTCATGAAATGGAGATGAAGAAAATAAAAAAAAAGACTCAATAAACACACACACACAAAAAAAAACAATTGATAGGAAAAGAAAATCCATATACAAAAAGAACTCAGCACAGAAAATAAGGGGAAAAGAAACTGTAAACACCATGCAAACAAACAAACAAAAAAATGTATAATAAAATAACAACAATGAACTCATACCTATTGTTATACATTGAATATAAATGGATTAAATATCTGAGTCAAGATACAGAGAGTGACAGAATTTTTTTTTTTTTTTTTTTAGATGACCCTTCAATATTTGCCTACAGGAGACAGATCTTAGACAAAAGACTTAAACAAGTTAAAAATCAAAGAATAGAAAATCATATATGAAGCAAATGACATTCAAAAGAGAGAAGCAAAACCAAAAACCAAACTCACTGCTGTTGAGTCAATCCCAACTCACAGTGACCTCTCCTTGGGTTTAATATCTCTACTGAAGTAGATTGCCCAGTAGGAAAAATAATTTCAGATAAAATAGACTTTAAGTCAAAATGCATTTTAAGAGACAAAGAAGGGCATTGTACTCTGATTAAAGGGTCGATCCACCAAGAAGATAAAACAATAATAAATATTTATAGACCCAACAATAGAGCTCCAAAATGCACAAATCACACTCTGCTGTTGTTGTTAGGTGTCGTCGAATAATTTCTGACTCATAGCAAACCTATACACAGCAGAATGAAACACTGCCTGGTCCTGCGTCAGCTCCATGATCATTTCTATACTTGAGACCATCCCTGCATCCACGGTGTCAATCCATCTCATTGCGGGCCTTCCCCTGCTTCCTTGACGATCCATTTACAAAGCATGACATCTTTCTCCAGGGAATGGTCCCTTCTGACAACATGGCCAAAGTAGGTGAGATGAAGTCTGGCCACTCTTGCCTCCAAGGAGGATTCTGGGTGCATTTCCTCCAGGACAGATTTGTTAGATCTTTCAGCAGTCCATGGTATTCTCAGCACTCTTCACCAGCACCACAACTCAAAAGCATCAACTTTTCTTTGGTCTCACTTATTCATTGTCCAGCTCTCATATGAATATGAGGTGATTGAAAATACCATGACTTGTGTCAGGTTCACCTTAGTCCTCAAGGAGACATCTTTGCTCCTCAGCACTTGAAAGAGGTCTTTTGCAGCTGATTTGCCCAATGGTACATGTCATGTGATGTCCTGACTGCTGCCTCCACTGGCGTCAATTGTAGAACCAAGCAATGTGAAGTCTGACAATGTCAATCTTTTCTCCTTTTATCATGATGCCTCTTATAGGTCCAGTTGTGATTTCTGTTTTCTTTATATAGAGATGTAATCCATACTGAAGGCTGTATTTCAATCTTCATCAGTAAGTGCTTCAAGTCATCCTCACTTTCAGCAAGCAAAGTTGTGTCATCAGAGTATTGCAGCTTGTTAATGATTCTCCCTCCAATCCTGATTCCACTTTCCTCTTCATATAGTCCAGCTTCTTGGATTATTTGCTCAGCATACAGATTAAATAAGTGTGATGAAAGGATACAACTCTTACTCACTTCCTTCTTGATTTTAAACTTTTTCCTTCCAGTCACCAGTGATAATTATCACATTTTGATTGCATGTTCAGTCAATTTCAGACTACAGAAGTTGATAAAAATCTTCAGTTTCTTCATCTTTAGTTTTGGTGTTTGGTGTTAAATTTGAATAATAGTAGTATTAACTCGTCTTCCTTGTAGGTGTATAGATATTTTCCTAACACTGACAGCATTTTACTTCAGATCAGATCTCGAAACATCCTTTGTACTGATGAATGCCACACTATTCCTCTTCAAATTGTCATTCCAGCATAGCGGATCATATGGTTGTGTGATTCAAGATGGCCAAAACCAGTCCATTTCAGCTCACTAATGCCCAGGATATCAATTTTTATGTGTTCCATTTCATTTTTGACAATTTCCAATTTTCCTAGAGTCATACTTCATACAGTCCATGTTCCAGTTATAATGGACATATGCAGCTGTTTCTCCTCAATTTGAGACATCAACAAATAGAGGTCCTGAAAGCTTTACTCTATCCATATTGGGAAGATTGGTTCCACTCTGATGAGGCAGCTCTTTCCCAGTCATATCTTGAGTTCCTCCTGCTCTAAGGAGCTTGTCTTCTTGCATTGTATCAGACTATGTTTCCTGGCTACTCATAAAGTTGCCCACTAATGTATCAGACAGTTTTTATCTGCTATTCATATGGTTTTTCCTGGCCAATTCTTTGAGAAGTGAATGGCCTATTTCTTCTTCCTAGTCTGTCTCTGTCTGCGAGCTGTGTTGAAACCTGTGCACTATGTGCAACCCTGTTGGTGTTTGAAACACTGGTGGCACAGCCTCCAGCCTCACAGCAATGTGTAAGCCACCACAGTATGACAAACTGACATACAAGTTAATCTCCCTTAGCTATTCAAAACCTCTCCACCCTCCCCTTACCTGGGTCCTACCTAGATCTTGCTACTTTGTCATCCCCAGCTTTCCCTCCTTTTCCTGCCTCTCAGGTGGGGCCTGTCTCCCTCCCCTTACCTGGAACACTACACAATGATAAAGAATGAGTCCATGAAGCATCTTATAACATGGATGAATATGAAAGACATTATGCTGAGTGAAATAAGTCAATTGCTAAAGGACAGATGTTATATGACACTTTTACAAAAAGTTAAGAGTTATACATGGACAGCAAAGATCTTTGATGGTTACAAGAGACAGAGAGGGAGAATCATTTACTAGATAATAGACATGTGTTAGTTCTGGTGAAGGGAACAGCAATACACAGTATGAGAGAAGTCAGCACAATGTGACCAAGGTAAATGAAGACAGTGAAAGGTACACAAGAATAAAGGACAGCTACAGTGAGTAATGTAATATATACAACTCTGCAACAACTATAATAACAACCAAAAATGTGTGAGTGGTCATACAAGAAGATCTATATGCTATATAGGTGTGTGTGGGAGGCCATCTGGGAGCACATGCACACTCACATATGGGTATAGTTGTGGGCATTTGTATACACATATATGTATGTGCTGCATATAGATCCATATATATAATAGAACACTTAAAAGGGGCAGTTATGGAAACTTTTAGATGTATCCAAACACCTCATAGGACCTATTTACTGGGCTTGAAGGCTAAGGACCATAGTCTCAGGGGAAATCTGGGTTAATTGTCAGAACATAGTACATAAAGACACTGTTCTACATTGCAGTTTGGTGAGTAGCATCTGGGGTCTTAAAACTTGCAAGTGGCCATCTAAGACACAACTATTACTCTTTTCCCATCTGGAACTAAGGAAGTTATTGTAAATATAAGACTCAAGGAAGATTTAGTCCACTGGATAATGGTCCACATGAACCACACCCTCCTCTAGCCTGAGACCAGAACTAGCTGGTGCCCGGGTACCACCACTAACTGACCAGGGACACAATAGAAGGGCCCAGTTAGAATGTGAAAAATATAGAATGACATTCAAATTACTAAAGACCAGACTTCTGAGACTGCAGGAACTCTGAGACAATAGCCCCAAGACACCATTTTAACCCAGAAATGAAACCACTCCTGGAGGTAACATTTCAGCTAAATAATAGATTGACCTATAAAATAAACAATGACACCCCATACGGAATGTGGTCCTTAGAACAATAAGCTATATGAGGCTAAACAGAGAACCCAGACAGAACCCAAAAAACAAAGATGAGAAGGCAATTGGGGCCCGGGAAACTAGAGAGATGGGGAAGCAGGGTGCAAATGGGGAGAGTGCAGACATATTATGGGGAGCACAATCAATCTCATGGAACAATTTTTGTATGAATTGTTGAATGAGAAACTGATTTGCTGGGTAAACATTTACCTAAAACACAATAACATGTTAAAAAAGAAAAAAAAAATCCTCCCCAGGTGTCCACCTCATTATTGAGAATGAGTGGGGACCTGTTGAGTGTGGTTTTAGACACATGGACCATGCTTTTCTCTCCTCATCCCAAGAGCTCATGGGGCTGAGTTCCTGGACTTCTAGCCATTCTCCATTCTCTTTCTGGAAGAAAATACCTGCCGATTCTGGCTTTCAGGAAGTGGGAGTGCAGACCAGGTCTCCAACTCCCTTCTGCAAAAAAGCAATTGACTTCCTCATGGTTTTCTGCAAGAAACACAGACAAACAGACATGGCAGGAAGCAGAGCTACTTGGGAAGCCATGAGAGAAGGCAAAGCTTGTAGCTGGATCATTGGAGAAACCAAAAGTGTGGGATTCAGGCTGCACAGGTGGGGTCTGGCACTTACAAACTAAAACCACTCGCGGTCATTCTCTGGTTCTTCGTGCTTCCCCACTGAGCAAGCTTGCAAGAGAGGACTCACCTCAGCCTTGATCTTAAATGGAGATAGAATTTTCCAGGAAAGCCAGCCAGTGAAATAGGTGTTAAACCCACTGCCACTGAGCTAATTCTGACTCATAGTGACAGAGTAGAACTGCCCCGCTGGATTGTCATGTCTGTAATCTTTAGGGAAGTAGACTGCTACATCTTTCTTCCATGGAATGGCTGATGGCTTCAAACTGCTGAGCTTTCAGTTAGCAACTGAGGGTTTCACTATCACATCACAAGGGCTCCTTGAAAGAGTCATTACTGTCCATAAAAAAGCCTTGGTCAGGGTGGTTTCCTCCTTCCTTTGTCTTCTTCACTGGACACAAGCTCTGCATTAGGTGCCGTGATGGACAACCGAGCCATCAAGTTGGCGGCCATTTCTGCATCTGCCACATGAACCACACCTGCCCTTTCTCTCTGTCCGCAGGGGTTGCTGCTAGAGAAGAGATTTTCCCTGTGAGGAACTGTGCCTCGGTTGAATATGGGCCACATCTGTGAGCTACAGAGCATGCCATGCTGTTCCTCCCTAGTTAGGACCTGTATGTGTTTTCTTCTTCCAAGTCTTTTGATAAACTCTGATATCTTAAACTTTGTGCCTTCTGTATCCAGATATGTCTCAAGAAGACACTTTCAGGATGATTTATATTTAAAAGTGAACACTCAGAAAATGGCCCAATGACTTTATTCCTCTTGTCACTTCCTCCTACTCCATTATTGGGAGGGTGGGTCTTTGCTTGGAAGAAACCTTGGCCTCTTAGCAGCCCCCAGAATCTGACAGCCGGGCTGCTGAAGGCCCTCCCCTTCCCTTTCTCTCCCACCCCAATAGACTCCCGCCCAGACCCAGGCTCCAGGCCCTCCTGCCCCAGGCTCCAGCAGGTGTGCATCTGGTGTGCCCCAGGGACACATCCTCTGTCACTTGGGTGGATGTTTAACCAGTTGAGACAGTGGTTTGTGGTTGGTTCTGCTGCTGAAGTCTCTGTCAAAATGGGGCATCACTGGGTGAGTTTACCAATATGACCTTCCAGGCTGAGCTTACGAACATGAGAAGCCCACAGCCTGGAGCTTTTATCAGCACAGGAAGTGAGTAATCGAAAGTCTTTCCTGGGAGGCCTTGCAACAGTGGAGATCTTGGGGGGGGTGGGGGTAGGTAGTGGTGGTGATATATTTTCTTAGAGTTTGTTTGTGGGATTTGTTCTTGGGTCCCTCCCCCTCTACCACATTAAACTACAAACAAACAGAGGGAGACAGCTACCTGTGAGTCAGTGAAAGAGAGAAAGTTGTTTGAGAAAGCAGAATATTATGAAAGGAGAGGGAGGAGAAAATGGCCCAGGGGCCCAAAGCCTGCTGGCTGATGCTTCACGGGTTGCTGTGGAGATCAGATGTGGGAAAAGGAGTGCATGTGAGTAAATTGCAAGGTGCTAAGGAGGTGTGAGGGGTTGACCTTAAGGTGCTAACAAAACACATAGAACGTAGAGGGGAGACTGTGGAGGAGAGCAACAGACCCAATGATCCCACACAGTCCCGTAACCGCCAGTGGACACACACTGTACTTAGCACCAAGCAGGGCCAGTGAGGCCCAAAATGCCCAAAGTTTAGTCAAGATGCCCAAAATGGACTCAAAGATACACAAGTGCAATCAAGATTCCCAACATTGAGACCCTGGCTTTTGTAGGATAACAAAGAATCTATTTTTCAAGGAACCAAAAGTAACCAAAAGAGATTTGGTCATCCAGCTTCAAATAGCACACAATAACCCCCACTCCCATTTTGGAAAAACTCCTACAAGTCCCTTTCGTAGTCTAGGAAAAAGTAAACATCTTATGATGGTTGAACTTTAACAGGTTCTGTTGCCACAGCCGGTCAAGGGAATGTGCGGCCTTAGAGCCTCTTGTTAATTTTGGACGCCCCATACTTGTGTGGCTGTGGAGGGAAGGATGCCAGCTTTGTCGTCCGACTGTCCTGGGTCTAAACCCAGCCCTCTACCTGCCAGTTCTGTGACCCTGGAGAAGCGAAAAACTGCCAAAAGCAGGGAAAGCAGCAACCTCGTTCCCAGGGCTGTGAAGAGGATGTGAGGAAAATGGGTGAGGTCCAGCAGAGGCACTGGCCCATCCGGGGACCTCAGCTACAGACGTTCCGTCTTCCCTCAACACCACGCAGGCAGGCTTCTGGTTGATGTTCCGTGAGCCTGACTTCCAGAACGCACACAGGAGGCCTAGTGGAAGGAAGGGAGGGAGGAGGGGAGAGAGGAAAACCCTAACCTGATCTGTAATTAGTAGCTAGAGTCCTACAAATCTGTTTTTCAAATTTTCCAGAATTTCTTCCCAAAAGAATGTTGGCTTTGGGTAAATTCAGGTATTTTAATGTTGAATTTCTGATGAGCTATTTATGTACAAAATCCCTCCCAAACAAATGTGAATGAAAATAGTTATTTCCTTTTTTTCTGTAAGTCCAGCTAATAAGTTATCAACTGACTACTTAGCTGACTGCACAAATGTAGATCATTGTAGACTCAGTTCCCCTAGGACACCAGAAAGTAGGGGACACTAACTCTCACGGATGATGGGGTTCAGTGCCTAGCATCAGGTTTATCTTCTGAACCAGAAAGATACTTCTACCTTCTCCCCCAAACATAAAGATTATCTGAAAATCATCAGCTAGTGACTAGAATGAGTTGAAACGGTATGACACAACATTTCTGGAACTGCTGCCCGTGCCACCGAGTTCAGCTTTGTGGTCAGAGAGCTGGTGATTAGAAAAGATTTGGATAGAGGCTCGTGGCTCTGCCATTGATCAGAGAAGAGCTTTGACAGTAGCCACTACCCATAACTCAACGTAAATTCCAACTCTCTCACCATGGAACCCCTCAGGAACTCTAGATGGGGGCAGAGAAGTAGTCCTGGAAGGTTCTTCCTATCTGCTTCCACCTTCCTTACTGAACAGACAAATCTCAACCAGAAAAGGGGCCAGGATGTGGCCTAAGATATCACTGTGGGCATCAACAGTCTTACCCGTTTCAGGCTAAGGAAGATACAGGCACACCTCATTTTATCACACTTCGCTTATTGTCAGGCTTTCCAGATAGTGAATTGTTAACAGATTGAAGGTTTATGGTGACCCTGTGTCCAGCAGGTCTACAGGCATCATTTTTCTAACAGCATGTATTTACATTTGTGTCCTGTGTGTCTCTGTCCCATTTTGGTAATTCTCACAATATGTCAAACTTTTTTTCTTTTTATTATGCACACATAGTACCAAAAAATAAAAAAATAAAAAAAACAAATTCACTGCTGTCAAGTCAGATCCGACTCATAGCAACTCTCCTTGTGTTTCCGAGGCAGTATCACTATGGAAGTGGATTGCTCAATTAACCTTCCAAGGAGTGGCTGCTGGGTTTGAACCTCTAGCCTTCTGGTTAGCAGTCAAATGCCTTAGACAGTACGCCACCATAGCTCCTAGACTACAATATAGTGTAAACATAACTTTATATTTGTGTGACTCACCTCATTGTAACAGTTGCTTTAGTGTGGTGGTCTGGAATAGAACCTGCAACACCTTGGAGTAATGCCTGTAGCTGTTTGTTATGTTCAGGCCGGGGTCCTCAACCTTGACACTGTTGGCATATGGGGCCAGATCAGCCTTTGTGGTGGGGCCGTCCTACGCCCTGTTGGGTGTTGAGCAGCATCTCTGGCCTCCACCCACTAGATGCCAGTAGCACACCTCCCCTCGCTGTGACAACCAACGGGACATGTCTCCTGATATTGCCGAATGTCACCTGGGAACTAACCTGCCCTCGTTTGAGAACACTGCTCGAGGCAAAAGACCTCCAGCGGCCACTGACAGGCAAGGAGCCTAGGGGGCCATGTGGGTAGCTGTAGTCCTCCCAGCCTCTCAGCACACAGTGGGGCCTCATCAAACCCTTCTGACCTAAGCTGGAGCCAAGCACACTTAACCAGGGGGGCTGTTCCAAGATCCTCAATGGCTCTAGATGTCAAGCCATCAGCACTCAGCTGTGCCAGGGCCCTGACAGGGCACCGTCCCTTATGCTGGGAGGCCACAGTGGGCACCACTACCAGGCCCAGGCCCTGCTGGGTGGCTGTTTATCCTGGTGCCCAGGGCTGCCTGCTGGGCATATTAGAGCCCATGAAATAACGAAGAGGCAGAAGAAGAGTAATTAAAGCCATGGTGACATTGATCTGCTGAGATTTCTGAGTGAGCCCAGAGCACATGGGGTGACTCTCCATCTTACCTCATGCAGACCTGGCCTGATTGGCCCCCTGGGCATTGCTGGGGCCATGGAGCCTCACCTGTGGCCGGGGGACTCCCAGGGCAGCAGCCAGCCTGGTTTCAGATGCTTGCAAAACAGGCGACCTGGGCCTGGGGCAGACCAGGCTTGAGGGGTGGCCTGGGGGGTGGCCTAGGCCCCTGGGGCGTCCCAGCTGCTGCACTCAGCCCTGGAAAGAGCAGCAGGTCTGCTAAAGATGCAGGTCTCCCCTCTCCCTAGGTTTAGACGTTAACATGTCCCCCTCTGAGCCCCAGAGACTCACTCAGGTAGGGAACTCAGCCTGCCTTGGGGCACAACATGTAAGTCTTTGCACTTGGGACCCCAAGGTACCTACGAGAAAGGTCACCATCTCTGGTCTGGATATCCAATCAAGCCAGTAGTTATTTCTCCACAATCTGCCCTGTGCTGGGACCCAGGCTGACAAACACTTTGACAAATCCATGCACCTACTGTTTGTCTACTATAATGGTTACTGCAAAGCTGGTTACTTCGATAGGAAGAATCATTGTTACTTTTCTATTGTTCCTATTTATAGGTTATTCTCTTACTTGTTGTTTTAGTTGTACTTTTAGAACTAGCACAGTGAGTGGCATTGATATGAGTCTGGTGTCAGGTAGACCTGGGTCGTGGCCTCGCTCCAGCGGTTGCCATGTCTATGATCCTGAGTCAGTCATTTCAGAATGCTGGTCTTAGTCTCCCTGTTCACAAGCTGTCAGAAACAATAGCCAAGGACTTCGGGTAGAGAAGACTGAGGGGGAAGGATTGGACAACATTACGAGCGCGCGGGAAGCGTCAGCTGGCTAACCCATTGCTGTATGCTGGATTCTCTCACGGCATTAAGATCTCGACATCCCGTCTGTCCCGTGAAGTGGCCCTCAGTCACCCGGATGAGAAGACTGAGCCACTAAATTCCCTCCAGCAGCTGGGATTCCACACAGGAGGACTCCACAGCAGCTCCACCTGGGACAAGGCTCCAGGCTGTTGGGCTGTGGGCCCCACCCTGTAGGAAGGCTCTCTGCTGGGCTTCCGGCTGCTAAATCAGGAAGAAGGGAAGCGGCGCCTCACCTGCAAGCCCTGCCTGTCTTCCCTCCCCGCTGCCCTGCAGCTGGCAGCACTGTACCTCGTCTCGTAATAGCAGGCTCCCCCACCCCTTCTTCCTTTGTGGCAGCCCTGCCTGTCTGTTGCTCTTTGCGTTCACCACATTGCCAGGGAGGTGGGGTTGCCCTGTCCTAGACTCTAGAGAAA
The DNA here is from genome assembly GCF_000298275.1 of Orycteropus afer afer. NCBI lineage: Eukaryota > Metazoa > Chordata > Mammalia > Tubulidentata > Orycteropodidae > Orycteropus > Orycteropus afer. The sequence goes on along the minus strand of NW_006921715.1, from coordinate 3,487,470 downwards.
GTACCAGCCCGATCAGATGGACGGAAGGGACGTTTGCTTTGGGCCTTGCCACAGCAGCCAGGCCCCTCACAGGCACAGACCTAGTGACGTGCCCCTGTCTACATATGGCCAGGTGGGCCTTTCTTGCTTGTGAGCTACATCAAGTAGCGTGACATGTTGTTCCGGACTTTGGGGGAGGATGCTCTCAAGTAGTCTGAGAAAATGCTTGACTCGTGTGCTGTCTATTCACCACTCGCCCCTTGTTTGTAACAGGGATGGTGAGTGAGTTTTGATGATGAAGAGTTCATGTTGTGCGTGAGAGTAGGGGCACATCTGAAAAGTGTCCCAAATTAAATGTACGTCGTTGGCACGACATTGATTGGAAAACGGCTTCCAGAAATAAGCTGTCACTATTTTAACTGCAATCAAGTCGGCTCTGACTCATGGCGACCCCCTGCCATACTGTTCCAGCATCACCATCATTGGGCGGCCAAGTCCATGGCTGCGGCCACTGTGTGTTTTGAGGGCCTTGAACGTAGAGCTGCCCTTGCAGCCCCGTGCAGCCAGTGCTCTGTGTGATCCACAGGGTTTTCACTGGCTAAGTGTTGGAAACAGGTCACTAGGTCTTTCTTTCTAGTGTGACTGGAAGCTCTGCTGGGACCTGTCCGCCATGGGTGACCTTGATGCTATTTGACAGACAGTGACACAACTTCCAACATCACAGCAACACATAAGCCACAGTGTGGCACATTGACAGATATGACAAATAAGCTACCGTTTCTTGACTGTCCCTGCTGTACGTGTTTACTTATAGTTCACGGTTTACCTGGCCGTGCTGAGGACTCTTCCAGGTAATAAAGGAGTGGTGACACGGATGGAACACGGACTGTGGTCCAAGCATTCACTCAGCCCGTGCTGCCTCCCTGGGAGGGGTAAGGCTGACAGAGAGGGATTGTGTGCACAGAGTTGGGGTGACATGCTCAGGAGTGTCTCCCTCGCATCTAGGCCCATTCAGCAGCTGCAGGTTCTGCTCTGGATGGCTGTCAAAGAAGGTGGCCTGCTGCAGGAGAGCCTGGACAGACAGAGAGCAATGTGGAGCAACACTGAAAATCATCATCAGCAGCAGCAGAAGACCAGGATGGCAGGTCTCATAGAGCCTGGTGAGACCCCTGAGACTATGGCCCCTAGCCACCCTTCAGGTCTGGAACTGAACTCACTCCTGTGGCTTCCAGTCAAACAATAGGCCTATAGGGCAAGCATTTACATCAGGTAGGTATGCTACTTGGAGTGATCATGGGAGAACAGAAAGGTAGTATTTGCACAGCTTGTTGACGGGATTGCATGGGAGGGAAGGACACAGGGCAGAGGTAACTATAGGGAGGAAGTGAGAAGAGAGCTGTTACATTATGGGGAATTACAGTCAATGTCATGAAAGAAAATGTGTATGAATTGGTGTACAGAAAATGAATTTGCTCTGTAAAATTTCACCCCAAATCCCATTTAAAAAAAAGAAGAAGAAGAAGAAGATCTCCTGGTCTGCATGTGTTTTCCACTTCCAAATGACATCTAGTTCATATCCAACACTGAGCAGGGGCCTGGGGCCACACATGACTTCTGTCATGTGGAAGAAAGACCCCTCTTGCTCCTTAACCTAGACCATCCACAGTCAAGTCCTCAAGGTTCCCAGGCCATCCACAGTTAAGTCCTCAAGGTTCCCAGACCATCCATGGTCAGGTCCTCATGGTTCCCCTGGAACTTGAATCTGAGCCCAGCTTCAGAGCTGTGTCTCATGGACAAAGATGAGTAGGGGTAGTTGTAGGGGGTTTAAGATCAGATTGACGTCAACTCCAATTCCGGCATAGATGGCTCAGGTCTATGGGGTTGCAACTAACACGAAGCTCACTGGAGCTTCAGTTCACAGTTGAATAGGGACTAACAACAACACAGACGTCTTCCTTCCAGCTCTGCTGTGAGACTTCTGTGGGTTTCAGTCTGTAAGGGCTCGTATGCAGCAGCCATGGTGAGCACTCCAAGGTGGTCCATGAAGGGGCAATGGTGGCCCGGTGGTAGAATCCTCCCCTTCAGTGGTGGAGACCCAAGTTCAATTCCTGGCGCATCGATTCAATGCACGTCGTGTGCCACTCATCAGTGGAGGCTTGCCTGTTGCTGGGATGATGGACAGCTTGCAGCAGAGCCTCCAGACTAAGCCTCGGAAGAGAGGCCCGGTGTCCACTTCTGAAAAGCAGACAATGACAGCCCAGTGGGTCACTACAGTCCGATGAGCACTAGTGATGGCATGGTGCGGGGTTGGGGTAGCCATGCCTCGGGCTGGCACAAACACCACCACCAAGGTGGCCTACGTTTTCTCTGCCCTTCATCAGCATTTCCAGGCCCCATGCAAAGGGCTCTGCTGCGGTCACCTCCTCGAAGCTGGTCGTCCTCTGTTCTGAGTCTGCTGTGGCCCCTGGGAGCTGGGCTAGGAAGCAGGTAACGATGCTCTAAGACCTGCACAGGCCACAGCAATTAGTGGGAGCCACCAAGACCTCTGCAATATTAATTAGCTGTCGGGGCCTCCGGGCCTCCTGACACACACTCGGGGACTGCGCTTCCCATGAGGGAGCTCAGCGCCTGACCAGGAGAGCTAAGGAGGCAGGAGGGAGGCAGGCTTCCAAGGGGCTGGGGTGGTGATGCAAGACCTCCTTGCACGCAGGTGCGAGGCGGCCCTCAGTGGACAGACTGACGACAGGAAGGACCAGCAGGCGCAGTGTGTGCTCGCTCCCTCCTGCTTGGGCTGGAGAGCCCTGCTCCGGCCTCTCATGGCGCGCTCTCAGCCTCTGCTCTCATGGGCCCATTATCTCTTGCTCTGAGTCTACCTCTAGGCCTTCTGGTTCTCTCTCTCTCTCTCTCTCTCTCTGACCTCTTTGTCCTCGTCCCTCTTTGTGTGTTTTCCTTACCTCTTTGTCCCTTGCCACGTGCACACTCTAGAGGATTTGGCTGTCCTCAGAGCATGAAGCTTAGGCAGACATGGCAGCTGGTGGGCCCTTCCCTTCCACTTGGTGCTGAAGAGAAGGTGGTTCGTGCAAGGGAGTGTGGATTTTCTAGGTGAATGTTCCAGTTTAATTTAAACAGAGGTTTTTATTTGATTCAGCAGGTATTTACTGACTACTCGCTCCCTGTCAGACACTATCTCAAGCAGTGAGGATACAATAGTGAACAAGAAACAAATTCCTCGGTCAAATGGTGGGGCGTGGGGTACAGGAAAACATCAGAAATAAATCAGTAAAACACCGTATCTCAGAGGAGGACAGTGCTGTGAGGAAAGCTGGTGGCATAGAAAATGCTAGAGGCAGGAGAGATTGACCATGGGAAGATTCCCTCACAAGGGGACAGTTGAAGTGACCTGAGCAAAGTGAAACAAGGAAAACAAGAGGATAACTGAGGGAAGAGTGGCTTGGGCGATGGGGACAGAAAATGTAAGGCCCTGGGGCAGTAGCTTGCTGGCACAGCTAAGCACTAGCAAAGAACACACAAGGGAGGTGACAGGGAAGCTTTGTGTCTTCTCATCTAACCTTTTAAGTATTCTTCTAGGTAGAGGTCATTAACCTCACTGAGGAAACTGTGGGTCAGGATATTTAAGTTTGCAGTCCAATATCACAGGCACTTTCAGTTGCTAACACACCACACCTGTTGCCTGGAGGCCCTCTGACTCATGGAGACCCATATGTGTCTGAGATGAGCTGGGCTCGGTGTTGGCTTTCTTTCTCTTTGTTACCTTTTTTGTCTGTACCTCTTGTGCCCCTCTCCTCGTCTTCCTTGTCTTTAGTGATATTGTGCTAGTCACACGCTTTCCATACATTGCTTTTTCCTTCACTCAAATCAACACTGTCTCCTAATGTCCATCACCATAGGGAGCTCAATGGCTGGTTTTTCATTTTTATTCTGATTTGGGTGGAAGTTTACAGAGCAAATGCACTTTTCATACAGAGTCCACACATATTTTGTCTCGGGGCATTGACTGCAATTCCCTACAGCATGACGGCTCCCCTCCCACTTCTGCCTGTAGTTAGCTCTTCCCTGTGTCCTTCTCTCCATGCACTCCTGCCCCTGAGCTGTCTCCCTGTGCATACACAGCCCTTCTTTCTCCCAGGATTGTTCTCTCCAAGGAGTGTATCTGCCTCAAGTAAATGTTCAGCTCATATGCCTGACTTTCATTTGGCTGGAGGCCACAGGAGTGGGTTCAGTTCCAGACCTGAAGGGTAGCTAGGGGCCACAGTCTCAGGGGTTTCACCAGACACTATTAGACCTGAAAACCTGGTCCCCCCCCCCTTTTTATTTTAATTATTTTGAGTTTTGTTCTGCATTCTTCTCCCTATCTATCCAGGATCTCCTACTTAGATCCCCCTCTGAGTGGTTGACAGTGGTAGCCGAGCACCATCTAGTTCTTCTGGTCTCATGGTCATATAGGCTGAGGATCGCATGGTCTACCAGTCCCTTGGACTAGTTGTTTCCACGCATCTTTGGTTTCCTTCATTCTTCTTTGCCCTGGATGAGGAGAGACCCATTGTTGCATCTAGATGGCTACTTGCAAGCTTTTAAGATCCGAGTCACAACTCACCAAAGTAAGATGTGAAACAAAGTTTTTGTGTAGTATGTTATGTCAGTTGGGCTTTCTTTCACTTTGACCCCTGTGACAAGAGTCCTGAGCCCACAGGTCCAACTACTTGTTCCCTCTGGGTACAATGGCTGACTTTTTAAAAAATAGATCACCAGATCTTTCTTCCAGAGTGCCTCTGGGTGGACTTGAACCTCTGATGTTTTGGTTAATAGCCAGGCTTGTTCACCATTTGTACCACTCAGGGCTCCAAAGCTGCTAAGGCAGGATTCAAGCCCAAGGCTACTAGGAGGGAGCACACAATTGCTGCAGGGCCTTACTACAGGGGGAGGGCTCAGGGTGGGGCTGCAAGCACCATCTGGCCATTAACACCTCATTTAACAAGGGCTATTGTTGCCACTCCTTGGAAGGAAGGTTGGGCAATCCTACTTCTGTAGTGATACTGCCTCAGAAACCCAAGGAGGGGTCACTATGAGTTGGGGCCGACGGGGCCGACTCGAGGGCATATAACAACAACAACAATTGTTGATGAGCTCAGGAGCACCTATGACAAAGGAGAATCAGGAAAACCTACAGGGGATCCCTGCTGGCATAGTGGGTAAGCATTTGGCTGCTAACCAGGAGTTCAGCAGTTCAAATCTACCAGCCTCCTTTATAGGAGCAGTTTGTGGCATTTTGCTTCTGTAAAGATGACAGCCTTGGAAACTCTAAGGAGCAGTTCTACTCTGCCCTATAGAATCTGAATTGACTGGCACCAATGAAATCCTATGGGATGGAGGCAGAATGCTTCCTGAGGACAGCTGAAATCTGAGCCCCAAAATAATTAATTGCTTACATCTAAGGAAATCGAGGCTCAGAGTGGCCGAGCAATTTGCCTCACTACAGGTGATCAGAGAAATGTGAATTCAAATCCATCCCACTGACTGGTATGCTTGGCACCTGTACACATGTTTAACTCTTTCATGATGCAATTGTTATCCACTTTTAAATGTTTGTTGATACCATGTGTTGTTATTAATGGAAGACCTACTGATTCAAGGAGAATTTTTGAAATTTTGTTATGAAATATGGATTTTGCTACATATTATGCAGGACAGATATGTCCTGCCAGAATCTGGGGCAGGATTTGGTGGGGCACTCTGGCTTCTGCAAGTAAAATTATGTGGGACACATATGTCCCCCTGGACTCTATGCCACCTTGTAGATCCCTTGACAGTTGCATACAATTTAGGGACCATGAAAATGTATTTTTCACATGAGCATGGGATCATCATAAACTCAGCAAGTTCCAAATAATGCACCAGAACCCGGAAGTAGACTCACAAGTCCTGTCTTCCAGTCCAAAGCTGCCAGAGAGAAGGCTTTTCGGCAAACTCACCCCTGCAGGACGCATCACTTCACATAGCACCCTCCAAGGACGGTCCTTTGTGCCACACTCCCATTTTTTGCACTCCAAACAGTTATACAGGTCCCCTCCTGATGGCTGCAAGCAGTATCACTGGGAAAGCAGCTGTCCAGCAACCCAAAGGAGGACAATGTGGGTGGACGCTGTAAGCCCCGTGCAAGGATTCAAAGGAGATTGACAAATCACAGCAAAAGACGGCCATTCTACCAACACGCTTAGCAGCAGCTCTGTGTCCCCAGTGTCCGTGACCTGGACACGTGAAGATTGCAGCAATGTCAAGTGTTTTGTGATATGTATATTCACCACACTAATAAAAATAATAACAACAGTGAAAAAAACAAACGTTACCCCAGGACTTGAAATTCTCCCTTTACTGGGT
>NW_006921715.1:3463918-3480839 GCF_000298275.1 Orycteropus afer afer | reverse complement strand
TGAGTCGGATCCGACTCTGTGGCACTGAGGTTTTTTGGGTTTTTTTGGTATATCATGTGAGGGAAATGCATGTCCACCAACGAATTGCACCGTTTCGACAACTCCAAAATCCTCCCAGACACACGTGTGGGATGGAACTAAGATTGGCGCCCACCGGTGGAAGCAGAGTTCTGATTGGAGGGACACAGAAGGTAGCTTGGGAAAAGGGGCGCAGGGGTTTAGGCGCTCACACAGTGAACACTCACTGGTAACCCAGCGGTGAGAAGTCACCAGCCGCTATTGGCTACAACCCCCAGCCTCTCCTTCATCAAACAAAGGTTTGCTGAGCACCAACTGGGTTTCGAGCACCAGGCTAGCTACTGAGGGTCCCCAGACCGCCGAGGTCCGGGACTCGCCAATTTCCCGAGTCCACTTCACTGGTGGTTCCTTTCCTTAAGGCACAGTGCCTTCCCTTTACAGACGGAATCCAGCCCACAATTGGTCTAAACTCCCAGGTCTGCTGGGAGGAACTAAGGCTGTTTATACCATGGCTAGGAAACCTCGAGTGGATAGGAGGCTCTACTTGGGCCCCAGCCCCAGGGGGCTCTCCCAGAGGAGGGGGGCCACCTTGGTTCATGGGGCTCAGACAGGTCAGAGCACGACAGAGGGCCAGGTGACATCTGTGGGAGTAGCAGCATCCGTGGGAGTGGAGGCAGGAAAGGACACACACTTTGCATCTAAGTGGAAATACTGATTATCTGAAACCAGGCTGAGTCACGTCCTCTGGGAGGAAACCCCCCACCCCGGACCTTCTCTTGGGTTCAGCCAAGCCACTAGGAATGGATGTGGACCCCAGCGTAGCGTGAAGCTCCAGGCTTCAGTTCTGACCAGGTGGGCGCCCATAGGCCCTTCCAGTAATAGTCAGCAATATTTTAATTCGTGGGGCTTTCTGAAGACTTGCAAACCACACTCGCATAGAGCTGAGACAGTATCGCCATGGGAAGACAGGACAGGGGGTGGTGTAGTCCCCAGGGCAAAATTAGATAGGAGTCTGGGGGCCAATTGTCAACCTTGACAAGCCGCAATTCATCATCCATGGATAAAGGACTGTTCACACTGTCTGGAGTCCCTGGGTGGTGCAAACGCTTGATGTACTGGGCTGCTAACCCAAAGGTTGAAGGTTCCAGTCCACCCAGAAGCAGCTTGGAAGAAAGCCCTGGTGATCTATGTCTCCAAAATCAGCCATTGAAAACCCTGTGGGCACAGCTCCTCTCGGAAACACACGGGGTGAGCATGAGTGGGAACCAAGTTGAGGCAGGTGGTAGCATCCACTTCTTCTACAAAACTGTTCTGAAAAACAGGGCAATGTGTGTACAAACATTTTGTAACTTGCCATACAAGTCAGAGAAATTAGTGTGATTTTAAGAAGCCTGAGTTCCTTTATCCCCACCTAATATGTGTGTGTGTATAAGTAGTGAAGGGATCCCTGTATGCGATATTGCATATACAGCTATGTACAATTTGATTTAAAATGAGTCTTGAAGTATTATTTTAACTCTCATAGCTTTCTGATGGCCCTAGAATCAAATTAGTCAACGGCTATTATTGCCGTGGGGAAAGATAATTTCAGGAATGATAAGAATTGCAATATCAGTTAGTACCGGCTTGTTAATGAAACTTCAAAGTTGAAACCAATGTGGGAAGTCTGCAGATTGCTCCAGAGAAAAAGTCGAGTGTGTTCTCTGCAAATCTTCTTTCTGTCTTTAATGAACACTTAACCTTCTCGCACTTGAACTTGGGTACCATGGCCAGTAGTCAGTTTTCACACTAGTGCAAGTTTTTTTTTCCTTTGAATCCTGAAAATCTGTGGCCATGTCATCAGCTCCTTCTTAATTATGCCATATTCTTTACATCTGTCCTGCTAAATAACTCTAATTGAAATAGCACCGGCGTGAATTTTTGTAATGTTCCCCCCAAGACATCCCGAAAGTGACTCGTGAGAAAACAGACTGGAGTCACAGCTGGAAGCGCGTCAAGGATCATTTCCATTTTTACATGATTAATTTGAATTTAATATCTTAAATCAAAACCTGATTAATTTAAATAAAATTTTGATGGTGCCCTGCTTCTAATATACATTGCAGTAATTAGATTCGGCTTAATGTGATTTTTTTTTTACATAATTAAAAAAAAGGAGGAAGTCAAGTGTAACAGTGCAATATTGATACAAATCTGTCTAAATATATAGGGGGCCAACTTTTGGGATGTTACTCAGGTGAAGAAAGGAGTGTCAAGGAAGGGACTTTAGTGAGCTGAGGATGAGAAGGAAAATATTATGATCGTCCCACACTCATGGTCAAATGGCTCATCCTAAAATTGAAAATAGAAGAAGGTTTTGTCCCCCAGGGCCCACAGTGGTGGCACCAAAGAGTAAGTTGTGGCTTCACAAAAGTAAAGGGTCATCAGACATGGTGTATGTTTCCCAAGACAGGGCATGTGCTAACACTGCAGAATGAAGGGGGGACCCCTGTCATTCCAGCTCCCATCTTTGGAAACATGACCTGACTCCGCCCATTCCTTGAGGATCCAGCTCCTGTGTGACCTGTCACTGTTAGAAAAAACAGGAGTCTGGTGGTGGTCACAAGGGTTTTCCTCAACCCAAACTTCTCTTTTCCTCTGTTTTGTGGTCATATATAGAACACAATGTTTGCCATTTTAACCATCTTGGTGTGCACAGTTCAGTGGTATTAATCATTTCACCATGTTGTGCTCTTGTAAGAGCTCTGGTGGAGCAGTGGGTAAAGCACTCAGCTGCTAAGCAAAAGGTTGATGATTTGAACTCACCAGCCAATCAACAGGAGCAAGTTAAGGCAGTCTGCTTTCGTAAGGACTGACAACCTTGGAAACCCTAAGGAGAAGGTCTACTCGATCTTCCAGATGTGCTGTGAGTCAGAATTGACTCAATGTCAGTGGATTTGGCTTTTTGGTTTGTGCTCCCATCATCACTAGCCTTTTCCCAAAATCTTACTTCAAGCCCAGATTGGCTTTGATTCTTATACTATTGTGGCTGTTAGATTGCCTTCTCTCTGCACCAATTCATGGAGACCTTCTGGGCATCAGAATGAAGCGTGACTCAGTCCTGCGTCGTCCTTACAACTGTGGCTTTATTGAGCCCATTGCCGCGTGCACTGTGTCAGTTCATCTCTTTGAGGGCTTACCTCATTTTCACTGACACTCTGCATCACCAAACCTCACACTGTTAGGTTCCCTAGAAACCAGTACTTACTCAGGTTCAGATATCCTGGCAGAATTACTGAGTTCTAGAGAGCTTTACCTGAAACTCTCCATCTTAGAAGTGAGAGGAAGCAGCTGGAGCACGGAGCCCTACAGTGGGCCCTGGAAAACGCGCTCTCTCACCTGAGCTTACCTGCTAATTTGCTGAGTGGCCCTAGGCCAATCACTGTTCTTAGACTGTCACCAGCAATGAAAAGAAAGTGATTGGATGAGGTGAGGGGTGTCCAGAAAGTTCCTCAGGGTTCTAGACCTGGGAGGACCACCCTCAGAGGTCTCCAAGGGTTTGAGAGGACTGGGGCAGCAGAACTTCTCAGCTCCCCTCTGCTTGTGTCCGGACCATACGCCTGGGTCCTTGGGTGAGATCAGTTGAGGAAAGGCTCCTGCCATGGCTTAAAAATACACGTCTAACGCCACTGCTGTGAAGGAGCAGTAGGATCTGTCCATAGTCTGGGTGTTTCTCAAGTCCCATGAAGTTCGAAGCCAGAGAAGGTGAAGGAAGAGTGTGTTAGATGGCAGAGCAGAAATCAGGTTAGGCAGCCAGTGTGTCTTAGCTCTACTTTATTAAGTTTTAATTAAGGAAGATTTGGAATCCACCAGAGGAGAATAGCTTGAATAACCTGTACATACAATATACAGAATAAAAGCTGTTTGTAACTTTAAATAATGGAATCAGACCGTGTTTCACTGCTATTCATAGTGGGCAACTTTCACAGAAGTGGATGACTCTATCCTTCTCCCCAGATCAAAGGCTAAAGTCATCAGGATGGATTAGAAAAAAAAACAATCACTGCCATCATGTTAATTCAACTCATAGCAACCCCTCCTTGGGTTTCCAAGGTGGTACCTCTACAGAAGTAGATTGACCAACCTTCTTCCCAGGAGTGACCAGTGGGTTTAAGCTGCCAGCCTTCTGGTTAGCAGTCAAAAGTCTTAAGCATTATGCCACCGGTGCTCCTTCAGTATGGATTACACCTCAATATAAAGAAAACAAAAATCTTCACAACTGGACCAATAAGCAACATCATGATAAAAGGAGAAAAGATTGAGGTTGTCAGGGATTTTCAGTTGCCTCATATCCAGGTGAAAGCTGGTAAATGAATAAGGAAGACTGAGGAAGAGATGATGCATTTGAATTGTGGTGCGGACAAAGAGTATTGAACATACCATGATCTTCCAGAAGAACGAACAAATATGTCCTGCCAGAAGTGCAGCTGGAATGTTCCTTGGAAGTGAGAAGGGCCAGACTTTGTCTCATGTTCTTTGGATATGGTATCAGAAGGGATCATTCCCTGAGGAAAGACACCATGTTCTATAAAGTAGAGGCTCAGCGAAGGAGAGGAAGACCCTCAGAAAGGAGTGACACCATGGCTGCTCCGATGGGTTCGAGCACAGCAGCGATTGTTAGGACGGCACAGGAATGGACAGTGTTTTGTTCTGTTATACACAGGGTCATTATGAGTTGGTCCTGCCTCGACAGCACCTAATGACCACAATAATAATAAAAAAGCCTTACTGTTACTCAAACTAGAAAATTGAAGTTCTCTTTAAATTAGTGAAGAGGTATTTATTAAGCTCCTTCTGTAAGCACAGTGCCACTAATTATGGAGCAGTGTTAGAGAGAGGCTCCAAGATCCATCGTGGGCGAATACAAAGTCTGTGTATGCACAGGGAGACAGCTTGGAGGTGTTGGTGGCAGAAGTTCATGGGAGGGAAGGACAAAGGGAAGAGGTACATATGGAGAGGAAGTGGGAAGAGAGCATTGTGGGAGACTGCAGTCAATGTCATGAGACAAAGTGTATGTGACCTGCTGTATGGAAAAAGAATTTGCTCTGTAAACTGTCACCCAAATCACAATAAAAATTAAAAGAGAGAGAGAGAGAGTGCTATGCTGCATGGTGGGGAACCCTCGGAAGAACTCTCTGTAGCTGTAAAATGCTGCCCACTGTAAAGACTTAGTCCACATCCTTGTTTCCCTCCTCCTGCCTTCCTTCCCTGCTTCATATCTCCTGAGGTTTTGGTCCAGGGGCCATGTTCTCCATGGGGCTTCAGAGAAGACAGACATGTCTATGACGGGGCTCAAATGGTTAACCACTCAGCGATTAACTCAAACACTGATGGTTGAAACCCACCCAGAGCCTACTTAAGGAGCTCTGGCGGCATACTGCCTAAGGCATTTGACTGCTAACCAGAAAGCTGGGGGATCTACTTCCATAGAGATACTGCCTCAGAAACCCAAAGGGGGTTGCTATGAGCTGGAATCCATTTGATGGCAGTGAGTTTGAGTTTAGAGGCACTTTGGAAGCCAGGCTTGACTCTCTGCTTCTGAAGGGGTCACAGCCCTGAAACTCCATGGGGCAGTTCTGCTCGTACACGTGAGGTCACCATGAGTGAAAATCATTTCCACAGCAACTGACAACAACCACAACAGGTGTGACTGAGGGCCAGGGGCCAGGGAGCAGGGAAGGGATGTTGGCTGAAGTCTCAGTGGCCGAGGTTCACACTTGGCTTGATTTCTGTGCCATCCCTGTTCTTCACTCTTTCCCTGTGACTTTTGGAAATGACCCTGATGTCTGAGGGTTATTTGGGATGCCGCTGCTCCTCTCGTTTTGGAAGGGAATGGGACCTTGATCTTGGATGGTGTCTACTCAGCTCCATGCCAAGGGGAGGCCACTGTGATCCAAACTGGACCAAACACTCTTGAAAGTCATTCTTGAAAGCCATACGTGGCTTTCCTGTGGCTTTTGCATTATCAAATTATGGAACCTGTCTACACTATGACTAATAATTCTTATAATTATGATAATTGCTTCCACATCTTGAACGCCTACTATTTCATGTACAGTGCTCACAATTTCCATACATTATCCCTTTTCCTCTTGACAACCTACATTAAGAGAAGTTATTCTAGCCATTTTATAGATTCAACAACTGAGGACCATAGAAATGAAGGAACTCAATTGGATTCTCCAGTGGTAAGAGGCAAAACTCAAACTCAGCCTTGTTTGCTCCTCTGTGACGCAGCTTGGCCATGACACATCGGTCAACGTGGTGATGAAGATAGTCATTCAGTCCTGTCTCTGGGGATCAGGCTATACCCACTCCCCTGCAGTCAGTGGTCATGCATCTGAAAGCACTCTGGGGTGGATTAGCCCACGCGGGACTGACTCACTGCAGCCCCTTCCAACACTTCCAGTTGACAGAAGGGAGCAAACTGAAGAAGTTCAAGGAAATTGCTGATTTATTATTCATCACAAAGGGTCTAGCATGAAGACTTTCTAATCCGACAGCCAGGACTTTTGATGACAATCAACAATTTAATTTCTTTCTAAATTTAGATTTTTCTCCCTTTTGCATCCAACACCAAAGCCAGCTAAAAATACCAGAGCAGTGGATGTTAGAGGGGAGAATTGTACCACTGAGATTTTTCCTTTTTTTGATGTCAAAGTTAAACTCAAAACAAAATTAATCAGAAGGGGTTATCTATAATGAATCGGCATGCAGCTCAGGAGGGTGAGGGGGGAAAAAAAAGAAGATATTTTTGCCAACAGCTGAAAGAATGCTCTTTCAACAAGTCACATTAGACCATGGGCTCCAAGAGTAGACTGTGGACTTCCACATTCAGCAGCATGAATCAACCCTCTTCGGCTCTGCTCTAACTTACTTTTTTATTACAAGGCAGCAGGGATTGGGGTTTGTATGGGCTGTGATTTAGATGGTTAATTGAAAGGAAGCCGTGGTGAGCTGTTTCTTGCTGCAATATTACTGAGACAATCTTATCTGAGTTTACAGAGTTCTTTCCAATTTGTAACTGCTGTATGCATTTCTACCAGATAAAACACTCTTCAAAATCCCAGGCCTGAGTGAAGCCACCGTGTTGTTCTAGACTCTTTCACACCAGGCCCCTTCTGCCTCTCCACCCCACCCCTGGCTGTTTCTGGTGCCTCCCCTCCTCCTCTTTCCTGTCTGGGTCTGCTAGGAAGTCATATTACTACCCAAAGCCTCATCTTTAAGCAAATAAACTTACTCATAGACTCATTGGATGAAGCCAAGACTTGCTTCAAAGCCCCATTTGTCAAAAGAGAAAACAGAGGGTGAAAGAGGACCAGTGATTCATCAAAGCCTTGGAATGAGACAGTGACATTGTTTGGACAAGAACCAAACTTTGTGCTTCCTAAGACTAGTGTTGGTTGGATGACATGGAGGTAACCAGAAATTGGTTTCCCAGTATGCTCCAATACGGGGGTGACTTAGGATTACATGTGTGAGAACCAACCCACTGACTTCACACAGTTTACCAACTACATCAACTCTGCCTTATTATTCCAAAAACCTCTTACCTAGGAAGGAACCATTTTGTAAACTTCCTTAGTATTTATTTCAGAAGCCTCCTGAAAAATCTATTTAAAAGGACATCACACTAGACAACCCTGTAATAGGTGCAATAGTTTCTCCCCAAGACTCTCCAAACAAACTCACCTCTCAACTCGGGGCTGGCTGTGCTCACCAGTCCTAAATGGTTCACGCGTGCCCTCTCAATCCCCAGTCGTGGCACTCAACCCCACCCTCGTAGGTAGCCCAGCACCACCTGGGCTTCTCACAGAGAGCACTCAGGTTTGGCAGAGGCTGCATTGTCTGTAAGAATCACATCAGCACTGTCTTATTAAGGGTTGGTTCTTGGGGAGCCAGCACTGGCTGTGATGAGACCAGGCCCTCGTGTGTGGAGGAGAGACGAGAGAGAATCTGAATGAAGAGCCAGGGGACTGACCAGTTGCGAGCCTTTGGCTCTGACTCCGGCAACCCAAGTACGTCAGAGTGGAACCGCGCTCACTGGCCTTTCAGTGGCTGACTTTTCGGAAGCGGATTGCCAGGACTTTGCTCCGAGCCGCCTCCAGGTGGACTTGAGTCATCACCATCCACCCTTCACCTCTCCCAGGGACTGCATGTGGATAAAACAGAAAGAAATCCTCAGAAAGTGAGTCCGCCCCCAGGACTCAGTCTCTGTACGGAGCTATGATCACATGGGGCTCTCGAGGTTCATTTCACGACACACACCCTGAGTGGCTGCTCAAGACAGTCAGGCATCTCTGACAGAAGGAAGCAGTATTTGCCCACCTGGCACTCATGGTCCATGAGCGCCATGTCCACACACAATACTGTGAGCCCCATGCCGCCTGGGGGCTTAGAGTGAAGCGAAGGGGCAGACCCAGAGGGCGAGGTTGGATCCTCCCTGTTGGGCTCAAAAGGCTCGGAGACAAGGTGACTTGATCTTGCTGAGGAGCTGTCCAGACTGACAGGGAGGAAAAGCCCTTCCAGGGCCAAGGGTGGGAACATGGAACCGGCGCTCCAAACCAGCTTCAGGGCTGAAACGTCTGTGGGGCAGTCTCGGCACTTCAATTTTCTGGCTGTGTGACTTCAGCCAGTACCTTGAGCTCATGTGTGTCAAGATCTTCATCTGTGAAATGGGAAAATTACAATTTGACCTACCATAGCAGATAAAGTGCCAAGTGCACAACAAAACCCAGCAAAGACTAGAAGTTTAGACATGATCCTCACAATATTTGTATTAAAAAAAGAAGAAGAAGAAAGAAATAGTTAACAACTTATTCCAAGGGGAACAACGCAGAACAGAATTTTCCATTCTCATAGAATCTCAACTTTCTGGAGCCACGGAGGCTGGATGAACCCCTGAAAGTAATGCCCTGAGATCATCTTTAAACCTTAGGCTAAAAATATCCCCTGCGGTCTTCTTCCAACCAAACAGTGGTTTAGCTTACCCAGTAAAGACGGTCAGCCTTGGGCATTGTAGTCTTTCCAGAGATGTCTCTATGGGATCAAACTGACACCAGCAACTCCTAAGACTTGATAGGGACCTTAGGGGCAGTGAGCTTCTGTGAAGGGGGAAGGAGCAACTCAGGAAAGGAGGGTGGAAGGTTGTCCACCTCGACGAGTGTCATCGGTGCGACTGAATTGTGCACACAGAGGCCGTTGAATCGGTACATGGTCTGCATATGCCCTCAATGAGACCACCACACTGAATAAAATGTTTGCAGGTAAACCAAACTCGAGTGTGCATTAGGAAGGATCATGCTCTGTTTGCTCGGAACTTGCTGGAAGGAGAGGACTCTGTCTCTTCCCTCTTGGCCCTCTCTCTTTTCATGGGAGGGGAGGGGAGAGAGGTAATGACCTCCATGTTCAGAGGAGGTGAAGGGTCACCACAGCCTACCCAGCCCCTCAACCCTGTAGCCCATCCCCCACTTCGTCTTCCGGATGGATCACCTTTGCACTTTCATCCGGTGCAGGAGATGCCAGGACTCTCTCCAGCTTTGTTTCTCTATTATAATAGATGTAAATTAATGTTTTGCCTTTGTTTGCCGCGGTAATCATAGAGGCAAGTATATGTTCCTAACAGCTATCTTATTTTCAATTTGCAAAGCATACTGTGCTTAATCCCACGAGGCAGCCCGTGGCTTCAGATATGAATTTTAAAAGATAATTAGCCCTGTGCAGGAGGTTCTCTCCGTGACGAGGGCAAGCACTGAAGCCTGGTCCGAGGGGTCCTCCAGGGGACCCAGGCGGGTCACAGCTCCCTTGGCGGTTGATTACTTTTTTCATCGCGGCCGCCTTTGTGCGAACCAGCTGATATGTTCATGAAAATTTAAATCGTGTCCATACTAGACACTGGGATTTCTTTTTGGGGTTGCTATCTGAGGATTTCGCCCCTCATTCCCCTACCAATCTTTCTTCCTATGGGATCCATGCCAGGTGACAAATCATTTTGTTGTTGTTTTCTCTCTTTCTAGCTGAAAGCCAGTTTTTGGTTTGTTATATGTAATGTCTGGTGCCTATGAGGATTTAGTGACCATCAGAAGGTCCCAGGCCAGAAGGACAAATGCTCTGTCCAGCTTCAGCCAAGGACTGTGGGTCTCCCCTTACCCCAGCAGGAAGTCGGTTACGGAACACACACGAGTCCACTGGTACACCAGCTTGCAGTTTAGCTGCCTACTCACCACAGTAGCCTGGCACCGCCTGGCCTCCATCTACTCACTAGTTTGGAGAGAGGACCTTCTGTGTGCCTGACGTGGTGGGCAATGTGGAGGTGTACAGATGCAGCCTGGGCTTGTGGGAGTACCAGGCGGAGTATGGACACTCAAGACACAAAGAAAGCAGGCAGGTAGGAACTACAGAAGGGCACAGATGACACCTTGGGGTGGAGTAGGAAAGAGAGAATTTCTCTCACTGAGAAGGTTGGGATGCCTTACTGGAGGAGGTGGCATTTTAGCTGGCTTGAACCAGATAATGAGTTTTAATCAATTCACTTCTACTTTGATGTAATGTCCGGGTAACTTGCACTTTGCAAATCAAAACTGGGTGATGATTGTTATTGGGTGTCTTTAGGCAATTCCAAGTCATGCTGACCCCACATGACAGAGTAGAACTGCCCCAGAGGGAATTCGAGGCTTTCACCTTCATGGAAGTGGATTGCCAGCTCATCCTCCCACAGAGCCAGTGCTGGGGAGGGGGGGAGTTGAACCACCACCTGTCTGTTAGCTGTTGTTGCTAGGTGCCATCAAGTCATCTCCGACTCATAGCGACCCTACGTACGGCAGAAAGAAACACTACCTGCTCCTGTGACAGCTCCACAATCCTGTCTACACCTGAGAGCATCGTTGTAGCCACTGTGTCAATCCATTTAATTGAGGGCCTTCCCCTCTTTCATTGACCCTCCACCTTACCAAGCATGACATCCCTCTCCAGGGAATGGTTCCTTCTGACAACATGACCAAAGTAGGTGAGACGAAGTCTGGCCATTCTCGCTTCCGAGGAGTATCTCAACCGCACTTCCTCCAGGACAGATCTGTTAGTTCTTTTAGCAGTCCATGGTACTTTCAGCTTTCTTCACCAACACCACAGCTGTGCTAACTGTTAGCACCCAAACAATTATCTGCTGTACCATCAGGGCTGATAATAGCCACCATTTTGGAAGACCAACTCTGCATCAGAAGCTTCTCTATGTCACCACACTGTATCGTCACAACTTGTGATATAGCTCTTATTCACAAGGGACTACAAGCCACAGAGGCTCAGAAATGTACCCAAGGACTGTCAGTGAGTAGGTGCCTGCGTTGCTCCCTGGGCCATGCCTTAAGAGGTGATGAGGGCTGTATGCTCCTGCACAGCTCCACCCTGTCCCTGGTGGGATGCCCAGGGAGAAGCATCTTCACAGATGGAGCCCGATGGCATCATCCACCCGATGTTCTCTACCGAGTCGTTGAGCTACGTCATTCACCACAGCCTACAATCAACTCAGATTTGCCCTGGATGACATCCAAGAGCTGAACACAGTTCACTGAGCTCCTAGCTGGAATTCCAATCGTTTCTGATTATTTGCATTATTCAAATCATGTTAGCAAAAACAGAAATCTTAATGCAAGTTGAGGACATTGTTTTTGCCCCCTTATCTCATCATCTAGGGGCCTTCCCTCCCAATGACAAAAAGCCACTTCATCTTGACTTTTTCAAGTCCATGCATCCCTGGGCCCCTGCTGCTTGCAGCGTGTGCATGTGTGTCTGTGTGGGGGTGTAGGGATAAATGTGTTCATATATACATGAAAGAGAGCCACACTGAGGTTTCAGGAGAACTGAGCAGGTTTTGAAATTTGTTCTGACTTGCCCCTGGTATTTGCCATATTATCACGTGCTTGAAGATTTCCTCCCAGGCATTTCTGAGTTTTTATCTAACGTGGTTGCACAGGGTGTTTTGTACTCTAATGGACATAAAAATATTTAATAAAACACATTCTATCGAGGCTCCATAGAAGGGAGTTCAGATATAGCTCTAGACCGGCTGGGAATGTGTCTTCTTTCCAGCTACTTCCAATGGAGACTAAGACTGTGGGCAGGCACGTTTCCTTAGGATTGCAATCTGGACCATTTGTATATATGTAATCACAACTATTAATAAGAAGTCTCTAATTCAATGCTTAATCCTCTTCTATTTATACATATGTCATGATTTCAGGGACAAACAAGGGCCTATGAGAACCCACACATGATGCTACGGAAAATTAAGCTATAAAATGAAAAGCTAGCTTCTCACTGGTGAGATGCCATCTTGGGGCTACTAGGATCTGTGCAACTCTGTGTAATAGCATTTAAGTTGAATTACAGGCAACCCTGTAAGACATCAGGGAGGCTTTGTTCACTATTTTCTGAGACCAGAGAGGTGTGTTATCAAGAGTTCTCTTCTTGTGCCTGGTGTTACTTCTTAAAATAATGCTAGCTCTCTGGTATACGATGGTGCTTAAATGGAGGCCTGGTCTCGATGGGGCTCTTCGTTTGGAAAGACGCTCTACTTTGTAGGACGGGAATGTAAAAGAGAGGAGCACGGGGTATACTGTAGTTTCTAGCAGACTGAACAAACAACTCAGTGTGCTGATGGGAGCTCAGGATGTGAAAGGCGCTGAGCTGAAACCACCGCCTCCTCTCAGCTGCTCCACGTGGTGCAGGGAGCATGGCTGCCCAGAAAAGCAGTTCGTTCAGAACACTCTTGAAGGCTTTGCTTGGCAATCGAAACAGTGCGTCATGGGTGGCGGATAGCAAGGCTCCCACCTGGCGCCAGGAGAAGATTGCCCATGGCTCTGGGGAATATTCTTTCAGGATGTTGGAGATGGTTCCCTGGAAGGCCAAGACTCGGGGAAGCACTTCCTGCAAGTCTGCACCTCTTCCCATCCGCCTCCTTGGACGATGAACTAGGGTCAAGCCCACGTTTGGTCACAACTCTGGACCTACTTCCTGACACCCATCCTCCTCCTCCTCCATTTTGGACGAATGCTCACACAATGCCGATGGAAATAACAAGGAGGATGGAAGACCCTCTTTAAGCAGCTCCAAGTCCCCTGTGCAATCAACAATTTCAGGATGCCTGGAAATGCTGCTGGACTCGCAAACTTAAGTGAGGATTCAGTGAGTTAATGTGTGGAAGTGCTTGGAAGAGTTCTGAGCTCAGAGGAAGCGGACAATCCATGTCACTCTCATTCTAATTCGAGTGGACTTGAGGATCAATTTTTTGTCATTCTGCATTAGAATGCATCCTTCTTTCATCAGCTCCCTTTCCACAAAAATGCTCCCTTCCTTAGAACAAATCTTATTTTTTCTAACATGCCATAAAGTCAGATCATAGCAAACCAAAGCATATGTTACCAGTAGCTACATAAACACAACAGATTAATGTTCCCCTTTTCTTCACAAAGGAAATTGGCTACTGAAACCCAGCCCCTCTTATTCCCCTTGTGCATGCCCAATAAATAAGGGCGAGAATAAAGAAATATATCATAGCAGAACTTTCCTATCCTTGGTTCTTTAGTCTTAAGCTTATTGCATTTAGAAAGGGTTTCTGAAAAGAACTACTGCCATGGCAGCATGAAGACAGTGTGATCCGTGATGGCGGTGGGAAATCCAGCACATGTCTGGGGATCTGTTGCACTACGCTCTGAGCATCCTGAGAGTGGAAAAGGTGTCTTTTCATCTTCCTATACCAGGACCTGGCAGGAGGGCATTGCGATTTTTTATAAAAATAACCTCATGTGCTGTGAGGGAGACCAAATAAATAAATAAAAGAAAAACCAAACTCACTGCTATCAAGTCAATTCCTACTCATAGCAACCCCCACTGGGTTTACAAGGCAGTAAATCTTTATGGAAGCAGACTGCCTCATCTTTCTTTCAAGGAGCAGCTGGTGGGTTCGAACCATCAACTTGTGGGTTAGCAGCCCAATGTCTTAACCACTATACCCCCAGAGTTCCTTTGTGAGGCATACATGGTGCTTTGAAAGGTAAAAGCACTTAAAGAGCCAAATCCTGTTCCAAGATGAGGTTTAATTACTGGCCATATTTCCCAAGGGCCAGTCCACTGTTCCAAAACCAAAACCAAATCCAATGCTATCAAGTTGATTCTGACTCACAGCGACCTCCACTGAGTTTCCAAGGCTACAAATATTTATAGAAGTAGATTGCCTCTGTTCCTCCTGTGGAGCACCTGGTGGGTTTGAACCACTGACCTTTTGGTTAGAAGCCAAACGTCTTACCCACCATGCCACCAGAGGTCCTTCATCGCAACCCCCATTGGGTTTCTGAGGTGGTAAACTTTTACAGAAGTAGGTTGCCTCATCTTCCTTCCACGGAGTGACTGGTGGGTTAGAACCAACAACCTTCTAGTTAGCAGTCAAATGCCTTAGACACTGTGCCACCAGAGCTCAAAATCTTTACAGAAACAAATTGCCTCTACTCCTCCCATGGAGCAGCTGGTGGTTTGCACCACTGATCTTCTGGTTAGAAGCCAAATGTCCTACCCACTATGCCACCAGAGCTCCTTAGTTGTATGGTTAAATTCTCACCAGTCTTGGAAGAAAGGGAGCTACACTGTTCTGGACTTTTTCAGAAGGTTAGATTTGCTGATTGTAAGGATTGACCTTCTTTCTGAATTTATGTCCTTAGGATTTAATATTGGTGGGTTCCTGTAACCTTGATCTTTCACCATTATAGAACTATTCCCTCCTTTTTGTTGTTGCTTTATGTTAATTCTGAAGTTTGGGCCATAAAGTAAGGAACCAAATTTCTCTTGTCCACAATTATAATTCTGCTGCTAACCCCAGAGTTCACTATGTATTGGCAAGTGGAAGGAGAAGGAGGGAAGGATGAAAGAGGCAGAGGGAGGGAGAGAGGATCAAGGAATCTGAAAGATGTGTCAACCAAGAACATTTGAGCAACTTCTCTGCTGATGAGTTAGCCATCCATGACCATGAGAGCAGAAACACTGCGTATGGGGTTTGAAGATGTGGGTTTGAATCCACAGTTCTGACAATTCATTAATGAACGCAACAAAATCTTATTTAAGGCTGCAACCTCAAGTCTTGTGTCAGGTGCTAGATAAACAGGGAGAATGAGTTACTCCCCCTGACCTTGAGGATCCAGGTGCTCGGGTAGAGCTCCATAACCCTCTCCCTAGGTGAGTGAGGGGCAGTTGGTCTTTATGAAACACAGGTAGAATACTGGCCGACTGCCCTTGGGGTAAGACTTACACCCTGTGTCAAAGTTCTTGCTGAATACTTGAGTATTCTTATATAATTAAGTGAAAACATTCCATATAAGAGATCTGTGTCATCTGTGTTTTCATCTGATTGGCAGACCGTCTCCTGCAATTCAAGAGAGAGGACTCCGAGTCTTTGCATCTTCAGGAAGCTCGCTGCCCTCTGAAGCAGCATTGTGAGCAATGGAGTGCTGTAGACACAAGGCCTTTCTCATGGTGAGCTTACAATGGCCTCCCTGTAATTCTCCCCTTGCTCTCTGTAACCACGAGACCACACAAGCCCAAATGTTTGCACCTTCACAGGAGGCTGGAAAGCAGCTCTCCCAGTTACCCTTCCCAGTGAAGATCCTGACTGGGGAGGCTGGGCCTTAGCAACTCAATTCTAGAGTTGACAGCATGTTAGGAAGCTCCAGGTAAAGGTGAGTAGAAAGGATGCCATTTCTGACTTCAAGTCCATGGATGCTGTAGGGAAATCTTGTTTCTGAGAGATCAATATAGCTTCCAAGTCATGTCCTCTTGGAGTATAAGCTCCTGGATACAGGGCCTCCAGGGATCCTACCTCAGAAGGTAGAGAGAATTTGGAGTCGTGACCTTTGGTCACACTCTGCTCCTCCCCACAAGCACCTATACCCCCTTGTCACAGTGAAATGAACACCCTTAGGAGATTTTTCTGAGGACCAGAATGAAATCAGCGAAGGGAGGTGACAGTGCTTCAGACAAAGCTGGCCTATAGTGGGTGTTAGGTCTTTCTTCTCCTTCTCAGTCAGACTGTCAGTGTTTTGAGTCTGTTCTGCAGCCTCTACAGTATATTCAGAACATATCCTCCAGGGACAAGAGGATGAGTCCTGCAGTGGAAACTCACTTCACATCTTGCAAAGCAGTTTTGTGCAAATGACTGTCACACTGCAGCTTACAGTTGCTGTGATGCTGGGGAGCTGGCCTAACTATTGTTTTCTAAAAGAAGGAAGTGTGTCTCAGGGAAATTAGGGCCATTTCGCAGGTACCCTCCTGCTAGAAGTAACTGAGGTCCTCAACATCCTTGTTTCTCATTGGGCACTTTTCTTCTTTCTCTGAAGCCCTGCTAGCTAGGCAAGTTCTTCCTTGCTAAGCCTTGTTGTCCTCTCTCTTGCCAGACCGGGATATGAAGTCTGTCTTGGAATTTCTGCCCTTTCCTGGCCCCAAAAGTGGATATGAACTCTCTCTTTGAATCTCTGACTCCCACCTGGGTCCTGAGTTGGACACTCCAACTTTGTCTGAGCTTCCTTTTTGCTAACCCCAGTTGAAGCTCTGCCCCAGATCCTTCTCTTACTAAGCCCAGGGCCACTCTTCTGATCCAGAGGGCCTATTACTCACTTCTCTCCCTTGACATGGTTTTCCTAGGAACCAGTATTGCTACCACCCACAGGCACCCACTACCCTACCTGCTGCACATTTTGCCACCCTATGTTTTGCCCTGCTTAACATTCACTTTATTCCGAATAGCCACAGTCTTCCCATTCCTCATAGCTTAGCTATGACAACCAATGGACTGTCATGTATGGTACTGTCTACCAAGGACTGCACT
>NW_006921715.1:3460347-3463718 GCF_000298275.1 Orycteropus afer afer | reverse complement strand
TCATAGCAACCCTCATTGAGTTTCCAAGGTGGTAAATCTTTACAAAAATAGATTGGGTCACCTTCCTTCCTCTGAGTGGCTGATGGGTTTGAACTGCCCACTTTCTGGTTAGCAATCAAATATCTCAGGCACTACACCAGCAGAGCTCCACTGCAATGTCTGGCTTCGTTGATAATATATACGACAGAACACACGTCAGTTCAGCACTTTCTGCGTGTACAATTCCGTGACATCAGTGACATTCTTCGAGTTGTGCAGCTATCCTCACCCTCTTTTCCTAGTTCTTCTTCTTCATTAACATAAACTCACTGTTCCCTGAATTTCCCATTTAATCTTCTGAGTTGCTGTTGTCCATTGGACCCCATGTTGATAGTTCTGCAAAGAGCATAGTACTCAAGGCTGACATCCTTTACTACTGAAGCTAAACTATGCTGGTATTAAGAAGACTGGCGAGTGGCCATCCAAGATACAACAACTGGTCTCTATGCACCTGGGGCAGTAGAGGAAGGAGACTCAGAAACAGGAGGAGATAATGGGATGGGTGGCTAATTATCTCCCTGAAAACCTGCCTCCTTTTCCAGGAGACCAGAAGAACCAGATAATATCTGGCTATCATTACTAAGCATTTTGATCAAATATTCCATCAAAGAATCCTGATTAGAAGAAGGAAAATGCAGAGCAGAATTTCAAATTCTCATGGAATACATTCTTTCTGGAGCCAGGGAGGCTGAATGAACCACTGAAACTGTTTATTGCCCTGAGATAATCTTTACACCTTATACCTTAACCCCAAAGTACTCCTTGAATTCTTCTTAAAACCAAACAGTAGAAATCTCTTTTTATTTCTGAGTCTGCAGTGTACTAATCGATTCTGCTTCCTCTAGGTATGTCTAATCTTTCAATGGGGCAGATCCCCGGGTCCTTCTGGTCTCCGGGGGTTATTTTCATAGACAGGGATCTTCAATTTCCAGAGACATAGTCACAGGGACCTAAGCCCTCTCTAGGCTATACTCTGACATTTGGCCTGTTGAACTGTTTCCTGAGATGTCTTACCCACAGTGCTTCCTGACCTGTTCCCAATCTCAAAATCTTGCCCTGTATTCACTAAGAGCTGGCACTTTGAAGATGGGTTAAGAGCAAGGGGGCCCCTGATCATGAAGGGGGTGTAGGGAGTGTTCACTGGGCTTCTGGAAACCAGTTTCTGTAAATGGCCACAGAACTCACCACTTCACTAGTGTGACAGGTACCTGGTTCCTAAGGAGAGGGCTCAGGCTTTGGAAAATTCAGAGGGAACGTTCAGGAAAGAAACAGTTCCAAGAATATATTTTCTTTTGAGAGTGCAATAACAGAAAAAAGTGTTACACATAAAAGGAAGAAGAAACAATGAAAACAAGCAGTGAAAGACAACATCCGCTCTCAGCTCAGTTTCCTGGAAGCGGGATGTGGTTGGGCAGATGGCATTCTTTTGTTTTACTAAGAGAAACGCTAAGATGTAGATAGGCATGGCCATATTCAGCAGCACACAGTGGAGAAGGGGCTCTTCTCTCTGAACCGGGCAATTTCTAGGCTTATCGGATGCTTTCTTCCTTTAGGTTGAGTTGACGCTGCTTGCTGAGTTCCAAAGACATTGTGGTGTCTTAGACCCACAGTCCTTCGCGGGCTCTAGAGTTCTCTAGTGTTCCATAGGTGGGCCCCTGGGAGGCTGAGAACTTCTTCACATGAAAGACAAATATCTTAGCTTTATGCATTCTCCCGGAGGGGATTCTACACCGTTCATGAGATTGGCAAAAGACCCAAAGACGATTGCCTCCTTGTCTCTTCATCCAGAGTTTGCTAGCACAACTTTCCATGTGTCCACACAAATGTACATAATACCATCACTCCATGTTTACGTTGTGCTGGAGACACTTAAAAGGGCTTTCATATATAAAGATCTTGTTGGAGCCAGTGACAAGAAGAGCTACAAGTAGCCCCATTTCACAGCTGAGGAAATGAAACCTAGAGCTACAACTGAGTAGGTGTAAGGGCACACACCTGGTCAGGGCCGAGGTTGGGCAAAAAATGCTAGATCCTGAGTCGCAGTCTGAAGTCAAAATGAAGACTCTACTTGTCTTCATTTGGGGAACTTGGGCATTGAGGGAGGACTATTGTCTAAGACAAAAATAGTGAAAGACATTTTTCTCTATTTATTTGAAAAACAAAAAGAAAGTTTTATTTTTTTCTGCAATTTCAGGGCCAAAATAATGCTTTCTTTTACATAGTAAATGCTCAAATTGAGGTACACATGAATAAATGACTGCATAAATGATCTACTTTTTAAATTGAAACTAGGTACACAAGAAAAAAGTTACCTACTTGCTAGAGACATAGATATCAGAGACTCTGCCACAGATTCTGCTAAGCTCCTTTGCTAAAATCCTCGAGTTGGTCATATGTAGTCACAGGAGGCGGCAAAGTTTTCTAGAAGCCTTTTGGTCAATGAACAATAAAGCTCATGGGCAGAGAAGTCCCCACTTCACACAGCCCTATATCCAGGGTTATCTGGATGGAGTTATTGAGCTAGTTCCCTAGGTTATTAAGCTTAGTGAGTTGTGCACCTGTCAAATAAGGCATTCTTAAGCCAGCCATGTGCTCCTGGGTGCAAGAGATAGAAGTCTCTTTCCTTAAAGGGACTTCAGAAGCCAACTCACACATTCCAGTAACCACTGAATGAATGAGATGGGATATGAAAGCATGCCCAGAGTATTGTTGAGAGCAAGACATGGGAGGTGGTAGGGATACTACAGTGATTGCTGTAAACCAAGCTTCTGAACAAAGCAGGGGTCAGAAAAATGGTGAAGGTTGAGGGGAGGATTGGTTTATGGTGCGAACAACCATCTGACCGTGGGTCCGAAGGAACACCAGTTGGCTGCCTGTTTTCATGAAATGAGAATGCTGGCTTTACATTTAACAGATATTTGTGAAAAATTTGTGTTCATTTATTTTTGCAGTTCCTCTTGGTGTTATATGATCTAGGATGAATTGTCAAAGAAGGAACCCCAAATTAGAACATTGTACGTGTTAGAGGTAAAATTTTCTTCTACCATTGGTCAGCACATACATTTCACTCTAGAACTAAAAATGTCCTCAAAATAGGTCATCTATATTATCTCTGAAGCAAATCATTTTGCTGTAGGTCGGTGAGGGGATATGTGCATATTTTGCAATCTTTAAACGTGGGACACTGTCTAAAAGACATGGTTAGTAAAAGTGAACTTTCTTGAAGAGACTTTACATTTAAGAGAGAGGGAGAGAGAGAGAGAGAGAGAGTGGAAATGTCAAGAGTGGCAGGTCCCCTGTCCACCACCTTGGAGGTGATGACGACTGAAGGC
>NW_006921715.1:3458403-3460107 GCF_000298275.1 Orycteropus afer afer | reverse complement strand
AATACAATTCACAAAGACCTGATAATCTGGAATATAGACAATATAGTGGCCTGGGGGCATGGTTATCAGTTCTTGAAACTACTTCTCAAAGAGAAATAGTATGATGAGTAGATACTGTAAAAAACACCTTTTCTAAAACGTTCACCACTGAACTTTCAGTCAATCCTCAGGTAATTATCAGAGTTACAAAGTTGTGACATAGAAAGGGTGATATTATGAAGGTCAATCTCCATCACCTGACAAGGACGGGCTCTCAAAATCCTCCAGCCTCAATACTGCATTTTCTCCTCAGAATAACACAGTGACTTAAGCACAGCAAGTATAATGGTCCACCTTGTACAGAAAGGAGACTGAATGCTTTCATTTGTTCTTGATGTTTGCCTGATGCCAGGCTGTCTCTAAAGTGTGCAATGACTCATGTTTTCCTAAAACCATTGCCTCAAATGATCCTTAATGGCGTTCTAGTCCTCACCCTACAGATATGAATCCCAAACATTTGTCTTGACCAAGATCACATTTACATCCTGATAAGTGGAAAATATTGATCAGATTTAGAAAACACAGGTTCTAGAGTTTGGGCTGACCTTGCTCACTGGCCCTGAACCTGTTTCCTTCCTTGAAAATTGGGACAATGAGATCCATCTTGCTTAACCCCAGAGGTTTTGGTGGAAATCAAACAAAATATTTGAATCCTTTTCAATTAAATGACTATTGATTAAGTACCTACTTTGTACCAAGAACCATACTCAGGACTGAAATGATGACTATTGCTGCTTTTCCTCCTGATGCTTATGAACTAGTGGAAACATGGGATGGGGTGGGAACTCATAGCAGGGAGTGTGGAAGGAGGAGGAAACTGGAGCTTTCCATGGGAGAGTTGTGTCTAACCTGAGGGAAGTGAAGTCCAGGTTAAACCATTCAAGTGCATGGACATAAAGGCATCTTCTTGGTATGCACTAGTACTAGACTTAGAAATAGTATTTATATTTTACAGTATGAAGGTCAGTATAATCTTGATATCCTGGGCTGACAGTGCTCCAAGCATCTTCCAATATGGGCAAGGAAGCAAGAAGCATATTGTCTGATCTTGCTCAACCCCACATCAACTTAGATGTTTAAGACTTTGGAAACTCAGGGCAGCCAGTTGGATAGCTCTGGTTAGAACCGCCCACTCCTCTTTGGCATCTTCTCTGCTGTAGTTCTGGAAGGGAGGAAGAAAAGAAAATGTTGCAGGCACCCACACTTCCAAAAGGAAGAAACATGTCAATTGTACCCACTCATGTCATCTCTTCTTAGTGACAGGCAGAAGAACGCCAACTCTGATGGCCCAGGCTCCAGAAGGAAAGGTACGTCAGAGCTGCCCACACTCCTCAAGGAGGTGGGGAGTGGGTGATGGGTCAGAAGGAACCTCTCAACTTCTCAAAAGGCTGAGGAAAGAGGGAGGTCTAACTCAGCCAGTAAGAGCCAAAGTCTATCTTTTCTTCTGGACTGGGAGAACCTTGAGGTCAGGAATGACTAGGACTTACCTCTGTAATGCTAGTACAAAGGTAACCATGGTTGTAACCATAGTTACAAAGTCAATTTGATGCTGTCGAATTGACTCCAACTCATGGTAACCTTATGGGCAACAGAACAAAACGTTGCCTGGCCCTGCATCATCCTTACAGTCATTGGCATCGTAAGTCCGTTACTGTGACTATCGTG
>NW_006921715.1:3440911-3457938 GCF_000298275.1 Orycteropus afer afer | reverse complement strand
AATAATATTGATCCTGGTACATTATCCAACTCTAAGCTATGTTAAAAGGTCTTTTAATTAAACAAAAGAAAGCCAAAACCCAAATACACAAAGGCCTTATCCCCTAGTGAAGGTATCTACTGGTAATACTATGTGAGCAGGGACTGAGGACAGGGGTCAGGCAGTACACAGTAGGACAGGAAGGCCTGACCCCCAGAGTTCACATGCCCAGTAAGCCTGGGAGTGCTCCAAGGATATCCCCATGATGCTGATGTGACCACCCAAGATAGGCAAAGGCTTCCAAACTCCTAAACGGGCTGAAGGTGTCTACATCTGCCATTCACCTATGAGAGACATATGGAGGGTCAGGACTACTTCCCAATCAGGCGTGGGACAAAGGCTAAAGACAACACAGACTCTGGGAAACCAGTGAAGAAGGAAATGTTGGTGGGACCCTTGGGGGTAGTTGGGAAAGCCTTCTGTGTGGGAAGCTTTCTGTTAAATGGCTGCTGTTGGACTGGGAGGCCAGCAGACATGCTGGAGGGCCCAATGGATGAGAGGAAATGGCCAGCCTCATTCCATGATGAAATCCAACACTGGGACATCTTGCTTCTCTGAGGAATCTCAGAAAGGCTGAGCTCCAGGAAAGGAGTGAGGAGTTCACCTTTCAGCTCCTGGAAACACCATTAAAGACTAAATCACAGGAAATTCTTCATCTGTCATTCAGGATTGCAAAAACATCCCTGGACTTCTACTTATAGGATGACCACACCTGACAGACTCAAACACGGGAATGACCATAGAAAACAATGAATCTGCTCATTGACGACACCCCGGGCCTCCAGGGCAGTGAAAACAATGCATTCACTAGTTGACAGATGCAGACAACCCCAGCCTCCAGAGCCATGGTCACAGCACCCCAGATATCAGGAAACCTACGTCAAGGCTCACCTTGCTCTCGTGAACATACAATTGCCCTTAGAAGCTGGACAGAGAAGAGCAGACATTATGTGTATTATATGTAATAATACAGAGCTAAAACAAATCATGGGCTTCTTTTCTTTTTTATTGGTTAGCTTTTTAGAGAATAATTGAAGGGGATAGCAATTTTTTAAAAATCACTGAACTACAAAGATATCAATAAGAATGATAAATATTGGCAAGTAGTTAATGCACCTACTCCTCACTTATTGACTATCTCGTTATTCAATGTTTCACATTTATGACAGTTGTAAAAAGTCTACTATCTGAAGATTTTGCACATTAACTATGTACATCTGGCAATAAGGGATACTGAGGTGTGAGGCAAGAGTTATACCCTGGCTGTGATGGTTAATGCTATGTGTCAATTTGGCTGGACCATGATTCTCCATGGCTTGGTAGTTATCTGTAATTTGGCACTTATGTAATGATGTTTGTTATTTGGACACTATACTTGGTAAAGTACAGGGTGCATTGGAAAGAGGAAGACCCTCAATAAGATAGATTGAAACAGTGGCTGCAAAAAAAAATGTTCTTAAACATAGCAATGATTTGAAGGATGACACAGGACCAGTCAGTGTTTCATTCTGTTGTATGTAGGATGACTATAGCCAGAGCCAACTCATTCGCAGTACCTAGGAACACACCAGTTCTTCAGTTATAGAATGAAGTCATCTGGCAGTCATGTAATGATGTAATTTAGCAGTTAAGCACTGAAGTAGTCATTCTCCGTTTTGCGCTGTGATGTCTTCATCCTCCATTTTTGCATAGTGTTCCACAACAACCTGATCATTGGAACCTCACCATGTTGGTAAGTGAGTAGTGGCTGTAGTTATTTCTAAGGAATGGAATTGGGCTTTTCTTTTTCCTTTCTTTGTTGTTGTTTGGTGCTATTTAGTTTCAACTCATAGCAACCACATTTGATATCCCAGACTAGGGAAATTATTTGAAAAGCAATAACCTAACAATTGGACTGGTAACTTCTATGTTATGGACCTAAGACAGCAGAGAACTGAAATTGTAACCTACAATTCCCAGAAACAAACTCATGGTGATTTGTTTTTGCCTCCTCTTGAATCCTGTTTATTAAATATAATGTTACAAAAACACTCAAAGTATGGGAAACATTGATAATGATAACATCATTACCATGATGGGGTCTACCTTGCCATATGAAGTAAAGAGAAACTTACAAGAATACTTGAACTGAGGAGGCTCTCAACCTGGTCAGAAAAAAACTGAAAATAAGAGCTGTGTAAGCTGAGAATGGAACCCCAGTGGTGTGGTGGTTAGGCACTCAGTTGCTAATATCGAAAGGTTGGCTGTGGAAGCCACCAGCTGCTTCGTGGGAGAAAACACTTGACAATCTGCTCCTGTAAAGATTTCAGCCCAGGAAAGACTATGAGGCAGTTCTACTGTGTCTCATAGGGTTGCATGAGTCAGAATCGACTCGACTGGACACAACAAGCAGCTGAGAGTGTGTGGGTTTGCTTCCATTTCATGTACCATAAGCAAGCTTTCATTGAGAAGATTACATTTGAACTTGGCCTTATAATAAGGACAGGGTTTTGCTTAAAATGCAAAGGCAGGGCGATAAAGGTGGGGAAACAGTCAGAAGGAGAGCTAGGTATGGAAAAATGAGACCCTACCTGGTGGCATCAAGAGGCTTAATTTAGAGGAGTTGGTTTTCTCTCTTCTTGAAGACAGGAAACTGAGGCTCAGGGAGCTGGAGTGGCTTTCCCAAGATGTGTCCCACAGGGCAGTTGGTAGGTGGAACCATGAGAAGGTGTGTAGTTCTCCCAGACCTTTGAAGGCCAGGTCACAATGTCTATAGACAGCAGGGAGGGCTAGAGTGTCCTCATCAGAGGAGTGCCATCTTCAGAGATGTCCTGTAGGAAGATAAATCTAACAGTGGCATTGGGAGTCAGAAGAAACAATTCTGGATTCAGGGCAATTAGCCCAAGGCTCTCTCAGTGGAACGGGGAAGGTAAAGAGGAGTTGGCACCATCCTTGGTAGTGACTTGGAGCTCTGCTCTGGTTAAGCCCTAGAGTCCCAGTTCCTTGGGAACTGGCAGTGAAGTGTGTTCCTTGCTTTCTGATAGTCCTGTGCAGATCTTACCCCATCTTCTTTGCCTGAAGGAGGCACTGATAAATCTGGAGGCCAGAAAGAGCTGCCTTCCAGGTCCCCATGAGCTACTTCGATTCTCAGGTCATCCCTAGGACTTCCCATTGGCAACCATAGGAAGCTGGGTGATGGGTTGGTTCAGACCTGGGCTTTGGAGTTCAGCAGAGAGATGTGCCCTGCCTGTTCTTCCCACATGACCTCCATACCTCAAGTTCTCTGCTAGAATAAGGGGACAATCAGAACACCGACTTTCTATGGCTCTTCTATGGCGCAGTGCCTGGACAGCCCTTAGCACAGAGGCTGACATTTGATACATACCTGTCAACGTGAGCTAGGATCATGAGTCCACAATCCTGTCCCTGCAACTCTGAAACCTCAAAAGCTCTGAGACTTAAATATTGTCACTCATGTGATTACAAAAACCAACTCTACATGAGTGTTTGGCAGTAGATGCTGACCCAGACTGACTCCAGGCTCCATTTACCCCACCTGGTTCACACAGACATGCATTTTCCACCAGAAGGATGGATGTGTTTGATAGCAGAGTGCTGGCCTAAAGTCCCCCGGGAGGAGAGAGGAGACTGACCACTACTGGGTGCATGTGACTACCATAATGAATTGGCAATATTCTCAATTCCAAAGTCCATATGGCCCCCAAATTTTGGCCACTGACTGTTGAATTCATATTGCAAAGCTCACTCCTTTTCAAAGAGGTGTTGATTACCCCAGCATCGAGATGAAGACAAGAGGAAACTGCCAACATTGCCTATCCGTAGCAGTTTTCTTTTGAAACTTGCATATGCTTACAAAGGGGAATAAGAAGTGGGCTCCTGGAATGCCCACTGAAGGTTCTGGAAGATGACATGAAGCCCACCTCCCACCCAACAGTTTCACTTTCAAAGTCTGCCTGTTGTGTTTTACTCCTGTCTCGGGTGGCTTCCTGTTGAGAGGAGGCTGTTCATGGAGATGAGAAGTGAATTTTCTCTCTTCTTGAAGATAGGAAACTGAGGTCAAGGGGTTCAAGTGAGCAGCTTTCCCGAGACGTGTCCCACAGGGTGGATGGTGGGTGGCACTAGGACAGTTCTAGTGTTTTTGAGTCTTACGGCTCCATGGAAAGTCAGGGAGTGAGTGAGGCCTGGTCCTTGGGCTTTCTTTCTGCTGAGCTAGAGCTTCACCCAGCACACAGTAGGCACTCAGGCCATCAAAGCATCAATCCATGAACACAGGACGGACTGACTGTTTCTCCTGCAGGTTTCTTCTTCCCTTGCCTCCTAGTGGCAAGGCAGGACCCTGAGCCATGCAGAGACAGCCCCAATCTCCTTCAAGCTGTAGCCCTGCAGAATTGGCAGTCTGGTGAAGTGGGTTTCTGGGCTGCTGGTCCAGTCCTCAGCTGGGCCTTGCTGTCTCTTCTCCTTCTAACAGGATGTCTCCTTCACATGGCCTACCACCAAGCCACATTTTTGGATCCTCAGATATTTAGATGGAACTCTTCATCTCCTCACCACCTTCTACAATCCACCCACTAGCACACAGGGCAACTGCCGTCTTCTAGAAGGAAGCCAGGAAAAACAAACAAAAAAAAAGTTGTCATCATTCCACGGAGTTACCCCAACTCATACTGACCCCCTGGGTTCCAGGGCAGAACTGTGCTCCACAGGCTTCCAGTGGTGCAGTCTTCAGAAGCAGGTCTTCAGGCCTTTCTTCCAAGACAGCCCTGGGTGGATTCCAACCACCAAATTTTTGTTTAGTAGCTGAGTGTATTGGCCACGTGCACCTCCCAGGGACTCCTTTAGGAGTGCAGACACTACACCTTGTTCTCTCTTTGGACCCCTCCATTGCTGGTTCTAAGCTATTTCAGGTCAGAGATCCCTCTGACACTTGAGTGTCCCCTCCTTCCTAGAAACACACACTAGTGATCTTGTTTTCTCACTATTTCTAGGCATTACTGTTCCTCTGCACATTGCTGTGGAACGCTGGGCAGGACTGCTTAGTGTGTCCGGTGGGCCACTCAGCATGATCCCATGGTTTCTTGGTGTGTTTAAATGCATATGCCTAGACCCCTCTGTTAGATCTACTGAGACAGATTGGGAGTGGGAAAGAGGTGCCCACACATTTCACAAGCAGGGAAACTGTATGTTCACTAAAGTTTGAGAACCACTGCTGTAGAGCCATGTGCCAATATTAAGAACCACGACCTACAAATAATCTATGAGGAAATCACCAAGTCCAGACATCTCCTTTTGCAAAATGTCACTGCAATATCACAGGTTGTCCCTGTTAGGGTGTGAGCCTTGGACCATTCACCCATTACACTCATCTTTGCTTCCATCCCGCCATTTACCACTGTCTGAAATGCACTATTTTCAGTGATGTGCTTTCCCCTTGGGAGGTATGCCCCTGAAATTGGATGGGGCCTACTCAGTGTGCTCTCCCAAGCCCAGTGCCAGCACAGGGTCAGGGTTCATCAGCACTAGCTGAATTGATAAGCAGTTGTCAGAGGGTGACTGATAAGAATCTCACCTGAAAATCCCTGATGTAGCAGGTGCAGCCCTGTCACAGAAGGAACCTGCCCCACATTTGGTACAAACACTGAAGCTTTCATAAGAGGGTAGGGGCCACCTTGACTGATTGATACACAAGAAAGATCTCCACAATACACAGTGACCTGAAATGCATAAAGCCAGACTGAGGAATGGGAACTAGTTAACAGCTGAATTGAGTCCTAGTAAGTGACAAGAAGGCATGAAGTGGGAGGTGGCTTGTCATTGGGAATGAAGAGGAGACCAAGACAGAGATGTATCAGAGAAGAAGGGACCCAGGGCTGATTAGGTTTGGGGAGAGTGAACACATGAATGGGAATATATTTGTTCTAACTGAATGTGCAATGTGTATGTCTGGGATTATAAAAGAACAGGGTTCTCCATCCATCCATCCATCCATCCATCCATCCATCCATCCATCCATCTATGCATCCATGTATCCATGCATCCATCCATCCATTCATTCATCCACCCAGCTAGCTCCCTGATTACTGGACCTTGAGCTAGTTGCTGGGATACAGTGAACAAACCACCTTCTCACAGGGCTTCTTTTCTGAGGTGGAGACCAGTGCCAAACAAGTTTTCCCATGATGTCATTCCAAATTGAAATGGCCTTGGACATTTCTTCCTGTCAACTGAGACCTTATTCTAAGGGAGGCTGTCATCCAAAGGCTTATGTGCTCATGGATTTGATGCTCACAGACACACTCCAAGGTCGGGATGTCATTGTCCCCACTTTGCAGAGGTAGAAAGAGGTATGAGTTGGTGCGTGGCAATCAGATGACCTGTCCAAAGCCATGTGGTTAGCAGGTGGTGACCCTGGCACTCATGCAGAGTCCCACTCCCTAGGATATGATGTACTAAACACTCTGGCCTTGAATGTCCAAGAAGGAAATTTACAGGAGGTTGACAATTGTGTGTGAGATTGTGTGTGTGTGTGTGTGTGTTGGGGAGGGTAGAGTTATGGTCAGAGTACCCTAAGGTGCACTTCACGTGCAGCCCCACCCATTTGTCGGGGGAGGCTTGAGTGTTGCTATGGTGCTGACCAGGTTTCAGGGGAGCTCCCAGACTACAGTGTGCTAGGATGAGAGACCTAGCCATCTGCTTTTGAAAATGACCCAGCATCAGCCCTCTGGATCACAACCCTCTAATGTACAATGGATCATGGGCATGGTGCAGGAGCGGCCAGTGTTTAGCATGTTTCCTTGTGCATGAGGTCTCCATGGCTCAGGGGTCGAGTCCACAGCAGCCAACCACAAGATTCAGGAAGGAAACAGGTAGTGTCCGAGTGTGGCCAGGCCCTACCCTAAGATGTAGATCCTAACAGCTAAGGCAGCATTAAGATGCCCTGCCTTCACGTGGGTTGTCCAGCTTCCCCTTTGTGCCTAGGGCAGCCAGAAGAAACCTATAGATGGCTTTCCTCTCAAAGGCCAGTACCCTCAAATCCTGAAGTCATGGGAACTCTTTAAAACACCACAGATTCCAGGTCTAGTGCCTGTGGGGGAACAGCTCAGGCCCCAGGCCGAGGGATTAGAGCTGTATTGTCCCTACTGCGTGGGACTTTCCAGGCGGCCTGAGAGAGAAGCCTCTGGAGGAAACTGATAAGCAGCCGCTGCCCAGGCTGCTGGTGACACGGCGCCCACAAAGTGCTGCATCACCTTTTCTCCAGAGCTTCGAGCGAGCGGCTGCAGCGGCCGCACTGGGCTCCGCAGGAACTGCTGGTTAGTTTGTGGTCACCCAGCAGTTTGATGAAGGCCCTTGAGGTGCTTCAAGTGCCAGGTGGCCTCGGCCTGGTTTAACTGTCTGGGGGCCCGTGCCCTTCAAGTGGCCGCCGAGGAAGGTGGAGGGCCTTGATGGGAGAGGTGCGCAGTTGGCAGTACCATTACATAATGCTCGAAGCGCCCAGCTCCACCCGCCTGGGGCTGACTACACTCGTCATCACACCTCTGTCCTGCCTGGGGGCTTGCAAAGCACCTGGCTCCATGCTCTCATCTGAGGGTCTGCAGCCTCCTCAGTCCCTGTTGGCAGATGTGGAGAGCGAGGGCCATGCCCGCTTGAGTGCTTATCTCCACCGTCGGGTCAGGTCACCCTCAGTAGTCCCACACAGCTGAGGTCCCCTCACTGACAGTTGATGACACTTGCCAGCTCCTGGTCCACTCATTTTCTCCCAGAGCATCTCTGGGGAAACACTGTGTGCAGCTCTCCAGCAGGCAGGGATAGGATGACTATGCTGGCTCTTGGTCCTGCCCCCAGATGCTCCATCAAAGAGACCTTCTTAGGTCAATTACAGAGCACAAAACAGCTCACACCACCTTCAAACGCCCTCAGGAAGCTTTGGGGTGACATTTTAACTGCCTCTGCTCTTGATCTCTGCCCTTGTTTTTCTTTCTTTAAGTACCCATTATAGGCCAGGTACCAAGGGTGTGCTCACGTGCAGGCCAGGAGCCCTTGGGGTACAGAAGATTAAAGACATATGCACATGTGCCCACACACACACACACACTATCACATCACACACATTGTATGCAGGCACATGCAACACAGTGTCATATGATGCGCATACACTTATACACATGCACATACAAGTGTGTCCATGCAACACACGCACTCACACACACACCCTCAACCCCTGGAGAAGACACCTCCTGGGGAAACCAAGCTGACTCATTCACTAACACTGATTACACACTCATCCAGGCCCCAGGAAGGCATCTTTATTTTTTTTCCTTGCAAAAGTGGCTTCATTTGTCCTCATGACAGCTCCCACCACCATCTACCATAACACTTACCATCCTGTGTGCATGGACCTGTCCATCCTTTTGTCTTCTTGGGCAGATTGGGGACAAGCCGGAGGAACCTCTCTGATCATGACAGGTTAATCCAGTGATTCTCACAGCACATGTCACTGAGTGCCTGGTGTGGGCCAGGAACAACCCAGGCACTGGAGGAGTGCAGCCTTGGGGATATCCATTTCCATGGATGGACGCATGAAAGGCACCTGAATGGCACATGACTGGCTTTTTTGAGTGATGAGTAGACTTGAGAAGGACTCAGGGTGGGAAATCTAGGGTGGAAGCCCTTGACATGGTTGAGATGAAATGAAGAACTGGAGCCCCTCTGAGGCAGTGGGATAGAGAGACAGGTGACAGGTCTTTGAGGTTAGGAATAGAGTCCAGCTTTGCGTGAGGGCCGTGTGACCTGGAGTACACACATGAGATGACACACACTGGTCATCTCAGCATTATGTATTATTACTCCCCCAGTGACTGTACAGTCCCTAAGCCAATGCAGCAATTATTATGAGTACAAATAGACCCAGGAGTGGACTAAGCTTGTGTTTGCAAATGTGGCAATGTACATAATTTGGTAATTAAGTCAGAAAGCAAAAAACACAGGAAGGAGAATTATCTGAGAGCAGCTTGTGCTTCATGAGTTTCCAGGCTTTGGTGAACTGTGCAAGAGAGTCCGTGCCCACTCTTTGGAGGCTCAGCCCACTTCTTGAATCCAAACTCTTGCCCACCTTCCCTGCCTGCAGCATCCCCAATGAGGCCAGACTCTCCAATGTCCTCCAGGTCTGTCCCAGGGAAGATGCCACTCCCATAGCCACATTGTCCCAGGCCCCCTGAGCTGGTGGGGAATCCAGCCTGCCAATTACTTGAAATTAGAGTCAGGTAATTTGAATCCATCTGCTGGGTGCCTGACCACAAACCACCTCTTAGCTAACCCTGAGCTGGGTCTTGTTACTGCCCCAGCTCCTGTAAGGCTTCATTACCATGGCCATGGGAAGGGAGGAAACCAAGAGGTTACCGGCTCTTTGGTTAGCACTTTGTCATTAGCTTGGTTGTTACTTAAGCCCCACCTCCCCAGAGAATTCAAGGTGTGAGACCTGGGCGGGTGATTTGATAATAGGACCAGAGGTTCCCAGACCCCACCAGATGGAGCAGAGGCCTCTTCAGAAAGGCCACCCTGGGGCCTGCTGACACTGGTGGGCGGATTCCTAGAGGCCAGGCCCCAGCTTCTCACGGAGACTCGAGACTCGAGACTTGCTGCACTGTCTCACAAGCACTGCAGGTGGCTCTTAGGGTAGTTATGGTTACCAGCAAAAGTTGGACGTTGGCATTAGGCCATCTTGGATTTGAAAAAAATAGATCTACCCCTTACTAGACCTTGGGAAGTTGTAAATAGCAGATTTTCAAGTTCTTTGCCAACAGGCTGAAGATACAACATCAATTCCGGTGGGTTTTCATGACCAGTAGATGAGAGTCCCTTTGTAGAACCAAAAAAGAGCCAGAGATACCCAGGGAAGATGAAAGGACCTAGACAGCCAAGAAAGCAGAAGAAGAGCGGTCTCCAGCATCAGACATGGGGGCCACCCAGTCCCCTGGGGTCTCCCTACACTCGCATACACTGAGGGCTCCAGGTACCCTTGATTCTGTTTTACTGATGGGAGGCAGAAGTGCCCAGAGTCTGGGCCCTGCTCTATGAAGCACTCTCAATGGATGGAAAATCCTCAGTACAGACACAGCTGTGTCCACAAGTGCCACGGATGGGGGAAATGCACCCAGGATTTTGGGGATGTAGATACAGATGGTCCCACCTGAGGTATCTGTTTATATCTCATTCCACAGAGTGCAAGGGCAGATGGGCTGGCAAACACGTTCTCCCACTCTTGGTAGCAGAGTTTCCTTAAACTGACGACACAAGCCCTTTACCTGTATACTGTGAGGCTCTGTCTGACTATGTGCTTCCCTGTGTATTTTTGTGCATCTTTCCCTCTGGAATGCACAGTTCAGGAGAGAAAAGGGCCCTGCCTGGTCTCCTCACCTCCCCAGGGCCTGGCAGTGAGGATCCTCAGGGAGCACTTGTTGATGAACAAAGGCAGAGCAGAGCATGTTGTCAAACTGTCCCTTGCTGAGAGTGGACGTCTGCCTGGCAGGGATGTGCCAGGGTTCCTGATCACGACCTTGGGATCAGATCTGGTTCCTCTTGCCCCTGAAACCCCATGTTATGTCAGAAGCCTGGAGTTTCTCGTAGTGCCTAAGGCATTTGACTGCTAATTAGAAGGCTGGAGGTTCAAACCCACCAGCCACTCCTCGGAAGGATGTTGGGCAATCTACTTCCATAGAGATACCGCCTTAGAAAGCCAAGGAGGGGTCACTATGAGTTGGGCCCAACTTGATGGCTGTGAGCTTGGTTTGGTTTTATTTTCATCTTTAAAGACAGACCCCAAATCTTTCCAGCATATCCCATGCTACAGCTTAAATAACATCATTTTCCTCATAAAAAAATATCCTTTTGGACTCACCTCAGGTAACATTTCCTTTAGGAGGAAAACCTACTCACATTTTGCTCGTAATTCCAATCTCTTGGCAGCCTTTTTGGAATTGTATTATAAAATCTACCATTGTTACTCTCCCTTTGGGCCATGCATACATTGGGTCAGATTTTCTTGGTCTTGGTCCAGGCCATTGATAGGAATGGGGCCTGAGCATTATTTTCTAGAGATCTTACCAGGCTTATCTCAAAGGTCAATCTTTGAATCTTGAGCTTTTCTGAGATAATCTAAAGAAAAGATTCTCCAGATAGTCAGTCCTTCTTAAAAATGTAATAAAATCAACGGGGACTTAGATATCATGTGGTTTAGCTAATATCATTTTTCAGAAAAGAAAACTCAGGTCCAGAAGTTTCTCACAGGCAGAGAGGGAGGGCTGGGTGATGAGCAGCTGATTAGGAAGGAGGAGAGCTACGCTTTGAGCCCAAGCCTCAAAGGAAGTAGGGGCTGCTTCTGCTTCTGGGATTCAAAGGGGCCAGAGGAAGGTGAAGACTCCTTTCTCCTATTGCTACAAGTGCATAGGATCAGTGGTCGAGTACCACTTCAACTATGATGGGCCTTATAGCTAGGGAACCAGTAGACTGGTTGCCGTCAAGTTAATTCCAGCTCATGGTCATCCCCGGGGGGGGGGAGAGTAGAACTGTGCTTCACACAGTTTCCACTGGCTGCTGTAGTGGCAGTGGATCACCAGGCCTTTATTCCAAGGTACTCCTGGGTGGATTTGAACCTCCAATCTATCAGTTGGGAGCTAAGCTGCAGAAGCATGCCTCAAACATCAAGATATCAACTAGAGACTGAGGTGGGTAGTAGGAGCTTAGGTGAAGAGCCAAAGTTCAGAGGTCAGAGATCCTGGGTGGATGAGATACAGGCACTGGGGAGTGAACAAGCAAGATAAAGAGTGAGGTGAGTGATGTGTCAATTCAAGCAGGGACTGGAGCAAAGTCACTTAAAGGGTCTGAGTTGAGGCAGACAAAACTGAGACTCAAACTTCTGAATCTGAACCCATAGGAGTCTCTTGTAATCCCCTGAGGCGGAATCAGGAGCCAGAGTGAATTGAATCAACAGAATCTCATTCAGGAGGCTGGGAATAGGGAGATGGCAATGTGGAAATGGCTAATATGCTCAGGAAAGGTTCAGTTAGAGAGTTCTTGAAGGATGGAGAGGTTCAGACGAGAATATGATGCAGAAATGAGAATACAAAACGGAGGTGTGTGTTCACGGGTGTTAGGAAGTAGGATATGATAGTGGGATGTGGAAATCTTTCCTTTTTCCCTTGCCTGCCTTGGTCACTCAGATGTAGAAAGTTGACTTGTAAATTCTGCGCTTGTCTGCAGTGATCACAGTTTGAAACATCAGCCAAGAACTAAAAGAAAAATTGGGAGAGCAAGAAATCTATTCTTTAAGGCACAGAGGGGAAGGTTGTTAAATGGTTTTCATCTTCACAGTGCAATCTGTAAAAGGACAGATTCATTGGCCAGGCCCTCCTAATTACCCAGGATTTGGACTGGGCATGTTCTCAGTTTCTGTGTCATTGGCTATGAACCCCAGGAGTCCCTACTGGACCTTCCCAACAAGGTGGGGAGTCTTGGAGAAGCAGTGCCACTCAGGATGCCACAGGGCTGTGGGAGGCCAAGCAAAGGGTCAGCACACATTCCATTTCCCAGTGGACAGCCTTGGAAAGCATTTCACTAAGCTGTGCCTGTTTCTGGAATTGAAGATTGGGCATGGTAGTAATGCCTTCCTCCTTGGGATGATTGTCAATGTCACAAGAGTTTATATCTGTTCTCATAAGTGGGAGGAGCTCCAAGAGGGCCAGGACTCATCTTCCTTCATCCTCTTCCTCCTCTTTCATCTTTTCTTCCACTCTCTCCAGCATCATCACTGCAACACTAGCTTCAGGGAAGGGTGAGAAGAATGGAAATTGTCTAAACAACTTGCATCTTCATGGTGCACTGGCAGGGACCTCTTGGTCAGCAGAAGCTTATTTCATTCTCAACAATGTCCTG
The DNA here is from genome assembly GCF_000298275.1 of Orycteropus afer afer. Lineage (NCBI taxonomy): Eukaryota > Metazoa > Chordata > Mammalia > Tubulidentata > Orycteropodidae > Orycteropus > Orycteropus afer. The sequence goes on along the minus strand of NW_006921715.1, from coordinate 3,444,975 downwards.
AGGGGCAAGTATTGTTCTCTTTCTAGATGAGGAACTCTAAGCTCTGGAATCTTTTGAGGCTTGCCTTATCCCTGCCCTCTGGGTGTGCAGAGATGAGATCTCAGGTCTTAACTCCTGCCCATTCCCATTTCCTCCAGTCTACACCATGTTCTGATGGTGTAGTGCCTAAGGCATTTGACTGCTAAGCAGAAGACTTGGGGCTCAAACCCACCAGACACTCCTCAGAAGGAAGATTGGGTAACCTACTTCCATAGAGATACTGCCTCGGAAGCTCAAGGAGGGGTCGCTGTGAGTTGAATCAACTTGATGGCATGAGTTTGCTTTGTTTTTTTAACAGCGTGTTCTGAGTGTTTTGACTCAGCACTTTCCAGATCTCTGAGCAGCAGAGTCTGCACCAGGACTGAGAAGGGGAGCGGAAGAGCCAACGAGCACCAACCTGGACTACGAGCTGGGACCGATGTGGGCAACAATCACACCTCGGCCTTCAATTTCCACAATCAGAGATTAATACCTCTGGGGAAAGGGAGCAAATCAAGCATCAGAAAGCTCTCCTAGCTCATCCAGTGCCACCTCTCTGAGAACAGGAGAGCCAGGAACTGATTCCAAAGCCCAAGTTGTCTCTCTTCCCTGAGACCATGCCCTGCCTGGCTAGGAATTTTGCTGCAGCTGGGTACATGAAAATGACAGCAGTTATGTCCCAGAGTTAGGCAAGGACAATCACTTATGAAACATTACTTACACTCAGAGCCGGAGCAGCCACACTGTCCTTGGGCTCAGAGAAGATGAAGAAAGAAGTGCTTTGATGGACATCTTATCCTTGGCAAAGAGGACAGGACCAGCAAGTGCATTTGGTGACATGAATGACTCAAAATGAGAAAAAAAACAGCTGCAAACATTCATTGATAATTGATACATGGAATGTATGAAGTATGAATCTAGGAAAACCATTGATAATTGATACATGGAATGTATGAAGTATGAATCTAGGAAAATTGGAAGTCATCAAAAATGAAATGGAATAAATAAAGATATATATGCTAGGCATTAGTGACTGACATGGACTGATATTGGCCATTTTGAATCAGACAATCACAGAGTCTACTATGCCAAGAATGACTAATTGAAGAGGAATGGTGTTGCTTTCATAATGTAAAAACAAAGAACAACAACAAAATCAAAATATATACTGAAGTACAATTCTGTCAGAGACAGCATAATATCCATATGCCTACAAGGAAGACCAGTTTATACAACTTTTATTCAAATTTACTCACAAATATCTAATGCCAAAGATAAAGATATTGAACATTTTTACCAACTTCTGCAGTTTGAAATTGATCAAGGTGCTTTGATAGTTACTGGTGATTGGAATGGGAAAGTTGGATATAAAAAAGAAGGATCAGGAATTGGAAAATATGGCTTTTGAGACAGAAACAATGACAAAGAATGGGAGATAGAATTATGCAAGAGCAACAACTTATTCTTACAAATACTTTTCTTCAACAACATAAACAGTGACTACACACTTGTTCCTCACCAGATGGAATATGCAGGAGTCAAATTGACTACATCTGTGGAAAGAGGTGATGGAGAAGCCCAATATCATCAGGAAGAACAAGGCTAGGGGCTAACTGTGGACCAGACCATCAAGTGCTCATATGCAAGTTCATATGGAAGCTGAAGACAATTAGGACAAGTCCATGACAGCCAAGTATGACCATGAGTATATCCCACCTGAATTTAGAGATGATCTCAAAAATATATTTGACACTTGGAAACACTAGTGACCAACATGAAACATGCAATATGATATCAAGAACATCATATGTGAAAAAAGTGAAAGGTCATTAAAAAGACAGGAAAGAATGAAAAGACCAAAATGGATTTCAAAAGAGCCTCTGAACTTGCCCTTGAACAAAGTGTAACTGAAGCTAATGGAATCAGTGATGAAGTTGGAGAGCTGAATAGAAGAGTTCAAAGGGCGGCTTGGGAAAACAAGGTAAAGTAAAGTATTATACTGAAATGTGCAAAGATTTGGAGTTAGAAAACCAAAGGGAAGAACACAGTGGGCATTTCTCATGCTGAAAGAACTGAAGAAAAATATCAAGTCCCAAATAGCAAAACTGAAAGATATCACAGGCAAAATATTGAAGGATACAGGAAGCATGAGGAGAAGATAGAAGGAATATACAGACTCACTGTATAAAGAAAGGTGATTAAAAGCCAGGAAACCAGACAGAGGAGCAGTTGGCTGCAGGGATCCAGGTGAGAAGAGAGAACCAGGCACACCCAAAGCAGCAGGATGGGAGAGCGGGAGAAAGGGGATTAAAAGCCAGGAACCCAGACAGAGGAGCATTGTATAACAAGAATTGCTTAATTTTCAAACACTTGAGGAAGTATGATGTGATTAAGAACCAAAGGTATTGAAAGAAGAAGTTAAGCTTCACTGAAGTCATTGGTGAAGAGCAAGACTCCAATAACAGAATAAATACCAATTAGAATGGTATGACAAAGATGTGGAACCCTGGAAGTGTTCACTTGTCTATGTGAAGAAATTTGGAAGACAGCTACCTGGCCAACTGACTTGAATAGATCCATATTTGTGCCCATTCCAAAGAAATGTAATCTAGCAGAATGTGGAAATTACCACACATTATCATCAATATCACATGCAAATAAATTTTTGCTGAAGATAATTCAAAATGGTTGCAGCAGAATACTGACCAATAATTGTCAGAAATTTAAGCCAGGTTCAGAAGAGGGTGCAGAATGAGGGATATCACTGCAGATGTCAGCTGGATCTTGCCTGAGAGCAGAAAATACCAGAAAGTTCTTTACCTGCATTGAACATCTATGCAAAAGCATTTGACTGCATGGATCCTGGTGGATTATGGATAACATTGCAAAGAATGGAAATTCCAGAGTGCTTGATTGTGGTCATGTGAAGCCCCTACATAGACCAAGAGGCAGTTATTTGAATAGAACAAGGGGACGTAACTGATACAGTTGAATTATGATGTTGGTGAAGAATTTTGAATGGCTCACCAAAAGAACAAATGTGTCTTAGAGGAAGTACAGCTGGAATGCTCCTTAGAAACAAGGATGGCAAGGTTCATCTCACGTTATCTCACTATCAAGAGGGACCTATCTGTGAAGGACACTGAAAAAGAGGAGACCCTCAAAGAAAAAGTCACACTGTGGCTGTGACAGTGGCTCAAGCAGAGCAGCCATTGTGAGGATGGTGTAAGGCCAGGCAGGGTTTCCTTCTGTTGTGCGTGGGATTAGGGATAGACTCATGCTACCTAACATACATGAAATGCCGTTGTTGTTGTAGTAGGTGTCTTCAGTCCATTCTGACTCATAGTGCACCAGAATGAAATAAAACACTGACCAGTTCTGTATCAAGTCTTCTTTGTTCTTCCTTATTCATTGTTCACTATTTGTATGAATATGAGGCAATGGAAGTACTATTGCTTGGGCAAGGTGACACTTAGTCCTCAAAGTGAATCTTTGCCTTTTTACATCTAGAAAGGTGATTTGCAGCAGATTTGCCCAATGCAATGCATCCTTTGATTTCTTGACTGTGGCTTCTATGAGTGTTGACTATGGATCCAAAGTATGGCTAGATATAAAAATTCATGCTTCAAGATGTAGCATTCAAATCCACATGAATTTAAGGCTAAAGATAAATCAATGATCCATTAATACCTAGACTCAAACCTTGGTAGATCTCAGTTAGGAAACTTGGGCTCCAATGGACTAGACTAGGCTGGTGCACTGTTGTAATTACTAGTTGTAGCTAAAACTGGTGTTACTATTAACCAGTGTTATTAATAGTAACTGGATTAATATTAATATTTTTGCATTGATATAATTATCAATGACATCAATTTTATTTATTTATTTTTTTTAAAGAACTCTTGAATAGCTCTTTGGAGATGGCAAGGCATTTAGATACATTTTATCTCATATGAGCTTTACAAATGACTCCAATGATTGTTGTAAGGATATTATTTCTCAGCATCCAAATTCTACATGTACAGCCTTTGGTGAGTCGGTAAGCT
>NW_006921715.1:3425786-3434341 GCF_000298275.1 Orycteropus afer afer | reverse complement strand
CTGGCAGGATGCCATGGACATTTCCAATCAGAACTCCCTTCCCAGCTGAAAGGTGTGTTAGAACCACTGCCATCAAGTCAATTCCGACTCACAGCAATCCTATAAGACAGAGTAGAACTGCCTGGCAGGCTTTCAAAGGCTGTACGTCTTTATGTCTTTACGGAAACTGATTGCCTCCTCTTCCTCCGTGGAGTGGTTGGTGCTTTTGAACTGACAAACTTCTGGTTTGCAACTGAATGCTTTAACCACTGCACCACCAGTGCCCCTTAAAAGTCTACTTTAGTGGAGATGAAGAAGCAGGACAGGGCATACCCTGATCCCCGTCAGCCCTGCCCCATGTCAAAACGCATTTCTGAAATGCTCCAAGTTCAATAAAACCCCAAGTGCAATGTGCCATGTTCTCTGTCCCCTTGTTTAAAAAGCCATGTGTATTTTGATCAGAACTTAATCCACATGTTCTGGATTTATTTACAATTAAATCATCAAAATATTATTTTAAGGGCTGTTTGATGTCTAGGAAACCTTTTGAGGTCTTTTTAATATAATTTTAAAAGGCTCTCTCCTTAAAAGCCGGAAACTTTGCTTTGCTGTGTGTAAATAACCCAGTGGAGATGCGGGCTTCAGTCTAGAAACATTGACACTTTGACAGGGTATGGAGGCAGCCTGAGCCCTCCTTGCAATCACATCCTGGAACTTGCCTTTGTAATCTCCCCAGTGGTCCCTGGTCAACCATTCAAAGGCTTCTTTTTGTCCTAAATTTTCCATCAAAAACAGCAGTCTTGTGGTGGGGAGGACAGGAACTGGCATTTGGTGGGCACCGAGACACCCTATCTGGAACTTCAAAGACAGGACCTCTTGTAATTCTTACCGACAGCCCTATGCCTGAGAACCTGAGTTCTGCTTCACAACTGAGGGGCCAAGTGGACTCTCTGGAAGTTAAGTGAGCTGCCTGTAGGTGTGTCATGTGGGACTGAAAATCTGACTGCTCAGACCCCAAGAGCTTTTGTGCATCATCACTGTGCCACGTCTCCACAGGAAGCACAAAGTGATGCCCAGCACTCCAGTGCCCAAAGTGACAGTGAGCCCTGTTCTTGATTTGTACTTTTCAAATGTGCAAATGTCTTAAACAAGCACAGTGGGCACTGAACGAAGACAAGCCCATCTGGGGCACACGGCAGAGTGGCCGTATCCATCATCAATCATTTCACGGGATTCTCCCACACACCATGAGGAACACAAGGCAAGTCTTAGTGACCACACTGTGTGGATAGGAGCTCTGCAGAAATGTTAAGAGGAAATGAGTCAAGGATCCCGTTTTCACTACTCACAGGGGCCATAGAGAAGCAATTTATCTGCCCAAAGGGGCCGCCCCTTCAAGACGAGTATCTAGGAGCACGTCGGAAAGAACTATGATTTCCAAAATGTGGTGCTGGGCTTCCATGCAGGAGGCCTCAGTGTGATTCCTGGCCAGTGGCCCTCATGCCCAGCCCCCACCCATCTGTCAGCGGGGTCTTGTGTGGTGCGTGGATGTTGAACAGGTTTCAGCGGAGCTTCCAGAGTAAGATGGACTGAGAGGAAAAGACTGGGGGCCACTTCCAAAAACCAGTCAGAGACAATCCTACGGATGCTAACCATCCAACCTGCAGCCTGTTTGGGGGAGGCACAGGGCTCGGCATCATCTCATTGGACGTGGGGTTGCCTTGAGTCTGAGCCCAACTTGGTAGCAGGTAATGACAACAAGGATCACGTGTGGTGACTCAGTTGGAACTAAATGAGTAAAAGTTGGTAAAATGGAAAGTTCTGTTTGTCAGTGACACTCGCCACATGGCCACAGCACTGGTCAGCACAGAAGCAGAGTATCTCCAGCTTTGTAGGGATTCCCATGGGGTCCTGATGTCGAAGCTCCCTGTCCAGGGCCCTGTGCTGGGCAATTCTGAGCACAGCCTCCTGTGAGCTCCTTCTCTCTTTCCGTTCACGTCCTCCGCGACCTGCTGTACAGGTTACCTAGGTCTCTGTAGCCTCCCCTCTGTCCATCCCTGGCCCAGTGCTCATCAGTACCTAAATCCCCAAAGCCTCAGCCTGCCCATCTAGTCGGACAGCAACCGGGAAAGTGCCTTCCAGCAGTGTGGACGCTCCAGGTGAAGCAGGGCTGCCCGTGCCTGCCCTGCTGGTTGTTTTCCGCCAACCATCTGCAAACTGAGAGGAGAGGGTTGGGGGCAGGAGAAGACTTTTGGAAGGTGAAGCTCAGCAGGGTAATTGGGAGGCTTCCACAGACATCTGGGCCCAGACAGATACAGTTCCACAGATACAATCTGAGTCACTCTCCTTGAGAGAGATAAACAACTTGCAAGAGCAGCATGCGGGAGGAAGTGCCCGCTGAGAAAGTGGGGCTCACAGGCCAGGCACCCAGCCCCTGCGGTCAGAGCAGGCCAGGAGGGGGAGGGGCACGAAGCCGCCCCAGTGCACAGGGGACAAGAGTCCCAGGCCTACTGCCACAGATGTCAGTGCAGACAAACATGTGAGTGCTGGCACACGACGGGTGGAGGTTCTGTGAGGGACAAAAAGGGAGAGAGAAGGAAAACGAAACAAAAAACACAGGCGCGAGGAGCAGGAGAGTAATGGAGCCTCCCTGGCCTTGTTCGATCGTTTGTCGAAGTGTGGTCTCTCCCAGAGCGGAGAACCGAGGTCATGTCCCGTAGGAGCACTGCAGCCCTGAGTGTATACTTAAGACTTGGTTCTGTTATCGATGAATGGAATATCTGTTTGAAGCATGTCCTATGGACAGACCAAGGTTGCTCCTGGAAGCAAACTCAGTAACTTCTTGTTCGATGATTCAGAATTTAGATGGAGGGGGGATGGATGGATGGATGGATGGATGAGAGGATGAATGGATGGGAGGATGAATGGATGAATGGATGGATGGGAGGATGGATGGATGGGAGGATGGATATGTGGGTGGGTTGGTGGATGAATGCATGGACGGATGGAAGGATGGATAGGTGCATGGGTGGGTGGATGGATGGATGGGTGGGTGGATGGATATGTGGGTGGGTGGATGGATGGATGGATATGTGGTTGGGTTGGTGGATGGATGCATGGACAGATGGAAGGATGGATAGGTGCATGGGTGGGTGGATGGATATGTGGGTGGGTTAGTGGATGGATGGAAGGACAGATGGATGGAAAGAAACTTCATTAAAGTGGTTTAATTTTGGTTGCTAGGTTTGTCCATGCCTTTCTCTTCCAGGAGATTGGAAGCTTCTCAAGGAGAAGGGCTGGTTCTGTTTCTATTTTCTGTCCTCAGGTGTAGCACAGACCCAGAAGCAGTCAATCTGGAAGGAAGGGGAGGGGTGGGAAGAGAGAGAATGTGGGAAAAGTTGTGATGGCAAAATATACTATAAAATTCAAAGTTATTGATACATAAGGCACATTGACTAATATCTTGTCTGAAACAAATTTACAGGATGGTGATATTTTGTGTTTGGGTTTAGGAGAGCATTGCAAATAAAATACAGGGGACCTAGTTAAACTTGAGGAGCCCTGGTAGCATAGTGCCTAAGCACTTGACTGCTCACCAGAAGGCTGGCGGTTCAAACCCACCAGCCACTCCTTGGAAGGAAGGTTGTGCAATCCTACTTCCGTAGTGATACTGCCTCGGAAACCCAAGGAGGGGTCGCTATGAGTCGGGGCCGACTCGACGGCACATAACAACAACTTGAGTTTCAGAAAACCAAGGTATATGTATTTCTCAAAAGTATATTTCATACTGGGGACACATACTAAAACATGTTATCTGAAATTCAAAGATGGCTAAGATCTTGTGGTTTATACAGCATCCCTAGTTCTAGGGAAAGGAAAATCCCCTGTGGGTCTGATACTAATCTATGCAGGCTTGAGCACATACACCACAGAGCTACTCAGTGAGATTTTGTGGAAAAGCCTGTTTCCCACTGTTCTGGGTCCAGACTTCTTCTCCAGGAACAGCCTAGCTGCTTAGTCAAATAAACATACTCCAAATGGAGCCTGCAGTTCCCGACACTGATGACTTGACACTTTTGGAGGACTTGAAACTTCCAGTATGTATGGGAGTTTCAGAGTGAGGTAAAATTTCAGATGAATGAGAGTGTCATGGATGAGAATGGACTCTAGACATTCAATGAATTAACCAAGTTGTAATTCTCTCTGGCTCTAGTCCTTAGTAGAGTTCCCACCTAGAAGCTAACATGGCCCAACCGACTAGTCTGAGACTCAGTGGGGAGTTCTCAAACCATCTGACTAAGTTCATCACCAGCACGCCTCTGCTCTCCAATCTTTCTCCTACATCAGTCCTCAGAAATGCTACCTCTCACGCTCACAGTTTTACCTGCAGTGTCTCTACCACCTTCCTACCCTGATACAAACAGCCATGTCTGAGTCAGTCAGTTCCTTTCTTCGCTACTCACTAAGTATCTCCCTCTACACACTGAGTCCCATTGCTTACAATGATCTTGCAGTCTAAGTAAATGATTTATTTCTGCCTTTTAGGCTATGTGCAATTTTCTCCAAGTCCATAATGATGAGCTGTACATCATAAAACTCTTCCAATAGAAAGAATAATTAGGGTGCTTTGTTGTGGTTATTGTCAGAGAGTTAGGAATGACAACGGCAGGGTTGTTTTTAGTTTTAGTTTTTACAATGTAAAGTATGGATATCTTCGTATCCTCTACCAACTCTTTTCTATTATATCACTTTTTGTGACAATATTTCATCCCATAAAACCCTTTTTTTCAGGACTCCTCTCCTTCTCATTCTGAATTGATCTCTCGAGAGAGTGGCACTGAGAATGTAACAGGGTGGAGCTGCTATTATTAAAAATTACTGCTGTTTCTTGACTGGGTTGCTTTTGTGACCTACCCAGTGGGATTTCTACTCCAGACATTCCCTAGCTTGACATTCACTGGGGAGGTGATGAAACTATTCATTATTTAAAAGTTTGGAAGCCACCAGAACTACTGTATCTAACCAGATTGGATTGACTTTTTAGCTCTTTTGATTAATAATTCATAGACCTGAAGATATGTGAATTGAGTGAGCACTTACCTGCCACAAAAGGAGGGTAGGAGTTGAATGCTAACGTGGGTCCTGTGTTATTTTACTTAACACTCTGGACCAAGAACACAAACAGGTGTCATGGAACCTGTTTCAGAGTTTCAGTCCACAATCAATATTTCATGATTAATGGGCCATATGTCCACACAGGGCCTCTGTGGTGCAACATTTACACACACTCATCTCCCATGTGATAATAGACAAAACACCTTCTCCACAAAGAAGGAAAGGCATCTGCTTTCTCTAATGAAAACTCACATTCAACTCTTGCCGCAGCACGTGTGGTTTTTTGTTCTTCCTTTCTGGATTTCAGAGAAGGTAAACGTCTTCGTTGAATCAAAGACGTGTTTAGACGTCAAAGCAGATATCCATTCTGTGAAAAGATAGGGCATTTCTGTAAATGGTGGAACTTGCAAGACAAGGTCCTGTAATTGACAAAAGAAGCCTATTTGTTTAAGCCTGGTCAATGATCACGCACTGTCAAAATTATTTCAGGTGCCCTCTGAGGAGCTGGATTTGTTCCCTGCCTGTGTCCATTGCCAGGTGTGTGAGCAGGGACAAGTCACAGCTTCATGTCCCTGCTTCTTTTTCTTCATGTATGAGACGACAAGTAAAACCAACTTTGGGTGCAGCCGTGAAGATAAAGCAAGATTATGTCAAGCACCTACGCAATACTGGTTCACAGCAGCTCCCTGCCCAATTATTACTTCAGTGTGCATTTAATGTGAAACGTTATTAATACAATGAAACATTATTAATGCTACTTAAAATATTTTATTGGTCAATAAAATTATATGATGCCACACCGTTGGCGTGACACAGCGTGGTAAAAGCACTTTGTAAACTGTAGTGTTTAAAGCCGCTGTAAGGGATCCGCATTAGGTGTTCTCAGCATTTAAAGTGGTAGCTATGGTTTGGCTTTGAAGTTGAAGTGATGGAAATTTTTCCTTTCTACGAAAGAGCATCACAAGAAAAGCATTAGTTTAGTAATCTGTATATTACAGAGTGTTCAGACAAATGAAGGCATCAGGAAATCCATCTACCAGCATTCTCCGGGCACTCCCACAGCCCGTGTGGGCCCTTTCTTAGCTTAAGCCTGGGATGTTTTCACCTCCAAGGCCCAGAGTCCCTGAGTAGGAGTGGCTGGTCAACTCACACACACTATTTCTCAGACTTAAAATGAACAAATCAAATGCAGCACCCTGTTAAACCTCTTGATGCATTGGGGATGTTGCTGTCAGGTACCTCTGAGTTGGTTCTGACTCATAGCGACCCTCTTTGTACAACAGAGCTGCCCTGTCCTGTGCCAGTGTCCCAACCATTGGGGGGCTTGAGGTCATTGTTGCAGCCACCATGTCCCCATCTTGTTGCTGCATTTGGGCTCAGAGACATACAGTGAGCACTTGACCCAGAAGGCCTCTGCTTTGGGGCTGCAATCACCCCTGCCCTGCTTTCTACCCAGTGACTTTCTACCCAGGCTGCCCTGACCGCGGGCCTGGGCTTAGCCTATTTAGTGAATGAGAGCTGTAGATGAATAAGGTGGTGGTGGTGGTGGTGGTTTTAATTTGGAAAAAAGCAATACAATGCTGGAAGACTGCCTTGGTTCCGAATGGATTGTACTTTTTAGTAAGTGCGGAGACTGATGTCAAGAGAAGCAATGCCGACCCTTCCCTCTCTATTAACCGTTTCAAAACTCATTCCCAGGGTCGTCAAGATTGAAAGCAGCAGAGCGGTACCTGTCTGGCCCCTTTACCGGAGCACTAAGGAGGGCGGCAGGATTTCTAATGAACCCTCCACTGTCCAGAGTCCTTTATCACCAGAGGCTTCACTCCTGGAACTGTGAGGTGGAGGATGATTTCAGTGGTCTTTTGCAGATGTGGTCATCAGACCAATTAGCAGGGAGTCACTTCCCTCTCCAGGCACCCCGCCCGTGACAGAGTAGAACTGTGCTCCACAAGGGCCGGCGCTGGGTTTTGGGAAGTGCATCACTATGTCTGCCTTCTGAGGCACCGCTAGGGGAGCTCAAATCTCCAGTCTTCTGTTGTTATCGGGTGACATCAAGATGATTCCTACTCACAGTGATGCTAGAGGACAGACTAAAACTGCCCGACAGGGTTTCCTAGGGTGTAATTTTCACTTGAGCAAAGTCCAAACCACACCCACTGCCTTGGACTCCATTCTGACTCATAGCGCCCCTAGAGGACAGAGTGGAACTGCCCCAGAGGGTTTCCAAGGCTGCCAGTCTTTACAGAAGCAAAGTCCAAACCAAACCCACTGATGTGGAGTCAATTCTGACTTACAGCGCCTCTAGAGGACAGAGTGAAACTGCTCACAGGGTTTCCAGGGCTGTCAATCTTCACAGAAACAAAGCCCAAAACACACCCAGGGCCATGGAGTCTATTCCATTCCAACTCACTGTGGCCCTAGAGGACAGAGTGGGACTGCCCACAGGGTCTCTAAGGCTGTCAATCTTCATGGAAGCAAAGCCCAAACCACACCCACTGCCATGGAATCCATTCTGACTCACAGAGACCCCAGAGAACAGAGTGGAACTTCCCACAGGGTCTTCATGGCCGTGATCTTTAAGGAGAAGATTGCCAGGTCTTTTCTCAAGAGGTGTATCTTAGTTCCAGTGAGATGGAGGCACAGGCAGAGAAATGACACAGACCCTCTTCAACAAAGAAAAGAAAAAGCAATTGACAGAGATGCAGAAGATAATCCTGGAACTCTGAGCTTTGAAAGGAACTATACAGAAGTGGATTAGACACCAACTCGTGGAAAAACCTGAATGAAAACAGTGAGTACAGAGATGGTCAGAGATGCAGACTGTGAGCTACTCTGATGGAACCAACAGCCTGAATATTTCCAAGTGGTGTTGGGACCTGAGAATTGATCAGTCCCGGTCACCAAGGGCTGCAGGGACAACTGCTCTAATGGCCTATGACTAGGAAGGGAAACAACAAGGAGGGAGACAACCTGAGCTATGAGCTTTCTGCTGTCCAGAGGGTGCAGCCATTTTGATTGTTTACATGTGGCAACCATTTTGGATATTTAAAGTGACCGAGGGCCCAGCCATTTTGAATGTTTATAAGTGGTGGCCATTTTGGATATTTAAAGTGACTGAGGGCGCAGCCATTTTGAATGTTTCCAAGTGACAACCTTTTTGGATTTCAAAGTGATAGCATTCTCATTCGGATACCACAGACCTAAGAACAGGCTCTGTTTGCCAGGGTCAGCAAGGACATACGAGAGGCTGACAAAGGAAAGGAGATAGGTGGTGAGTGTATAAGTGCTGTCAACTAGTGAATAGAGGAGCACAGCACAGTACCCTGCCCATATACAAAACATCAAAGAAAACAAAAATTGTGGGCAAGTCTTTCCAACATATAATCACCAATTAAATATAAACACAAAAATTTCACAATGCCTCAGAGACAACAGAGCATCACAGTCCACACAAAGAAGCA
>NW_006921715.1:3408037-3424296 GCF_000298275.1 Orycteropus afer afer | reverse complement strand
GAAATCGACACAATGAAAAAGCACATGACAAAAATGACAGCAACAAATTCATATTTGCTGATAATTACATATCTGGCAAGGGACATATGTCTAAGATTGATGGAAAAAAGTTGGAATTGGAGATACCATTTGACCCAGCAATTCTATTACTAGGTATATATCCTAGAGAGGTGAGAGCCAGGATAGGAACAAATACATGCACACTCATGTTCATCACAGCACTATTGACAATAGCAAAAGGATGGAAACAACCTAGGTGCCCATCAGGGCAAGAGTGGATGACCAGACTATGGTACATACACATCCTGGAATGCTATGCAGCACTAAAGAATAATGTAGAGTCTGCAAAACACTGCATACTATGGATGAACTTGGAGGACATTAGGCTGAGTGAAATAAGTCAATCACAGAAGGGCAAATATAGTTCATTGTTGTGGAGGATCAAGGAAAGGTTTATATATGGAGGGAAACTTTCTTTGTTGGTTGCCAGAGGTGGGAGGGGAGGGAGGGAACACTGAAAAAAAAAATGTATCGACCCATGTCACTTTAGTTTTGTGTATTTCACTGTACATAAATTATATTTCAATAAAATACATTTAAAAAATGCTCCAGCAAAGAAAAAGTAGAGGTGGTGGGTTTGGGAGGAAGAGGAATCAGGAGGGACTGAGAAAATCCAATGGACAAAATGTTGACAATTGTGAAAGCTGGGTGACAGGCACACAGAAGTTCGTTAGAATACTTGCTCTACTTTGGGGTTTGTTATTTAAAAAAAAAAAAAAAAAAAGAGGTGTATCTTAGGCGTGGCAAGTGAGGCACCTGTCGTGGCCTCGACTTGAAGAGAGCACCACTGAGCAGAGCCTGTTACCCAGTGCAGTTTCCATCACCAGCTGGGATTATTCAACACATTAAAATGAATGCCTTTGCATTCACAGCCTCACAGGGCGAGGCTGGCCAAGCTCTTGCTCTGCTGAGTGTAGACAGAGAAGACGCCAAAACCCAGCACTGTGAGGCCATCAGAGACCAGTGTCGTCAGTGACAGGCAGGTGCAGGTGTCATTTTCACCCAGTGTCACCATGCGTCCAGCACAGGCTGAGGAGCTGGCCTTGTGGTTGGAGCTGGGATGATGGTAAAGTTGTCGGCAAGGCGGTGGCAGATGTCTGGACACGGGAGCCCTTCAGGGCTTGCTGTGGTGCTGACGCCCATACACTCGCTTCAGCTTCTCTCCCTGGGAGCAGCTGCTGGCCGCGGATCGCCGCTCTTTCAGGTAGCAGCCAGATGCCTCAATGTCGTACCAGCAGACCTCCTTTACCGAAGACTGGGGAAGAATACAGCAGGCCCACGGGTAGTCTTACCTCACTTCCGGATGGACCTCAGGGAATGATGAGGTGTGCAAGGTTCCGATTCCAGTCCGCAGTCGACAGGGGCTGCTTCCAGTCTGTCCTGTGTGCTGGCATCGATGGTGATTGTCAACATGGAGCCCCTCCCCCATTCGTGAGATGCACACACAGTTCCAGAGACGGGCAGCCACTGCTTCACCCAAAGCCACATAGGTATCGGGAAGCGCACTGGAGCCCCACCCTGCCCCTCAAGGGGCCAGGCTGCCCAACCTCAATCAAAACCAAGACCCAAACCCACTGCCATCAGGTTGACTCTGACTCCTGGAGAGCCCATGTGTGACAGGGTAGAACTGCCCCATAAGCAGATCACCAAGCCTTTCTTCCACGGTGCCTCTGGGGGATTCAAACCACCGACCTTTAGGTTAGCAGCTGAATGCAAATCACTTGGCCCACATGGGGCACTTTCCGCCTGTCCCGAGCAGGGGAGGGAAAAGAAAGGGAACAAATGTGATTTGAGCTCCTGTCAGATGCTGCCCCAGGCGAGCTCCCTGCACCCTCCAATGCCACAGTTTCAGAAGGGGTCACTCTGTAGCCTTTTGTGAAATGGAGGTCTTTCCTTCTCTTCTCTGTGCACTCTGGGCCTTGCCACCAGCCTTTGTGCCCCAGCATGGGAGCTGCCTGTTGGGTCAGTAGGCCGTGGGTGACTCCCGAGCTGGGCTCTGTGGCTGCAAATTCCAAACAGCATTTAACAGAAATTACCAAGGTTTGTCTTGGTGGTGTTTTTTTTTCCCTCCATCAGAGATTAGGGAGAGCAATCCCCCCTGCCTCTCATCAATTACTCTCTCTGTATCTTTTGCATTTTGCCTGCAGAACCATTTTGCAGGTACAATGGAGCGATCTTTGGAGATAATCTAGCGATGATTACAAATCCAGCCTCGCACACTACAGGCATTAAGAGATGAAAATTGCCTCAGTCCACTGTTGTACACCCAATCTGTACCTTCAGACTCCTGTCCCGAGCTGGAGATGCAAGCAGAGCAGATATTTGGAATCATTCTGACAGTTCATAAAATTAAGCGGGGATTAGGGAGTCACTTTTTTAAATAATGCCAGAGGGTGCCCAGGATGGCAATCCCATCATTCCGCAACAGGTCCAGTCAAAGTTGTGCTGAGTATTAAGGAGGAGAGAGAGAATGTCAGCTTATTAAATCAGCCATAGATGGGTTGCTGCAAAGCCCGTTTCTAAACTTTAAATTAGCTGCCTGCCTCGTGGACACACTCCCCCAGCTCCCAACCACAGCCCACCCTTCTCTTGCATCATTTTGTTCAGACAATACATGATTTTGCTTCAGTGTTTTTGCACATGGCTGTGTCTAGTCATAGGGGGTGATTGTATAAATATGCATGCAGTACAAATAGTTTAATTTTAATTGGGATGGAGTAGCTCATGCTGAAGCCACTTGCATAATTTTGAATATTGAATATGACATCAAGCATGTGACTGGGTCTGTGAGATTCCACCAGAGAGCACTGGTATTAATGGCAGTGTGGGACAGGAGTCAGCATGCCGGGCCACGTTCTTGCCCTTCTCCTAAGTGCTAGCTAAGCTAGGCCTAGTGTTTTCCTGCTCAGGATCTTAGTTTCTCCTAATGCTAGAGGCCACTGCTGTCTGTCCGTCTGTTCTACCGTGGAGGCTGTCTGTTGCTGTGATGCTAGAAGCTAGGCCACCGGTCTTTCAAATACCAGCAGGGCCACCCATGGTTTTCAGAGGAGCTTCCAGACTAAGATAGACCGGGAGGAAAGGCCTGGGGATCTACTTCCAAATCCAGCCAATGAAATCCCATGGTCACAACAGAACAGTGTCCTGCAGAGTGCTGGGGGGGAGGCCCCTGGACCGGAAGACCCTCAGAATACATAGCTGTCACCAACTGTGGTAGTTAAGGTTGTGTGTCAATGTGGCTGGGCCTGGTTGAGTGGCCGGGCAGCTCGAGGTGGTATTCCCCATGATGAGACTGGTAATCAACTCCATGGTGGAATCTACCGTGAGCAGCTGAGTAGCTGCCTTGGAGATGTGGTCTGCTCCCACTATATAAAAGAAGCATTAGGAATGGTATGTAGCTTTTTGGCATGCATGAACCCTGAATGTCGCTGAGTCTTCATTCAGCAGCCTGCCATGCTCTGCCAATTTGGGGACTTTCAAAGGACTTGAATTAATAGCCTGCTGTGTGGTTTGGTAACATCAGGACTGTGCCTTTTTACTTGTTGACCTTGGGTTTGTCAGCCTCAGCAGCCAGCTGCTGTCTGAGTGAAGAAAGGCTTCCAGCTTCAGTGGGCCAGGAGCAAGAGGCAGAGCCGAAGCCCAAGGTCAAGGGGCTTTCACCCAGCCCCTTGAGCCTGGAACCTAGGACTCTGACTTCTAACCTCTAAAATTGTAAGAGAGTAAACTTCTGTTTGCTCAAGCCATCCCGTTTGTGGTGTATTCCCGTCACAGCATCACTGGGAAACCCAAACACCAACCATCATGAAGATGGCACAGGACCAGGCGCAACTCATTCTGTTGCACGGGGATCACTTGAGTCAGAGTGACTCCAGGGCAGCAAACAGCAACAGCGATGCTGTAGGAGGCTGCGGACCAAGTCACCTCGCATGCGCTGTTCTGGAACATGAGTAATTGATTCTCTCTCAAAAGGGCAAAGAGTAGCCCTTGATTCTCAGCATGACTGTCAGAAAGGTCTAGGCCAGGCTACAGCATCAAACACTGTCAGATCTCGACAATGTAACACGACAACAGTTTATTTCTTCATCATGCTACAAGACCTATACACCAATTGTGGGATGGTATCCAGGCACTCAGGCTCACAGAGACCCCAACAACGTTAGCTCTTTTATTGGTATGTTGTGTCTTGTCTTCTCTGTGGTGGGTGAAGAGATTATTGTGGATTGCATGTGGACTTCTCTGTCTTTCTTCCTAGAAAAGTCAAGTTCACTTTGCCCACATCCCAAGTCCAGAAGGAGTCACATGGCCATGACTGCACACAAAGAGGCTGGGAATGAGGTGCAGAAAGTGCAGTGTTTATTGCCTGCCACATGTCTGCCACTTTGAGATCCTAAATGTTTCTCTCTCTTGAAGAAAGGAGATGTAATCAACAAACAAAAACCTTAAATAAGGGCACAAGAGGTCTGTAGAAACCCAACGAGAAGCTTGACATTTAGAAACAGGGGCACAGGGGGTGCATTTTGATGTTTGAAGCTGTGACTGAACTTCCTACCCAGCCTCTAATGAGGTCATTGAATTATTGTTGCAGCAATACTATTCACCAATATGTAAAGGAGCATATATGACCACCTACTCCCTTCAGTGTAAACACCTGTTGTTATTGTTGTTAGGTGCCGTCAAGTTGGTTCCAATTCACAGCAACCCCACATACAACGAAATGAAACACTACCTGGTCCTGCACTATGCACACAGTCAATGCTATGTTTGGGCTCATTGTGGCAGCCATTGTGTCTATCCGTCTTGTTGAAGGTCTTCCTTTTTTTCACTGACCAACTACTTTACCCAGCATCAGTCCTCTCTCCAGGAACTGATCCCTCTTCATAAGATGTCCAAAGTGCATGAGATGAAGTCTCACCATCCTCAGCTCTATGAGGCATTCCAGCTGTACTTCTTCCAAGACAGATTTGTTTGTCCTTCTGGCAGTCCATGGTATATTCAATACTCTTTGCCAACACCACAATTCAAAGGCATCAGTTCTTCTTTGGCCCTCCTTATTCGTTGGCCAGCTTTTGCATCCATATGAAGCTACTGAAATTGCATGACCTGTGTCAAGTATACCCTCATCCTGTAAGTGTTATCTTTGCTTTTTAAAATTTGAAGAGGTCTTTTGCAGCAGATCTGCCCAATGCAATATGTCATTTGATTTTCTGACTGTTGCTCCATAGATGTTGGTTACAGATCCATGTAAAATAAACTCATTGGCAGCTTCAATCTTTTCCCCACTTACCATGATATTTCTTATTGGACTAGTTGTAAGGATTTTTATTTTCTTTATGTTGAAGTGTAATCCATACTGAAGGTTGTCTTCAATCTTAATCAGTGAGTACTTCAAGTATTCTTCACTTTCAGCAAGCAATGTTGTGTCACCTGCATATTGCTGTATTTGTTCTTCTTTATATATCTAGCTTCTTGGATTATTTGTTTGTACACAGATTGAATAATTATGGTGAAAGGACACAACTCTGACACACACGTTTCCTGACTTTAAGCCATGCAATACCCCCTAGGTCTGTTTGAAAAACTGTCTCTTGGCCTTTGGACAGGTTCGACACAAGCAGAGTTAGGTGTTCTGGAATTTCCATCCTTCACAATGTTATCCATAATTTGTTACAATCTACACAGACAATTAGGCCTTCACGTAGTCAAGAAAACACAGTAAACAGCTTTCTGGCCTCAGCCATGATACCCCAGGTTCCACATCCTCTTCTGAATTTGGCTTCAATTTCTGACAATTCCCTGTCAATATACTATTGTAACCATCTTTGAATTATCTTCAGAAAAATTTTACTTGTGTGTGATATTAACATTGTTTGATAATTTCCACATTCTGGTGCATTCTCTTTGTTTGGAATGGGCACAAATATGGATCTCTTCCAGTCAGTTGGCCAGGTAGCTGTCTTCTAATTTGTTTGTGGAAAAAAAAAATGAGTATTTCAAATATTTAATCTGTTTGTAGAAAATTACTTGTGGAAAATATACACTAAGAAATGTGAGATGGGGACTTCCAGTAAGATGGAGGAACAGGCAGAAAAGCTACACAGACCCTCTTCAACAAATACAAGAGAAAACATTTGAGAGAGATACAGAAGATAATCCTGGGACACTGAGCTTTGAAAAGAAGTATACAAAAGTGGATTAGGCACCAACTAGTAGAAAAATATGAGTGAAAACAGGACCTAAGAATAGGCTCCATTTGCCAAGGATGGCAGGGACATATGGGAGGCTGACAATGGGAAAGGAGACAGGTGGTGAGTGTACAAGTGCTGCCAACCTGTGAATAGAGGAGCACAGCACAGTACCCTGCTTACATAGATAACATACTAACAAAACAAAGGAAAAACAAATTCATGGGCAAATCACTCCAACATGTAATCACCAATTAAATGTTGTTGTTGTTGTTGTGTTGTATGCCATTGAGTCAGACCTGACTTATAGCGACCCCTCCTTGGGTTTCTGAGGCAGTATCATTACTGAATTAGATTGCTCAACCTTCCTTCTGAGGAGTGGCTGATGGGTTTGAACTACCAGCCTTCTGGTGAGCAATCAAGCACCTTAGGCATTACGCTACCAGAGCTCCTCACCAATTAAATATAAACACAAAAATGTCACAAAGCCTCAGAGACAACAGAGGATCATAGTCCAAACAAAGAAGCAAGATAAAGCAGGAGAAACAATGGACCAGGATACAGACCCAAAACACATCCCAGAGGAAGACACAGCATTGGAACTCTCTGATAAGGAATTCAAATGAATTATGTTTAGGTACCTTCAATTAATTGAGAGACAGATCAAGGAAAACACTGACAAAATGGAGGACAACACAGAGAAGACCTTAGAACAATTTTGAAAGACAATACAAGGACAAAATGACAAAATAAATGAAGAATTAGAAATGATACAAAATCTCCAGACAGAAATCCAGAAGATTGATACTAAATTTTCAGAAATAGATAACACATTGAATGGACAAAGGAGTGCAACTGAATCAATGGAAGACAGAATTAGTGATATTGAAGACAAATAATCAATACTTCCTTGGAAAGGGAACAATCATAAAAAAGATCAAAACAAAATGAAGAAAGCCTAAGGTTCATGTGGGTTACTATCAAAAGGAATAACTTATGTGTCATTGGAATTCCAGACAGGAAGAGACAAATAATACCACAGGAAAAAAATTGTCAAAGATTTGTTGGAAGGGAATTTTCCTTGATATGGTGAAAGATGTGAATATATCCATTCAAGAAGTCTAATAAACCCAAAACAGGATAGACCCCAAAAGAAAATCACCAAGACATATCATCATCATGTTCAGCAAAAGCAAAGACAAATAAAGAATTCTGAAAGCAGCATGGGAAAAACAAAAAGTTACTGGCAAGGGACAACCAATAAGACTAAGCTCAGATTTCTCAGCAGCAACCATGCAGGTGAGAAGACAATGACGTGGTATATATAAAGCCCTGAAAGAGAAAAAATACCAACCAAGAATTAGGTACCCAGCAAAATTCTCTCTCAGATATGATGGTGAAATTAGGACATTTCCAGATAAGCACAAATTAAGGGAATTTGTTAAAACCAAGCCAACTTTATAAGAGATGTTAAAGGGAGTCCTTTGAACAGAGAACCAACAACAGCAAAAATAACTGACCAATAACACGCATGATGACATAACCCAGAATCCAACCCAGTTATAGAAGTGTCCAAAGTAAATAAATCTGCAAGATTGTAAACAAGGAGTCAGAGACATCAACAGACAAATGAGGACAACTATAAGCCAAAAAGAGGGAAAAACTGTGTAGTTACAGAACTTCTAAATGACAGGGAAGTCAAGACAACTACTAGATAGAAAGGACTGTTCTAAACTTAGGAAGAAAACTATAAATCACAGGGTATCCTCAAAGAAAAATGTTAAACCTTCACATCAAAATGACAAAGAGGACCAGCACAAATATTCAGCAAATACTAAAACAATAGCAACGAAGGAAGTGATAACATGATTTATAAACAAAATGAACTCAGCACAGAAAATTATATGGAACAAAGAAATCAATACTATGAAAAAGCACATAACAAAATGACAGCAACAAACTCATACTTGTCGATAATTACATATTTGGCAAGGGATTTATCTCTAAGATTTATAGAAAACTCCAATGCCTCAACAGCAAAGGGATTAACTATTCAATTGAAAAATAGGCAGAAGACATGAATAGACACCTCACCAAGGAGGATATTCAGGTGGCTAGCTAATACATGGGGAGCTCTGGTAGCATAGGGCCTAAGGCACTTGACTGCTAACCAGAAGGCCAACGGTTCAAACCTACCAGCCACTTCTCAGAAGGAAGGTTGGGCAATCTACTTCCATAGTGATACTGCCTCAGAAACCCAAGGAGGGGTCGCTATGGGTAGGGTCCGACTCGACAGAACATAACAACAACAACAACAGCTAATACATGAAGAGATGCTCACGATCATTGGCCATCAGAGAGATGCAAATCAAAACAACAATGAAATACCATCCCACCACAGCACTGATGGCAAGGTTCAATGAGACAGAAAATAACAAATGCTGTCAGGGATGTGGAGAGATTGGGACTCTCATATGCTGCAGGTGGGACTGTGAAGTGATACAAGGACTGTGGAAAGCAGTATGGTGATTCCTTGGAAAGCTGATATTGGAGATACCATTTGACCCAGCAATCCCATTACTAGATATATATCCTAGAGAAGTGAGAACCAGGACAGGAAGAGATATATGCACACCCATCTTCAGTGCAGCACTATTTACAATAGAAAAAAGATAGAAACAACCTATGTGCCCATCAACAGAAAGGTGGGTAACAGAACTATGGTACATATACACAATGGAACACTATGCAACACTAAAGAATAATGTAGAGTCAGCAAAACACTGCATAACATTGATGAACTTGGAAGACATGATGCTGGGTGAAATAAGTCAATCACAGAAACTTTTTCTTTGTTAGCTGCGGGGAGGAGGAGAGGGGAGGGAACACTGCAAAAAAAAAAAAAAAAAAAAAAAAATGCATTGACCTATGTCACTTTAGTTTTGTGTATTTTATTGAACATAAATTATATTTCAATAAAATGCATTTTTAAAAATTACAGCGAACAAAAAAAAAAAGAAATGCAAGAAGGGGGGTATTGGTTTTACTACATGTTGTGGTAGTTGTTGTTAGGTGCCGTCGAGTTAGCTCCGACCCATAGCAACCCTAAGTACAACAGAAGCCAACACCGCCTGGTCCTGTGCCAGCCTCAGTCTTTGTTAACTTGAATCCATCACCACAGCCACCGTGTCAATCCGTCTTGTTGAGGGTCTTCCCCTTTTTTGCTGACCCTCTACTTTACCCAGCATGATGTCCTTCTCTAGGGACTGGTCTAACTGCATGTTGTTAGGTGCCATCAAGTAGGCTCCGACTCCTAGAGGCCCTACCTACAACAGAATGAACCAGTGCCGGGTCGTGTGCCATCCACATGACTAACTTCTAACTGCACAGAAGGACCAAAAGTAAGTTCACAGAGACTGAAAGCTGGTATCCAAAGTCTGGGAAGGGGGCCTTTAGAATCCACTTACCTCCACAGACTGGATTCTACTTCCCTGAACTTGTAGTCTCCATCAGCACTGGCTTGCAGTGCCTGCAGGAATCTCAAGAGTTATTATGTTGATATTCAAAAACAATGATTGAGAATCATAGAAAACTCCAGTTTATGTAGGAGAATAGGGCACCAGAGTTTGAGTGTGGTAATCTTTGCAAGTCAACCTGAATTTGCAGATTTTAATATGTTCCCAAACACGTGCACACACACACACACACACGATCTGAAAGAGTTCAGAGCATCCTCTTTCAAGATACTCTAATACCTCCAAGAGCTGTGGATGACAATGTACCAGGGGTTATTCCCGGAAAAGAAACCCTGGTCTACTCAAGGAACATCCCACGTCAGGATGGAGATTCGTCATCACAGCTGTCCAGTGGGATTTCAGAATTGCTAAGGAGGACCCTGTGAGTTGTAGTTGGCTCAGCGACACACAACTGTGAGCTCTATACACCTTGGATTGTGCCTTCTCAAACAGGCTTGTTTCTGTCTTCTATCCTTAGAAGCCAGGATGACCACATTTCATCTCTCATATTTTTGGCATGTTGTCAGAAGGAACCAATCTCTGCTGGGTAAAGTAAAGGGTCAGTGAAAAAAAGGAAAGGCCCTCAGTGAGATGGGTTGGCACAGTGGCTGTAATGATGGGCTCAAGCATGGCAGTGACTCTGAGGATGGTGCAGGGTGAGCAGTGTTTTGTCAGTTGTCCGCAGGGATTCTGTGAGTTGGAACAATTCAACAAGACCTAACAACAGCAACATTCCTTCTCTCCTGCCCTTCCCTACAATACCTGTTTGGGTGTGGAAGGGGCTAGGGGACACAACTGCCTTTTGTTCAAATAAGGAGTTTCTATCTCCAGACTTGATGTATTGAGTGAAAGAGATCCTGGATTTTAAATCCAATACAGAGATTACATGGAACTAGATTTTCATCATTTGGGAAGATTAAATTACGTCCCTCAAAAAGACATGTTGAAGCCCTAACCCTTGTGCCTGTGAATGTGACCCTGTCTGGGAATGGAGTTTGGTGTTATAAGAATGAGGTCATCCCGGGGTAGAGTGGCTCCTGATCCTCACCTTTTCTGAGGGCTACAGAGCAGACACAGAGCCACACACAGAAGGAGACAGCCCTTTGATGATGGAGGAAGATGAGCTACACAAACAAGGAACGCCAAGATCTCTGGCAGCCCCTGGAAGGTAAGGGAACAGTTTCTTGGCTCTCTCTCTCAGAAGGCAGAGCCGATACCCTGGTTTTTGGATTTCTAAACTCACACAGGCCTGCTCTTGAAAGCTACCCTCATGTGGCATTTGTGTTATGAAGCACCAGGAAGCTAACACTGCAGTGATTGCATCTTGCAAGAATAGAGAAGCAACGTGAGCCTTAGGTCCCATGCTGCGGATGACAGATGATTTTACTGTAAAATAGTTTTCTGTCAGTGCTTGTGGAAATCTAATAGTTGTGCCCCAGTGACATCAGCCTTAGCTACATGACCTTCTTGGGCCCATAGGATATGGATGGAAGTGAGATGTGCTTCTGGACAGAAGTTTGTAGAATCCTTACACGGTCTTACAATCTTTCTGTTCCCTCTCATACAAGACCAGCTGGTGCCAGACGAAGAGCATGTACTGCACAGCCACAGAATTTCTGATTGCTGTGGTGACCACAGCATGGAAGGAGCTTTGGCCATCTGGGTGTGGTTTGTCACTCTAGCATAGCTTAAGCTAGTTGATATCAGTAATCAGTTCCTATGGAGAGTACCAAACATGTCCTGGAGCCCAGCTCTTGCATGTTATCAATGCTGCCAGCACCCAGGGCCAGTCCACCACCATGTATCTCCTTGAGCTATGCAAAAGTGTCCCTTTGATTTCTTCTCTTCTTGGTCTTGCCCCTCTTTCCTCTATTATCCACACTGCAGGTAGAGTCATCTCTGCAAGATATAAGATGGATTTCTTCTTCTCTTTTCTCCTTAAAACCCTTCCATGGTCCCTGCTGCTTTCAGAATAGAACCCAAACATGTCTTCTGTTGTCTGGTTCCTGTCTCCTGGGACCCCTGTGTCATCTCTGTCCCAGACACTTGACTGTAGACTTCATGCATGTGCTTTGGGTCAGCTCCCCTTCAAGGCCTTGCACATACTGTTCTCTCTGCCCTCCCCACTTCTCCACCTGGCTAGCCCATGTAATCTCTCAAGGGCAGCTCTGTTTCCTCTGTGAGTCCTTCTGTGGCCATCCCTCCCTCACAGGTGGTGCTAGCTTCCTCTTTCTGTGTCCTGTCAAACAAAGCTGCTGCCTCAGTCCTAACCCCTGTGTATTCCTTCCTGCTTCCTTAGGGCCTATCACCAAGCTTAGAGCATACACGTTAATGAATAAGGTGGATGGATGGATGAGTGAGGTATAGGAATGGATCAAGCATTCACCTTTATTTCTAACGTGTATAGAGAGCCTAACTTATAGTTGATGCTAATGCCAGAGGGATAACAGGAAGAGTCACAGCCAGGATCAAAACCTCAGCTCAAGACTGCGTTCTCTGTCTTTGGATTCACTCTCCCCCAGTAGACTCATCTGTGGATGTAGGGTGTACCCTTAAAGGAGCCACTCCCTTCCATATTCCTTCTTTCTCCCCTCCTCCCCCACCACAGCCCATTGCTCTTGCCCGGTGCAGGTTCTTCTAAGAGGAATATAAGAGAAATGTCTCAGAGGGACAAAAAGGATAAAGAGGTTGGAAAGTAGACCCTCTGGGAACTCAGGACACTGGGACTACACAGTCTCAAGGACTTGGGTGGCTAAATTAATGTGTCTTCAATTATAAATAAGATCTTAAGGATGCTGATCCCAAAGCAGCTGTCCTCCGTCCCCAGCAAGGCCATGCACAGGAGAGAGGGTTTACTAAACCGCACACAAGAGCTATAGCTTCTCAAACATTGTTCATAAAAAGCACACTGTGCACCTGAGAGAGCTGGGCCCATAGTGTCGTCTCTGTTCAGGCACAAGGGGTTCCTGCATCCAAGGCCTAACAGAGGCAAACACTTGCACATTTCGTCATTGCCATTCATAATTAATCAAAGATGTATGGGGAATCTGGACTTTTAGTTGGCTCCTGCCATGTCTGCCCTGTGTGGGAGTGCAGCGCTTCTCTGGGTCTTTCTTTCTCAACTACAGCATGGGGGTTTCCATACCCATGAGCTACCTCATTTATTGAGCAATTAGTGTGTGTCAGTCACTTCTCAGTGAACCCTCAAGACGATCCTGTAAGGGAGACATTATTATGATCTCCATTTTATAGCTGAGGGCATTGAGGGTGGTCTAGTAACTTGTGCAAAGCCATATTGGTAGAAAGTGCTAGAGCCAAGACTGAACACCAAGGCACTCCTACTTCACAGCCATGGCCATAACCTCTAGCAAAGGATGGCTTTTCTAGGTCTTCCTTGGTTTACCCTTCCTGACAAACTCACACATACCTCTAAACCCCCTTGGCCAGCACTGTTTCTATTTTCATTCATCCTCATGTCTTCTGTAGTTTACTATACAATGTACTTTTGACGTGTTGTTGTTTATTATCTCTCCTTCCATAGGAGTCAAGTTCCACAAGGATGTGGACTCTTACGCATTTGCTCCCTAGTGTATGCTGAGCATCTACAAAGCACATAAGACACCTGAGGTGCCCCTTGGATGTGTTTTGATGAACGAATGAATAGTGGTGACATATGAGTATGCCCAAAGCTGAGGGTCTCATTAAGTGCTTGGAATCTCACTCAAAACCAACGCCCCCCCCCCAAAAAAAAAAAAACAAAAAAAAAAACCTCACTGCCATTGAGTCAATTCAGACTCATAGTGACCTCCACTGGGTTCCTAAGGCTGTAAATCTTTACGGACGAAGTAGACAGCTTCCTCTTTCTTCCATGGAGTGGCTGGTGGGTTGGAACCACTGATCTTTTGCTTAGTAGCCAAATGCCTTAACCATTATACCACTGGAGCTCCTTGGAATCACACTGAGTCTCAGAATGCCACCCCCATCACCATTTACAAATGGGGGGATGACTCCCAGCACGGGTCAGTGTTCAACCTTCAGAAGGTCACTCCAAGGGACCATGCATGTCATCAGGTGTTGAGGTCACACAGCAAACAGAGCCCACATCTCTTCTTCCTTGAGACTGTTCCAGTGTTCATTATGGGGAAGGGGAGTTAGTAAGACCATTAAACTCTAGATTTGACTTTCACTGGAGATTCCAGGTGTGTCTAACCCCACCAATTCCATTATAAAATATTAAGAAAGGGAAACATCTCTCACATTTAGAAAAACAGACCTTCTACCCTCCCCTTGGCACATGGTAACCCAATGCCACAAGCTACAAGGTCCTCATATACCTTGCTTCTGTTTGGGAACAGAGGACAGAATGTCCCACAGCATTTGATGGCACTAGAGGGGGAGGCAAGCGTCAATTTCAATATGCATAGATGACACTTAGTCAGCTATCTTCTAAATGGTTTGTGGACTTTCCTTGAGAACAGGCCTAGGAAACACCTGGCCTTGACTTCCCCCTGCACCCGGAGAAGTGCTCCTGGAGAAGAGGGTGAATCCCAGGCCCAGGGGAGGAGCGAGCAGTGCTGTGCTGTGATTGTCCCAGGATGGTGGCCGTGGTCACTAACTGCACTGATTCCAAGCAAGTTCCTGGAGTGATTGGCAGGTTGATTGAAACACCAGGTCTAAGGCAAAGTTCAGGAGTGCTGCTGGTACGATGGTTAAGCAGTAGGCTGCTAACTGAAAGGCCATGGTTTGAAACCACCAGCAGCTCTGTGGGAGAACAGACTGGACAATGTGCTCCTATCAACCTCATGGGGCAGGTGTACATTGTCTTGTCAGGTCACTATGAATCACAATCAACAGCACACAACAACAACAAAAGGCAATGTTTGGAAAAGAGCTGATCTAGAGGGACATAGATCTGCTTTCTATATTAAAGGAGCTCTGGTGGTGGTCTGGTTAAGGCATTTGGCTGCTAACCAAAATGTCAGCTGTTCAAATCCACTAACCGCCCTGTGGGCAAAAGATGAGGCAATCTACTTCCATAAAGATTTGCAGACTGGGAAACTCTGATGGGGTTGCTAGGAGTTGGGATTGACTTGAAGGCAGTGAGTTTTATATTAAAGTAGTGGTCACAGACCCCCATATCTGCAGCAGCAGGTAACATCAACAATAGCTCCCTGCTGGGTGGGGCCTGGGGGCGGATTAGGACATGTGTCCTGTGTACACAGGGAAGCTGTGTCCTGTCCTTGCATGGGAAGTGGGCAGAACTTGAGTTTTTGTTTTGTCAAAAATATTATTATTATTATTATTATTATTATTATTATATGATAAAGCTGCAATATTTAAAAATGGGCAGCTTAAGAGAGGTGAGGCCCAGGGAGGACAGGTGATACAGAATTTTACAACCATTATTCTCCTTCATTTTCTTATCTAATCTGGAGAAATATACCCCTGTGCCCGTGTTAGAGGTGGAGAAACAGGAGTCCAGGCTGGAAGAATTATTTGTGAAGATGGCATGGCCACAGAAGTCACTAGGACAGGTTAAGGTACATATCTTCCTATCCACAAAGCTGGACTCTTTCCAACTCACAACTGAGCATGTTCTAACAGTCAGAGTCATCCCATGATGAGTTGACCTAGCTTGTTAAATAATGAGCTCCCTGTTACTTTAAGCAATCAAGGAGAGTCTGGATAACCTCTTATCAAGAGTGTCACAGAACACAGTCTTGCTTTCCTGGTGAAGTAAAGCCGGATTATCTTTAAGATCCTTTTGGCCCTGATAATCTAATGGTTTTGAAACTGTGTACCTTTGGGTATAATACTCCTTGCTCCATCAATTCACTTTCTGTGGAATTTAATATGAAAACTCTACCTTCAGCCTAGAACTTTACCATCCAGGGCACCATGGACGTTCTGGTGCAGAGGTTGTGTGAACTCCTGATGATTGGTTTTATTTTTGTTTTTAGACATAGACTTTGCTGCTATTGTAAATCCTTTGATGCATAAGAATGCTAAGGCATAGGAAGTTCACCTTACAGCGCTGCTGCCTTGTAAATTCATGTCAGTGGCAGCAATTAAAACGGCAAGTGGGTGACAGCCCCTTGAAGGAAACCAACAATACATGTATACTGTATTTTATATTGAAACCACTATAATTATTATTTCTAGAAAATAATGTGTCTGAATAGGGTTGACTAGAAAATGAATCATAAAACAAGATAATAATATTAAATAGACCACATTAAATTAATTCTAGAACAAGATTAGAACTAGATAACTAGCTTGCTACACAGATGATGGAAAGAGCCAGGATAGAAAACAAATATACAGGAGCTCCCGACGCACACTCCATTTCGACTTTTTATTTTTTACACTTGTTAGTCCATTCAATCAATGCAACCAGTCTGGGAGTTCTTTCTGCTCAATTACAGCGCCCACCTTTATGCCCAGGTTTGTGCCACCAGGACCTCAGTTCTGGACACAATGATGTGAGAACCAGGACCTCAGTTCT
>NW_006921715.1:3388017-3407219 GCF_000298275.1 Orycteropus afer afer | reverse complement strand
AACAACAACAGTATCTTATTAAATTGCTAGTGATTACACACGGAGAAGGAGATGGAGCAGATGTATAAAATAATAACCAGGTTTACGGAGATGCCATGATCTCTATGATGAGAATCAGGAAAATCAACATTTATCTTTGGTCCACACCATCCACCATGGACGGAATCCGGTATCTGAGGTATTGACACCTGGCCACGCCTCTCCTAAAATTTCCAAGTGACAATTTGAGCTGAATCTGAGATGCAGTAACTTTCAGTTATTAGGTACTCATTAAGAATTTGTTACATGTATGAAATAGAAGCAAAACATCACCCTTTTGCTCTGGAAGTGTATGACAGTCTGTTCGTGTGGGGATTCGTGTTAGCGAGCAGCTGTGTTTCATCTGACGAATAGTTGCAGTCTATCTTTCTCCAGCCATGGGGCCACACAGCAGTGAATTTCAGAACAGCTGTGGGTCTTGGGAGAGGGAATCTTTCTGTAACCAGGATGGAATTTAGGCCAGTCTCAGAGCAAAGTCCAGATCCACCATGAATTGTGGACACTTCATGTCTCTCCTGGCATTGCTTTCCTCCCCTAGAAGGTGGACACAGTAACCTGGTCAATGGGTATCTTGTGAGGACCCCTTGAGATCTGACCTCTACTTAGTTACCGTGAAACATGGAGCCCTACTTCTTTCCGTAAGGAACACAAGTGCCTTACAAACGAGGTGCCACTGCTGCTGTCAGTGACCACCTTGTGCCCACCCATCGAGACCTCAGATCCCACACAACACAATGCCTCCTGTCCTGCACCACAGCGATGTGGCCAATGGCAGGTGGGAACTTTGTGACCCATGCATGGGGTCATTATCAGCTGATCCTTCAGAAGCCCATCACCAGGTCCTTCTCCCTGCTCCATCTCAGTCTGGAAGCTCCGTTGGAACCTGTGCAGCATCCTAGCAACATGCAAGTCCCCACCGACAGAAAGGTGGCAGCTGTGCAGGAGGTGCAGGGGCCAGGAATCACACATAGGTCCCCAGCATGGAGGTGAGAATCCTACCACTGAGCCAGCACTGCCCCTATTACAAAAGAGTGCATAACCCAAAATGAGGAAATAAATATTTAAAGCAAAGATTTAAAAAAGAAGAAGAAGAAGCATTATAAGTATTTCTTCCTAAGGTCCCCAGCACAGTAAATGCTTCCTCCTCCCTTGCCATGACTGTTGGGAAACATCATTTAATCCTAATATTAAAAGTATGTCTGGATATGGGAAGGTCAGTCATCTTTCTTTCACTCCCTATTTTTCCTGGGGGGAAAAATGACAAAAAAGGAACTGCAATGGTAAGATGGTTTTCTAACTACTTGGTCCCAATTCCCTGATCATTTGAAAGGGAGATATCATCAAACAATGAAAATGAAACATTTCTGTCGACTCGATTGGGACTCATGGTGATGCCCTGTGTTGCAGAATCGAGCCGCATGGGGTCTTTATGGCTGTGATGCTCCAGATGCAGCTTGTCAGGCCTTTCTCCCAAGGGTCTCAGGATGGGTTTGGACTGCCAACTTCTGGGTGCCACCCAGGGACTCCATTTGTGCTACCTATGGACTCCCACCCAGGGGACGCATAACACTGTGGCTTAAAGTGCCTAGGAATTGCTCCAGATTGCCTTCATTGGTCCAATAGGAGAGCATGGAGCCACATTCGGGGAGGCCATCCTCCTCAAAGGCTGTGATCATTCCCGATCTTGTCCTTGGGGCATCTTGGCTTCTTCTGTACACGTACGTTGCAATGCATCAAGGAACACATTATCTGGAAACATCAGACTCCAAATAAGCTTAGTCTAAAATATACGGATGAGTCACCATTTGAACATTGACTGATATATGGCAGATCCAGGTCTAAATCCTGCACAAACTAGTTCAGGAGGGCCTGGGGAACTCAGCGGCAGGAAGGCCACTTGAGAACACAGTGGAGGCAGGAAGAGGCTTTTTGACTCTGAAAGGGCACGGCTTGCAGAGGAGAGATGCAAGATGGAGGATGACCACCAGCCAGAGAGTTGATCTCATCCACTCCGCCCTCTGCAGAGCTGGTAGCAGGCAGGCTAGAAAGGCTCTAGCTGTCATGAAAGCTCGGGTCTGCTGGAAGATTGGAGGTTAAAGCAAGGGAAAAGAAAACTGAAGAAGAAGAGAGCTGATGTTTTGATAGGCAGAGACAGAAGACATTTCTCACTTTATCAGAAGGAAGGAGAAGAGTAAAGGGCTTACAAGTACACTGGGGTGGCTTCTAGTGGCACTGGTGTAGTTTGAAGGTCCATTTCCTGTGTCAAGATAGCTCAAGGCAGCTGAAAGTGTTGGGGGCAGAAATATCAGCATGTTCCATCATTTGTTGGTAACTGAGTGTTATCATTCAATTATACTACTTTTTAGATCTGCTTCCCACTTAGGAGTTCCATGAGCTCTATCACATTCCATTCCTTGCATTTTCCCAGCATCCTTAGCAGGGTCTGGCATGTTTTCAATAATGTACATTGTCTCCATGAATGACGGATTATTCTACCTCAGTTGAGGAGCTAGTCCATGCTCAATCAACTTGGGCATGTAACTGATTGAGTACACACTTATTCCCCAATTGAATTGTGCTAAAAGAAAGAAAGAATATACTCTTAAAATAAATAAGAAGGAGCTTTATAGATCATCACATCAACCCCTTTCATTGGGAGAATCTGCTGACATATGCCAATATCTTTGCCCAAGCTGTATCTAAACCACTACCTGCCTGGTTTATCTAGACAACTTCAAAGTTTTGAGTTTGGAAGGATATAGGTTTTTCCAAAATTTTAGGAGGACCAATTTTATTTCTTTAACACATAAATTTGATTTTGTTATTAATTTTATCTCTATTAAAGCTATCCCAAGATAAAGAGCTATGTATAAGTACCATGATAAAGCATAATGCAAAAATCAATAAAGTAGATAAAAATCTATGAAAAAGAATTTGCATGCACAACTCCCTTTTACTTCATGAATATTATAAGAAAGATTCAAAATATTTTCACTAAGTCGTTATAAAATACCAGGGTTTGAAAATACTTCATGATTGGTGGGTAGACAAAAAATAAGGAAAAACAATTCACTGAGGACAGTAATAAATAGCAATTATAATAATTACATTGAACAATCAAGGGAGCACCATCACAATATTATTAAGACTGACATTTCTGAAGAGCACTTTACTATTTCCACATATTTCCACAGGCAATGGCTCACCCACTCGTCAGAAACAGCCTTCCCTCCCCAAAGAGCCTTCATTTTCATTCTCAGGGAAGTTCACTGATTTGCTGAGGACCGTGCTTGAAACGGTCATGCTGGACCTTGCAGCCATGTCTCTTGGCTCCAATTCTTGACTTTCATGAGCTTTGCTGCTGATATATGTTTGCAAACTGTGCAGTTATTGACTAGTGCTTGGGAACTAGAGGGAACTTCGAGTCTCCTAGAGACATCTCTCCATGCCTTTGTCACATGGCCAGAAAGCAGATGTGTTCTCAGAAGTCCCTCTGGCCAGAGCTGTATCTGTGACCACATCCTGTAGCAAAGAGGCTGGGAGAATGTGCCTCTGGCACAGCAAAACTGAAGGACCCAATTGGCCGACTACCAACCACGACTCATTCTCTGAGACAGAGCACATGCTGTCTGAGACAAAATGGGAATTTGTTAGCAAAACAGAGGTGGCCAAATGATAAGTGGGTAGAGAACCACCAATGATTTCCACAGAAGACTTTATTTATTGTCTTTGTGATCCCTCACCTGCTGGCACACTGTGACCACATGGTAGATTCTTAACACAGGAACTAACTGAATTTAAACCCTAAACCAAAGAAACAAAAAAAGGAGCTCTGGTGGTGTAGTGCCTAAGGCACATGATTGCTAACCAGAAGGCTACCAAGAGGTAAATGGGGACCTGCCATGTGTAAGGTCCTTTGCCACCTGGAATGTAGTGATATATGGAGCCAACAGCCACTGTGGTGAGTGCCTTACGTGAATGAAGTCAAGAGGTGGGTCTAGTTACAAGGCATACACCATGTGTTCTCTCATTTTTTCAAGTGTACTAACAATTTAGTCTGGCCGAGCTCTCCCTTCTCTGCTGGTGAACTCCTACACTCATATTGAAACCCAGTTCAGGCAACCATTCCACAATTCACCTTTCCTGGCCATTGTTAAGATCCCCCAGTCTCTTCTTTGTCCATCACATATTCCTGACTTCCTCCTGTCTGTCCCATTCCCTCTATCTTCTTCCCTCTTTCCCTCTCTCTCTGCTTTATAAATATTGAAATATTGTTTTTCTATGTTTTCCTTCACTGCTATTAAAGGAGCTCTCATTGTGCAGTGCCTAAGGCACTGGACTGCTAACCAGAAGGTTGGTGGTTCAAACCCATCAGCTGCTCTGCAGAAGGAAGGTGGGACAATCTGCTTCCATAAATATTTACCATCTCAGAAACCCAAATGGTTTTGCTGTTAGTTGGAATTGACTCGATGGCAGTGAATTTGTTTTTCTTTGTTTTGCTTTGTTTTCACTGCTATCATCAGGTTTTCAGTAGTCAGTTTTTTCAGAAGTTGATAGCCTCATCCTTCCTCCCCTTCTGTCTTAATCTGGAAACTCTGCTGAAACTTGACCACCATGGGTGACCCTGCTGGTATTTGAAGTCCCAGTGGCATAGCCTCCAGCATCACAGCAACAGGCAAGCCACCACAGTGTGATAAGTCAACAGATGAGTGGTGGATCAAATGTGCGGATCATAACAAATTCTGGAGAATATTGCAAAGAATAGGAATTTGAAAATAATTTAGCTTATGAGGAACCTGTACAAAGACCAAGACACAGTCATTCGAACAGAACAAGTGGATACTGAGAGGTTTAAAATCAGGAAAGGTATGTCATGGTTGTAGTCTTTCACCATACATATTCAATCTCTGCTGAGAAAATAATCCAAGAAGGTGGGCTATATGGAAAACAACACATCAGTATTGGAGGAGGACCCATTAACAACATGTCACATGCAGACGACCCAACCTTGCTTGCTGAAAGCAAAGAGGAATTGAAGTACTTACTGATGAAGATCAAAGACTATGTCTTCAGTATGGATTACATCTCAACATAAAGAGAAAAAAAAAAAAATCTTCACAACTGGACCAATAAGTAACATCATGATAAATGGAGAAAAGATTGAAGTTGTCAGGGATTTCATTTTACTTGGATCTACAATCAACATTCATGTTATCAGCAGTCAAAAAATCAGATGTCATGTTGCACTGGGTAAATCTGCTGGCGGGGGGATCTCTTTAAAATGTTAAAGTGCAAAGATGTTACTATGAAGACTAAATTCACCTGACTCAAGTCACACTATTTTCAATAGTCTCATGTGCATGTAAAAGCTGGACAATAAATAAAGAAGGCCAAAAAAAATAAAATAAAATAAAATAATAATGCTTTTGAATTGTGGGATTGGCCAAGAATAATGAAAATACCACGGACTGCCAGAAGAATGAACTAATTATCTTGTAAGAAGTGATTTGTCTTCCAAGACAAATCTCCCTTCTTAGAATGGATAGACTTCATCTCTTTGGTGATATTGTCAGAAGGGACCAGTCCCTGGAGAAGGATATCATGGTTGGTAAAGTAGAAGTTCACCAAAAAAAGGGAAGGCCCCCAATGAGATGGACTGACACAGTGGTTGTGACAATGAGCTCAAGCACAGTAAAGGTTTTGCAGATGACGCAGCACTGGGCCTTGTTTCAATCTGTTGCACATAGGGTTGCTGAGTCAGAGCCAACTTGACCGGACCTGACAACAACATGTCCGCATTTTGCCTCCTTCCACCCAATTAGATGATGAGCACTTAGAAAAAAGTGACCTGGTCACCCTGAGTCTGTCTTGCAGCACTTTGACCCAGGCTTGGCACCAAATAGGGGCTCAGT
Source organism: Orycteropus afer afer (assembly GCF_000298275.1). NCBI lineage: Eukaryota > Metazoa > Chordata > Mammalia > Tubulidentata > Orycteropodidae > Orycteropus > Orycteropus afer. The sequence continues at coordinate 3,401,268 of NW_006921715.1, read as the reverse complement.
TCATGCTCTATGCTAAAAGGGGTGACTTGCCTATAGTCCTTGGTAGGAACGTTGGGTCAGAAGCCATATCCTGGGTTGCTCACATCAACAACTTCCTTTCTGCTATGGGTCCCCAGGCCAGAAGATAGGGTCGAGACTAAAATCCAGCATAGGGTAATGGGACATCAAGCCAGCCATTCACTGCAAGGAGTCTAGCTATCTGAGTACCTGGTTTGTCTTAACCCCAGGATACTCATCCATTTTGATGACCCCAGTAGCACTATATGTAAAATCACACCTCTTGCCCCATCATGATACCCCAGTAACACGACACATTAACCCTGGCACTCAACCCATCATCATGGCCCCAGTATTACAAATGGTAACCCCACCGCTAACCCTATCATGATGACCCCAGTAGGGTTACATGTTAACCTCGCCATTCACCCCATCATTATGGCCTCTTTAACACCCTTTATCACTCCATCATGATGGCCCCAGTAGTGCTACATGTTAATCCCTCCACTTGCTTCTTTCTCCCAGCCACTGCCCATCTCCTCACTGAGGTCCCAGCTTCTTCCTTGCCAAGCCATCTCCCCCCACTGCTGCTGTGTGCCTCTCTCTGTCCCCAGTTCCCCATGCTCTGCTGGCCTGGGAGTGAGCCTGAGGGAAGCAGGGGTTCCAGTGAAGCAAGCCTGGCCAACAGTGCATTAGCATCCTTCCCAGGGGAACCCCGGCTCTGGAGGTCCCAACTGCTCCTCCACAGAGCAGAGGCCAGGCCTGCCCAGCCCTGACTGCATGTTTGGGAATGTTGCTAGGCTACAGCAAAGAAAATTGCTGTTAATTAATCTAAGGTGTATAAGTATTAAGGAAGCCCCTTGCCTGTGTTTTGTTTATAAGGAAAGGCTCAAATCAGAGGGGACCCATGGACACTGGACTCACAGGGAACACGTAGAAGACCTAGGCTGGGAGCCTGGGGAAGGCTCTGGTTCCCGTTTTGCCACTGACTTCCTCTGTATCTTGGGGCAAGTCCTTGAGCCTTTTGAGTCTCCATTTGCCCCTTGAAAAATGAGAGAGGGGCCTGGAAAACCTTGGAGATCTGATGCTACTGTTAAAAGTAGTGGAAAGAGTCGGACACCTGGGCTCTACATTCTGTGTGACCTTGTCGATTGTTACAGCTCAAAGGCCATGAGGTGAGATCCAGCCCCTCACCTGTCGCTGTTAGATGCCGCAGAGAACAAGATGGTGCCCAGTCCAGGACGGCCAGTTTGCCTGTGCCCACATTTTGCCTGCTGGGCATTTCGGAAGTCCACCTTCTAACACTCTATTGGACACTGGTCTGTGGTGATCCTTAGGGTTTCCTTTGGCCAATTTTCAGGAGTCGATCTCCAGGTCTTTCTTCCTAGTCTTTCTTAGGCTGGAAGCTCTGCTAAAACATGTCCACCATGGTTGACCCTACTGGTATTTGAAATCCTGGGAGTGCAGCTTCCAACATTACAGCAACATACAAACCACAGCAATAGGACAGACTGACAGACGGGTGGCGGGTAAACTGAGGCTCGGTGAAACCCACCAGCTTCTCCGTGGGTGCACCCTCTGCCTTCCAGGTCACTGCTCCTCACCTTGGGCTGTGCATTTCTCAGGCTACGTTTCCAGCCATAACCAGTTTGTGGAAGGGGAGAAGGTTCAGTGTGAACCACTCAAGAGTGAAACTTGAAAGGAGGTGAGCTGAAACTCGAAACAAGACGAGCTGACTGTGTCCTGGCCCAGAGGAAGCTGTGGGCGGGCTGGCCTTAGACCCAGGCCTGGAAGCCCCGGCCAGCACCTTTGATGGAGCTCAGCAACTGTGCCCAGCTCAGCAGGTTCTGACAGTTTCACCCCTAAGAAAGCAAAACTCAGGCCAGATTTCATGTGAAATGCAGAGCTCCCATGAAGGCCCAGCTCAAAGTGAAACACAGGGCAGTGTGAATTCACACAGCCTGAAACCAACAGGGGGGAAGCTATCTAAATGGATGCCCTCAGCTCTCCAAAACTCAACTGATGGCCCTGAGATTCATGTCTCTCTTTCAGCCCAAGTCACTGTGATCACAAATGTGGGACAGGGTACAGGAAGGAGCACTGGGGTCTTAGAGACCTGAGCTAGAATCCTGGAAGTACCATTTAGTGCTGTTCATCCTCAGGCTAGTGACTCAACTTCTCTGAACCACAGTGTATTGATAAGACTTGCTTTACAAGGTTGTTAGCAGTAGCAGCAGCAGCACAGACCCTTGTTGAGCTTTATCTATGTACCAGATACTCTTCCAACCAGTCAGTTCACTCCTGGTGACCCCATGTGTGTCAGAGTAGAATTGTGCTTCACAGAATTTTCAATGGCCATTTTTTTGGAAGTAGATCTCCAGGCCTTTGTTCTGAGGTGTCTGGGTAGAATCAAACCTCCAAGATTTTGGTTGGCATCCAAGTGCATTAACTGTTTACATTACCTAGAAATTGCAGACAAACTTCTATTTTAAAATCAGGAAGGGAATGTGTCAGGGTTGTATCCTTTCACCACACTTATTTACTCTGTATGCTGAGCAAATAAGCTGAGAAGCTGGATTATATAAAGAAGATCATGGCATCAGGATTGGAGGAAGACTCATTAACAACCTATGATACAAAGATGACACAAATTTACTCGCTGAAACCTAGGATGACTTGAGGCAGTTACTGATGAAAATTAAAAACTACAGCCTGCAGTATGGATTGTACCTTAATATAAAGAAAATAAAGATCCTCACAACTGGTCCAATAAACAGAATCATGATAAAGAGAGAAAAAATTAATGCTGTCAAAGATTTCATATTACTTGGTTCCACAATCAACACCACTGGAAGCAGCAGTTAAGACATCAGACAATGTATTGCACTGGGAAAATCTGCTGCAAAAGAACTTTTTGAAGTGCTGAAAAGCAAAGATGTCTGTTTGGAGACTAAGGTGTGCCTAACACAAGCCATGGTATTTTCAGTCACCTAATATGCATGTTATTTTGGTCATGTTTTCAGAAGGGACCATTCCCTGGAGAAGGATGTCATGCTTGGTAGGGTGGAGGGTCGACGAAAGAGGGGGAGGCCTTCAACGAGATGGATTGATAATGGTGGCTGCGATGATGGGCTCAAGTATAGCAGGGATTGTGGGGCTGGCGCGGGATCGGGCAGTGTTTCATTCTGCTGTGCATGGGGTCGCTGTGAGTCGGAAATGACTCGACGGCACTTAACAACAACAATAATATGCATGTGGGGAGCTCTGGTGCTGTAGGGCCTAAGGCATTTGACTGTTAACCTGAAGGCTGATGGTTCAAACCCACCAGCCACTCCTCAGAAGGAAGACTGGGCAACCTACTTCCGTAGAGATATTTCCTTGGAAACCCAAGAGGGGGTCGCTATGAGTCAAATTGAATCTATGGCAGTTGAGTTTCGTGGGTTTTTTTTTTTTTTTTTTTTTTTTTTTTTTTGGTACTATGCATGTGAGAGCCGGACAATGAGTAAGGAAGACCAAAAAAGAGTCAATGTGATGCTTTTGAGTTGTGGTGTTGGTGAAGAATACTGAAAGTACCATGGACTGCCAGAAGAATTAACAAATCTGTCTTGGAAGAAGTACAGCCAGAACATTCCTTTGACTTGAGAATGGCCAGACTTCGCCTCACCTACTTTGGTTATGTTGTCAAAAGTGACCAATCCCTGGAGAAGGACATCATGCTTGATAAGGTGGAGCATCAACAAAAAGGGGGAAGACCCTCAACAACATGGATTGACAAAGTGGCTGCAATGATGGGCTCAGGTATAGCAAGCATTGTGAGACTAGCACAGGAGCAGGCAGTGTTCTGTTTTTTTGTATGTAGGGTAGCTATGAGTCAGACCTGACTCAATGGCACCTAACAACAACGTGTATCAACATCTTCATTTTATAGATGAGAAAACTGACATTCAATGAAGTTGATTTGCCCACAAGTCCCATGAGTATTGTATTTTTTTTTTCTGTAAAGAACCAAATAAATACCTTTCACTCTGTCAGTCATATGGTCTCCGTCACAACTATTCAAGTCTACCACTGTAATGTGAAAGCAGCTATAGACAATAAGTAAATAATGAGCATGGCTGTGTAATAATAAAATTTTATTTACAAATATAGCTGATGGCTGGATTTAGTGACCACTATATATAGCATTCCTTTGCTCAAAACACTACATTTATTTCCCCAAGGCATTTATAATGAAATATAACTTCCTTACCATGCTTCGGAGCTCTGGTGGTGCTGTGCTTAAATATTGGGCTTCTAACCAAAAGGTTGGCAGTTCAAACCTACCAGTTGATCCTTGGAAGAAAGATGTGATAATCTGCTACCATAAAGTTGACAGCCTTGGAAACCCTCTGGGACAGCTTTCTTCTGTCCTATAGTGTCTCTGTGATTTGGAATCAACTCAATGGCAGTGGGTTTACTGTGTTTTACAAAGGCCCCTGATACAGTGGCCCAGTCCACACCAATCATGAGGATGGCACCACTTTGTTTCATTGTGCATGGGCTCACCATGTGTCTGTTGGGGCTGACTTGACAGCTGGTAACAACAACAACAACACCCTTCGAGCACTTGGCTCCACATGCAATTCTTTGCTTAAATGTGTGCCTTCACTTGTTCTGCATCCATCTTACTCACTTGGGGGTAAACTCCATGAAGACTGGGATTGTGTTCACCTTGTTCTACATCCTTCCTCACTTGAGTCAAAGTGGGGGCCCAGTGAAATGGATAAAAGCAATGTATACCCTCCGTTCTGGATTTCATTGGCCAGGCTCTGAGGCGTGGTCACCACCCACCTATGATGTCTTTTAGGGTTGATCCTGCTAAAACTGCATGGACAGATCTGGTGCCAACCACATCTCTCAACACCTCGCTCCTTTCTTCCCCTGCTAACTGTTACACACCTTTAATGTATACCAATAGCTTAAGTGATTCAAGCCAAATGATGCTAAATGTGTTCCCTTTTCAGATTGAACCCTGCCCCTGAGGTTTTTTTTTTTTTTAAGAGACTGTGAAATTGTTTGCAATGTGTTTTTGTCATTGTTGCTGTTGTCATGTGCTGTGAAGTTGACTCATAGTGACCGCATAAGACATAGAAGAACCACTCCATAGGGATTCCTAGACTGTAATCTTTACACAAGCAGATCCTGAGGTCTTTTTTCCCACAGAGCCACTGGGTGGGTTCAATCCACCAAACTTTTGGCTAGCAGCTGAATGCTTACCCATTGTACCACCAGCTTTCCTTGTTATTGTTAGCTTCTGTCAGGTGAGATCCGATTCATAGCAACCCCATGGCCAGTCTGTCACAATGCTACCCAGCCTGCACCACCTTCATGATCCCCCATATGCTGGAATCTATTCCTGTGGCCACTGTGGCACTAGGGGCTCATCTCCCAGGATGCTATTGGACAAACTTCTGTTGTGATCCACAGGGTGTGATTGGTAAGGGTTTGGACATGGATAACTAGGTCTTTCTTCTTAGTCCATCTTAGTCTGGAAGCTCTAAACCTGTTGACCATGGGTGACCCAGCTGGTATTTGAAATACCAGTGGTATAGCTTCAGCATCACAGCAATACATACACCACCACAGTACAGTCAACTGATAGACAGCTGGTTAGATTGGAGTTAAGACAAAAGAAGACAACTCCCAAAGACCCAGACTCATGCAAACATGGGTACTGTCATGCTTCAGGACCCAGGCAGAAATTCCACGTCCCCAGTGTGGCCTCTAAGCCCTTATCCCAAACTCAATAGAAAGTAAGAACACTGCCCCTGCCTTTTCTTTTCTTTTTATATTTTTCAAGTTGCCTGAACAACCATTTTCATCCTGGAAACATTTAGACATTGTGTGTGCATGCTCATTGTTTAAACCTTGTCTTTTTTTTTTTTTTCCTTACTCACTGAATCTGCTTGAAAGATTGGGCTGCCAATTTCTCTAAGCCTAAAAAACTGAACAACAGCACAAAAACAAAGCTCAGGAAATGTGTTTAAAATGCAGATGGTCATTCACTTCCATTTTTGTCTTGGAGTATCACGCACAATCTGTGTAGATCTGGGGCCAGACTGCAGGGGCTCCCATGCACCCGCTGGATGTGCAAGCGTAGGTGCCATTTCACAAAACATCTAACAACGGGTGTGGCTTTTGCTCCAGTGGTGGAAGTGTTGCTTTGGTTCTCTCGACCCTCCGGGCTGTGGGTAACTAGAGAGAGAGAGGATGATGATTAAGGAACTGAATGGTCTGTTTCATCACAGATGTTCTGTAAACTCCTTGCTTCAAATACTGTCCATTGGTCAAAATCAGAAACAGGTTCAGAGAGTTGAAAGAGCCTTGTTTGGAATAAGATCTACTTAGGTTTGAACCTGACTTCATTACTTACTCTCTTGCAGAAGTTAGCCTGTTATTGTTGTTATTGTTAGGTGCTGTCAATTTGGCTCCAACTCATAGCAACCCTGTGGACAACAGAACGAAACCCTGCCCGGTCCTGTGCCAGCTTCACAATCCTTGCTATACCTGAGTCCATTGTTGCAGCCACTGTGTCCATCCATCTCATTGAGGGCCTTCCCCTTTTCTGTTGACCCTCCACTTTACCAAGCATGATATCCTTCTCCAGGAAATGGTCCTTCTGACAACATGGCCAAAGCAGGTGAGATAAGTCTGGCCATTCTCACTTCCAAGGAGCACTCTGGCTGTATATAAAAGTTAGCTTAAGTTGTTTAATCTCTTGGCTCTTTAGCTTTACTTTCAGTCTGACTGAAAATAACTGGCTGATTTTGGTAAATAAAGACATAGCCTATTTATGGAGTCAAGACATGCTCATAACAAACAACAACAACAAAACCAGACCCATTGTCACTGAGTTGACTCTAGTTCATAGGAACCTTAGAGAACAAAGCAGAAATTCCTCATAGAGTGCCCAAGGCTGTAATATCACAGAAGCAGACTGACTCGTGTTTCTCCCATGGAGCAGGTGGCTTTTCAGTTAGCAGCCCAGTGCTTAAACACTGCGCCACCAGGGCACTTGTTGTATATGTTGTTCTTGTTGTTATGTGCCGTCAAGTCGTACAGTCCTCAATAAAAAGAAGCAAGTGCTATTATGACAACATGCCTCTACTCTGTGGCCTTGGCTGTGTAGAGTTTGCGATACATCATGCATACAAAACACCCCATATGTCGATGTGAGCTCCAGGGTCTGCGACCAACCGTGATTTAAAAAGCAGATGTTATTAATCTTCTAAACACTGCACGCCAGCCATGATGGTGTTTAGGACTGACAATGGATGGGCTGCTTCGCTCCCTTTTGAAGATAATTATTTTGAAGCAGTAGAAAAGGTTGTTTGTTTTTAAGAGGGTTGGGGCCAATTTGCCTTCTGAGAATCCAGTAGCAGCCTCCAATTTGAACAGGAACATAAGTAAGGCCCCCAAATCTCAGTACTGAGGAGACTTTCAAGGTGGGGGCTGCACATCACAACCAAGGTCAGTGTGGACCAGGAGCATCTGTCTCTATCACTTACTGAAGCACAGGGGGAAAGGAGGGTGAGGCCAGTCCCAGGACACTGACTAAGAGCAGGAGAGAGCTGCAGTGCATACCCTGTACCTCAGTCACCTGGAGGATGTGCCTCCGTGAGTCCTGGATGGTGATGGGGATGTTCCCAAGTTAGACTCAACTAGAGACAAGGCTCTACAAGCATTCACCTCTGGAAGGAGCACAGGATTGCAATCCAAGTCAGTGAATGTTGACTGGGGGCTCTATCTTGTGCCAGACACCAGGTGGATCAAGATGACTACATGTTCATGGGCTCTGCCTGCAAGGAGTTCAGGAACCAATGTATGTAGGGCACCTGATCCAGGACCTCTAATGAAATCAAGAGGATTTGATGAAAGTCTACTGATATCAGGGTGATACACTCACCACTTCCCACCTTCTCAACTGAGTCCACTTCCTTGGCCATCAGAGGTCGCCCAAGATGCTAAACAGCAGACAAGATAGTACAGGCTTTTTGGCTTTGGAAACACTGGCCAGCCCATGGCAAAACACCTTCAGAAATTTGGAGATGGACCAACAAAAGAGCAAGACAACACTCCACATTGACAAGAATCATCAGACAAACTCTAGCCATCCCACAAAGACTCAATAGATGCAAAGAGTCATGGAAACTTGAGAAAGCAAGAGGAAAATGAAGTCATATAAAGAATGGGTGATAATTATATTTATAAAATACAGAGCACTGGAAGAAGTTCTTTCATCTACTAAAAAAAGAAGAGGATGCTATGAAGAGAAAACATTTGGAGCAAAAGAAAAAATGTCTTAGGGGATTAAAAGTAGAATTACAGTTTCACAAAATGTGTATAGGCATGCACATCCACAGCAAAAAAAAAAAAAAAAAAAGTACTATCAATCAACAACATAAAGAGGAATAATCCAAAACAAAATGAGAAATAGACACTTCATGAAAGATCATGGATAAATAGCAAAACACACAGAAAAATAGCTCAACATTATTCATTATCAGAAAAGTACCAACAAAATCAAGAAGGATACCCTCACTGAGATGTGCAAAATTGAAAAAAGACAACAGCAAGTGTTGGTGAGGATGTGGAGCAAAAAGCTCTCCTCCATAGGAGCTCTCCTATTGGTAGAAAACAACGGCACAGCCATTTTGGAAAAAGATCTGGCAGCTTCTATACAAATTAAACATACATCTACTCAATGATCCAGAGCTTTCACTCCTAGGTACTTACCCAATAGAAATGTAAATAAATAAATAAATAAATGTTCACAAAGTGAGTAAAAATGTTCCTACCCACTTTACTCATAATGTAACCACACTGGAAGCAGTCCAGGTTTTCCTTTACAGGAGGAATGCACGAGTGGTGTTATAGTCAGACAATGGACCACAATTGCTAAATCAAAGGAGCACACAGTTCACTAATTCCTGTAGCAACACAGATGCATCGCAGAAACCTCAGGCAGAAGTCCAGCAGCTAGAACCAAGGAAACACATTACACAGTAACCCCATGAAAGCTGGGGCCTGAATCAGAGGGAAAACACAAATAGTTCCCATGAAAACTTGTGATAGGAAAGTGGAAAGACTGCACCCTGTCGGAGGCGGAAAACTTAAGAGAATCAGCAAAACAAGGCAGTCCTGTGGAGTTCCGGCTCTCAGAGCTTTCACCACATGATTCCTTTCCCACACAGTTCTAGAACACACCAAACTAGTGTATGACAGAAAACTCAGCCCAGTGGCTGCTCTGGGGTGTGAAGGGGATGACTGGGAAGGGGTATTACGGCATTTTCTGAGGTGAAGGGAAGGGTCCATATCTTGTCCACAAGTTTGGTTAGCTGGGTGTATGCATTGGACAAAACTCATCAAATGGTACACTTGGGATATATTAATTTCATTAAGTATAAATTTTATATGAAAAGAGGAGAAAAGATCCATAAACAAGTAGAAAATAAAAATGATTGCAGAAATGAAAAATCATTTTAAAAAAAGAAAAAAAATTGACGTAATGCTCCAGAACTGAACAATGAGAATTTCCAGGTTGGAAAAGCCCTCTGGTGACCTGTAGAGTGGATGTAAAGACCTCAGTAAGGACATTCATGAGGGATTTTCACAATAGTGGACATCAAGAGACAGTGGTAATCCTGCCCATTTTACAGATGTGGAAACTGGGAGTCACTGAGGCACAGTGACTTCTAAAGGTCTCAAAGTGGAGCCTTCTGATTCCACAGCAAAAGTCATACATCTCTCAGGTCAAGGGTCTTCCTGGCCCCTACCCCTAAGCTAGTGGCCCCTGCTGCACCCATAATTCACATCTACCATGTCTCTATTGACGCTGCAGAGTGGGTCCCTTCTGTTTTGGAAAACTCCTTCGTGGATGCTAAGGCTTTTATGCCAGCCCAAAGTGAGCCGTGTGAAAGTTGGGGCTGCAGGGTAATGGGGGACGAGCAGGGTGAAGGATGAGGGAGGACAAGGAGAAAAGATGGCGCTTCATCACACGTGCATACAAAGCAACATCCTCAGTAAGTGGGGTCAAGTGACTCAGCTGAAGACGCCTGTGGTGGTTAGCAACTGCTCAGGCCCCAGGTCTATGAGCCCTCTAGTTCCAAGAGCCCACTGCCTTAGCTCCTCTGTCAGGGACAGCAGTGGGCTCTGTAGAACTATGTCATACACAGAATCCTTTCAGGGACAATGCATCTCTATTGTTGTCTGGGTATTTTAGACATGTTAATACCCTGCAAAGCAGCTTCTCCCTTAGGCTTTTAGCTATTCCCTTGCCCAACTTCATCCCCTACCTCACAGGGCCAGTTACTCTTTAAAGTGTAATCCTGAAACTAAAGGACTTTTCAAATTGCCAGGGACTCTTTATTGAGGGCAGACAGCACCCCCGTCCCCAGTGACTGGGAGCATGACCAGCAGAAGCACAGACTTTCTTCCAAAGAGTATAAGGTGCCCATTGGCCTGTAGGCCATAATCTCTGATATCACTGGCACTCAGAACAACAGATACATGCAGTAAAGCCCCTTAGCGCCCCCACCAAAAAAAAAAAAAAAAAAATCGCACTGCTTTGGAGTTAGATCTGACTCATAGCAACCCCTCCTTGGGTTTCCAAGGCGGTATCTCTATGGAAGTAGATTGCCCAACCTTCTTTCTGAGGAGTGGCTGGTAGGTTTGAACTGCCAGCCTTCTGGTTAGCAGTCAAATGCCTTAAGCACTATGCCATCAGAGCACCCACAGCAAAGTCCATGCCATGACAATAGTCTTATGCACACAATAGCCTACTCTTGGAGACAATTTTCCTACAACACACCTTGTCCCTGGGGAATCAGCAACATGTGGGAAGATGCAAATGCACTGGGGTCAGAGGCATGGTGCACTGGTGTTTGGCTCTAAAGCAGAGCAGCTGGGTGTGCCCACGTAGGTCACCAGGATTCAAACACCATCAGATAGGTCCAAATGAGTTGGACTCAACTCAATGACAATTAACAACAGAGAGAGGGTCTGAAGGTCAATGGGCTTAAATAAGTGCCTGTCATCTTAGCTGAGCCACGATTTGAATCTGATGTCACTTGTGTTCTTTCCAGTCTCCAGTAGCTCCAAAACTTGGTTTTGCTTGTCCTTCAGCTGAATTAAGTGAAATCACAAAATGTAAAGTGGGTTTAAATTAAACCCAACACTTGTATAGCATTTATTATGTGCCAGGTACTGTGTTCTGGTGGCGTAGTGCTTAAGGCACTTGACTGCTAACCAGAAGGCTGGCAGTTCAAACCTACCAGGCATTCCTCAGTAGGAATGTTGGGCAGTCTACTTCCATTGTGATACAACTTCAGAAACCCAAGGAGGAGTCGCTATGAGTTGGATCCAATTTGACGGCAGTGAGTTTATTTTCTGAGGTACTGTGTTAGTGCTTGCATGCTCTAGCTCAGCTCTGTAACGTCAGTGTTACCAATACCCTCTTGCCTTAGTTTAGGGAACTGTAGTACAGAGGATCTGGATGGCTGGCCCAATGTCATGCAGCTTGTTAGTGACAGAGCCCCAACTGGAACCCAGTAGTCCATAAGACTACCCACTGAACTGGAATCTGGTAGGCCCCTCCCCCCACCATCTTCCTGCCAATGTGGCTCAAGATCCCAAGGGATTCTTTTGGGATTGGGCACTCTGCCTTCCTCCACCCTGGCTATTTCCTGATGTAAGGCATGGAGGGAGTTCTCTACCTTGTCTTCTTAACAGTAAATGCAGTTGTATTAGCTCCTGTCTTAGTACCTAGGGCTGCTGCAACAGAAATAGCACAGATGGGCTTTAGCGGTGAGAGAGCTGTTTTCTCACAGGTTAGGAGGCTTACTGTTGTTGTTCTTTCTGTTATGTGACATCCAGTTGGATCCAACTCACAGTAACTCCATGCACAGAAGACCAAAACACTGTCTGGTCCTGTGCTGTCCTTATTGTCATTGTTATGTTTGAGCCCATTGTTGAACCCACTTAGTCAATTCATCGTATTGAGGGTATTCCCCTTTTAAACTGACTTTTTACTTGACCAAGCATGATGTCCTTCTCCAGGGCCTGGTCCCTCCTGATCACATGTCCAAAGTATGTGAGGAGAAAGCTTGCTATCCTGGTTTCCAAGGCAAATGTGGCTGTATTTCTTCTAAGATAGATTTCTCTTTTCTTCCAGAAGTCCATCATACATTCAATATTTTCCACCAACAGCATAATTCAAAGCATCAATTTGTCATCCTGATTCACTGACCAGCTTTTTCATGAATACAAGGTGATTGGAAATAGCATAGATTGGGTCGGGTGCATCTTAGTCTTCAAAGTGACATCTTTGCTCTTTAACACTTTAAAGAGGTATTTTGCAGCATATTTGCCAAATGCAAAACATTGGATGATTTCTTGACTGCTGTTTCCATGGATTTTGAATATGGATATGAGTAAAATGAAATCCTTGACAATTGCAATATTTTCTCAGATGATCATGCTGTTGCTTATTGGTCCAGTTGGGAAGAGTTTTATTTTCTTTATGTTGAGGTGTAATCCATACTGAAGGCTATAGTCTTTGATATTATTCAGTTAGTGCTTCAAGTCCTCTTCAGTTTCAGCAACCAAGGCTGTGTCATCTGCATATCATAGCCTTTTAATGAATCTTCCTCCAATCCTAATGCCACACTCTTCTTCACATAGTTATTTCTCAGATTATTTGCTTAGCATACAGATTGAATAAATATGGTGAAAGGACACAACCCTGACACACACCTTTCTTGATTATAAACCATGGTATATACCCTTGTTCTTTTTGAATAACTGTGTACAGGTTACACATGAGCACAGTTAATAGTTCTGGAATTCTCATTCTTCAAAAAGTTGTTTATGATTTGTCACAATCCACACAGCATAATGTGATTGTTTAATAAATAAAACAGAAGTAAACACATTTCTGGTGTCATCTGCTTTAAGCAAGATCCATCTGACATCAGAAAGGATAGCTCTTTTTCCACATCCTCTTCCAAATGCAGCTTGAATTTCTTACAGTTCCCTGTCGATGGATTTCTGTAATTGGTTTTAAATGATCTTTGACAAAGTTTTACTTGTGTATAATAATGATATCATTTGATCATTTTCACATTGTATTGGATCACCTCCAGTAGATTCTATTAGATCTATTAGAAAATCAAAATGGAAACCATGCTCAGCATATCTCAAGTAAAAGACCCCCCC